>NW_012148175.1:1789379-1874011 GCF_000956105.1 Propithecus coquereli
TTTTGGAAAAAATTTTACAATACAAATTTCAGATAATTCCTTGTAGGATCGTGACATACTCTACATTCTAGCTGTATGTTTGAAAGAAAAATGCATCCAAGGTACATTCAATATGCATTAAATACCATATTCTTATGCTCAAATAAAACCTTCCATTTAAATTTAATTGTCATTATTGAGTATGAAATGTTTCCTACGAGTTGAAAATCAAAAAATCTGGTATGGGAGTCAGGTTCTTGATTTGGTTTTTATATGGCAGTTCTGAATTTTATATCTTATTCAAATTAGGTTTTCTCAATATCTGGCACAGCCCTTTTTGACAGATAAAAATTGATTTGTAAAATTATAGGAAGCAAAAAATATATGCAACAAAGCTCTTTTAGTTTGCTTTCAAACTCTTTAAAATCCAATTTGAAATTGTGTTTTTTTGACTTGAGACTAATTTACTTAACCAGAAATGGATTGCTTTTTCTATATTTACAAGTATGATGTAATATGAGTGCTGTATCAGTATGTTTTTATTTCCAAAAAAGTATTGCAACCATACTTTAAAAAACATTTATGATATAATAACCCTTTTGGATAATTTGATTAAGGAAAATAAATTAAAGATTAAAAATATGTATGTAATTATAAAATTCTCCGTAGGTTTATGTATATTATTGGACACTTCTTACTGTTTAAAACATACACACACATGCACCCATATACATATATATACAAACAAAAATACTACCCATAATAAATCAAATTTTTATATTATCAACAAAATATTTAGCAAAATTGTAAAATACAGTTCCTCCTCTCAAAAAGCTTATATTTAATATTTTATATGTTTCTCTTTGGGTCTTATAGTTTCTGCCATACTATGCATACTTGAGTCTAGAAGGCAAATGTATTGTTTCCTGAGAACAAATTAATAAAAATTATTAAAGCACTTTTGATTTTTAAGAGATTACTTTGAAGAATTATACTTTATGGGATATATTTAATTTTTCTTGTTTTTAGAAGATTTCTATAGAATCGTAAAGATACTTTTCTAAAATACAAACTATGAAAACAGTTTATTTTTAGTGGTTTAAAAAGTTTCAGTAAGTTATGTTGTCCTTTTAAAAGTTTCAGCTAGGCCGGGCGTGGTGGCTCACGCCTGTAATCCTAGCACTCTGGGAGGCCAAGGTGGCTGGATTGCTCTAGGTCAGGAGTTTGAGACCAGCCTGAGCAAGAGTGAGACCTCGTCTCTACTAAAAATAGAAAGAAATTATTTGGACAACTAAAAATATATATATAGAAAAAATTAGCCGGGCATGGTGGTGCATGCCTGTAGTCCCAGCTACTCGGGAGGCTGAGGCAGGAGGATTGCTTGAGCCCAGGAGTTTGAGGTTACTGTGAGTTAGGCTGATGCCACGGCACTCACTGTAGCCCGGGCAACAGAGTGAGACTGTCTCAAAAACAAAACAAAACAAAAAAAAAAAGTTTGAGCTAATGAGGGACTGTCGACTAAACTTTCTACAAGACAGCACTCTGGAAACTGTGGGTGGATAAACGATCTTGAAAACACATTGTCTGCCTTTAAGCAACTTACAGTCTTATAAAGCAAAGAAAAAAAAAACTGTAAGGAACAGTAGAACACACTCATCCTTCTTAGAGTATCTTAGAGCATCTTCTTTCAGCAGGTTGTTGAGTGGTGCTGGCTATAACACTTCAGAGCAGGGAAATTGTGTGGCCCAGTCTTTGTTCAAATATTTTCTTATATTGGGCAAAGAGATTAATTCATAATTAGGGCAATTAGAGATTGTATCGGACTTCTTACCAGAGTTATTATTTTGAGCAATGCATTTTTTTTTCCTGGAGTGTTTAATCTGGTAGTTTCGAGGTATGGGACTGTCAGCGGTCAGCTGGTGGAGTGAAAATCTTTTGGAGGGCAGATCAAACACTTTGAGAATGTGATTTTAACCTTTAGGACCTTTGTATTTCCTCTTAAAGCAGTGCTTCTCAGCTGGAGGTGATTTTGTCCCAGGGGGATGTCTGGCAGCTTCTGGAGACATTTTCAATTGTGACTCTGAGGAGCACAACTGGTATTCAGTGAGCAGAGGCCAGGGATGCTGCCCGACATCCTACAATGCACAGGACACAAAGATCCCTACAACAAAGAATGTCAGTAGTGCGGAAGTTGAAAATCCCTGCCCTAGATGAACAGATATATTTAGCTAACTCTTTCTGCCTCCCCACCCTTTTTCCCCTTTGAAAAAATCTGGTTTAAGTTGTTTTTCTACCACTTACACTTGAAAAAATGGCATAAAACAAACAATAGGAGTTAAGAGAATTGTTCAGTACTGTGGTTCAATAGGTCTTCAGGATGAGAGGATACAGTACTCGGTAGAGGGTTTAAAAAACAAGAAGGAGACAGTGAGAGAAACAGGTGAAGTGTGCTACACAAATGGGACCAAGCAAAGGCACTGGACTGGAGAAATAAAAACTTACGGTAAAGACAGTAAGATCAGTCTATTTGCACTATGTAGAAAGGATGAGTGGGAGTGGATCAAAAAGATACTTGGTAACAGATTGTGACTAACCTTGAATGTCAAACTAAGAACACTTAAGAATGTTCAAGTTAGAAGGAATAGTATTTTCTGACACTTTATTTTTAAATCCCTGTAAAAAACTATTAGCTCACAGTCACAAATTTAGAAAATTTTATAATTACAAAGAAGAAAATGCTACCACTCAGGTATGATCATTATTATTTTAGCATATTTTCTGACAGATTTTTTTACACAAGTAAATATTTTATATACACAAGGTCATTATGTGTGTAATTTTTATTTTTATTTTATCCTATTCACCTAATAATAAAATTATCAGAGTATTGAACTAATTCAGAATTTTTAATGGCCACATAAAGTTTATTAAATGTATTCAGCATTTTCTTATTGTTGGCCTTCTTGTTAAAAAAAATAGGACTGTAATGAACATCTTTTTGTGCATAACATTTTATATTTATTATTATGGGGGAGAATCTGGTCAAATACATAAACATTTAAAGCTCTTGATATTTAACACCAAAATGTCGTAAGAAACATTGTACCAATTTATATTCCTTTCACCGATATAGAAATAACTTCTAGTTATTCTTAAATTTTAAGGTAATTCTTAACTAAAGAATGCCCAGGGCAAGAATTTTCTTCTTTTCTTGTATTTTGAGAGTAGGTGCCAATCATTTGCTATCTGTGACTAAAAAATTTAACCATTAAAAAAGTTATGGATCAATCTGTTTGTTCATAAACCACAACTCTAATAAAACTTTAACCTACATTTTTTCATTGCTTGAATCATAGTTGCTTCTTACATAAATTTGATATTAACACCTAGTTTAAGATACTATTGTTCGTGAAATAATAAGTACCTATCATTTGTGTATCTATTTTTTTATTTATAGTCAACCTGCTTCCAAAAATATTAAGTCCATCTGCCCCATCCCTGACTACTCATAAAGGTAGGAATTATTCCCTAGATTCTTCATGAATTCTTCTGACAATAATTTGACAGATTCCAGAATGTTCTTAATGGCCCTTATACTCTGAATTTTTTTAACCCAGATAAGTTACAGCAGTACCTTATCTAGGTTAGAGAATTTTTTTTTTTTTTTTTGCTAATATTAGCCTGAAATGCAGAGCTATTCTCACTCTGCCTGAAACTGCAGTTTCCTCTCAAGCTCAATTCACATTGCACTCTTTGCTAAGTGTTCCCTCTGTCTCGTCTAATGTTCACTCTCTACTATCCATAGCCCACACCCCAGCCCACTGTCTTGCTCCAACACTCTTGATGTTATCAATTCACTTTTACAGTAATATGCTTCCCTCAGTTAATAAAATTAACTGGGTTTCTTTTATGATGTATTCTGCATAAATTAAAAGTGACATATTTGGGTCAAAATTACCCTTATTCAGTGACACACAGGTCTTTTAGAACTACCGTGCTCCTTAGCATCATCCATTCTCTTTCTCTTTTCTGCATTCTCTTCATTCTCATATTTTAGAGCTATGTTTACAACTGGCACATCACATGAAGTACCGCATTTAGCACTCTGTATTAAACAATACATATACATACTAAGGTATGTTCAAATTTTTGCTTTCATTATCAAGGTCTCTTTTAATTCTTCTTAACCATCCCTTAGATTGGTAGGTATAATATTGCTTAGCAACTGTGACTGTGCTTTTGAAAGCCCACTTAACTAGTGCTTTTTAAAATATTGTTCTAACTTGCTTTGTGTGTGTGTGTGTGTGCACATGTACACGTGTACACATGCATGTGCGACAGAATGTTGGTTTCATGAGGCTATGGATGAGATATTGAGTAGGGTTTCGATTATATTTTTCCATTAGTAATATATCCAAAGTTTTAAACAATTGCATTAAAAATAAATTTGGAGAAAAACAGGTATTTCCTATTGTGTTCAATGATGAATACTTGGTATTTTTGTGGCAGACTTCAACTAGATTAATGTAATGCTGATTTCACTTACAATGTAACTTCTAGCAATTGATTTTATCAATTTTAATTAGCTCATCTCTATCAAAGTATCAGTTAGCTTTTGATGTATAACAAGTTATCTCAGAACTTATTGGCTTAAAACAAGTGTCAGAAAACTATTGCCTGTGGACCAGATCCAGATGCTGCCTCTTTATTTGTTTTTGTTGCCTGTTTTTGTAAATAAACAGAAACACAGCCTTGCCCATTTATTTACTTGTTGTCTATGGCTGCCTTTGTGCTACAATGACAGAATTGAGTAGTTATGGTAGAAACCATATGGCCCACAAAGCCTAAAACATTTACTGTCTGGCCCTATACAGAAAGAGTTTGCTGACTCCTGGCTTAACACAACAAACATTTGTTCACTCACAATTCTGTCATCAATTTGGCTGAGCTCAGCCAAGTAGTTCTCCTAATGACTTTCCTTGGACTCACTCATGTGGCTTCAGTCAGGGGACAGGTTGGCTGGACATTGGTTGGTCTAAGATGGCCTTGTTCATATGTGTGATGGTTGATGTTGGCTATTAGCTGAGGTGGTCAGGGAAACTGGGTCACATGTTTTCTACAGGCCAGCGCTGGCTTGTACATATAGCTGCTGTTGCAAGATTTTCAGAAGCAGCAAGGGACAATAAGCTCCAGTGAGCAAAAAGTGTTTAAGCCTCTGCTTATATCATATTTGCTATTGTTTCATTTGTCAAAGCAAGTCACAGTGCCAGACCAAATGTCAGTGTGCAAAGGATCTAGCAAAGGTGTGGATACAGGGAGGCATAAACAAAAAAAGGGGCTATCACTGCAAAATCTACCACAGTCAACTTCCTGATTTTATAGATGAGAAAAACAAGGCTCAGGGAAGTAAAGTAACTTGCTCATGCCCATGTAGCTCGTCAGAGTCTAAGCCCATACTTGACCCTGAATCTTCATCTTTCTAGTAGTGATACATCCATTTACTTTGCTCTTTTTTTCATACACTTTAGTTCATCATCAATGAACAACTATATGGCACATAAAGATGGTATACTACGGTAACTAACAGCATTGTCTTGGATTTCAGACCTCAATTTTAATGTTGGCTTCATTATTCCTTATGAGATGTTGAACAAGTGACTCAAATCTGAATAGATTTCTCCCCTGTCAAATAGAGTTGACAGAGATTATCTCATAAGCATGTTTGATGAGCGAGATGAACTCTGTAAGGTATTATCATAGTATGGAATCAATGTATGCACTCAAAAATGCTAGGTACCACTAGTATTATTATCCCCTTTTGTATTTTATTGCCACTTCTTTTATCAAATATATTGCTTATTCTTTAATATTGTTTATCATTTCTTTCAAACTCCAAAATTGGTTTCTCTTCACTTTAACCTTTCCAGACAACTAATTTTCAAGTAATCTCAGTCTTAACTTTTAGAGCCTGGTTTGTTAATTGAATGTTTTAGTATGTAGATAACAGGTGGCCTTATCATAGTAAGTAGCATTTTTGTCCTCTGATCACCTTCTCTATTTGGTTGTGGGACATTTTCTAGAAGGAAGACATTATTTTTTGGAGATATTAATTCCCTAAAGTTACATATTTTGCCTTTGGATATCACAAGAGTGGCTACTGAATTTATTGGATTCTAGAAGGTACAGCTTTTTTCTTTATTTCCAGAAGGCCAACATACCTCAAGGCTTCTCATCTATTTGGATATCTAGTATAGAAGCAATTCTGGTTTTTTGCTTCTATATATTCATTATTATTTTATTGTCATTATTACTTTTTATAATAGAAAACTGAGTTTAAAGAATAAATCCCATTTTTTCCTACAATGTTAGCAAAATTATTTTAGATTCTCTGACATATATTTTTTCAAAATTAGAAATCATATCTATCATTATTTCCATTGGATAATATTTAAATATGTTAGTAATATCTTTCTTATAAGCTGAGATTAGATCAAGGCAAATGACAACTGTTTATATACAACATTCTTTGGCTTTGCTCCCCATTATTTTACTGAGCATTTATGTTGTTTTATTTTTGGAAAGTTATGTAGTAATTTTCCTTATCCATATCTGAGTCTATGTCAGATTCTAATGTCCTAATTTCCACAAGGGTAATTCAATTTCAAATGTTCATGAAATTAGCCATGCCAGTAATTGAAATAATTGACATCGTATTTCAAATGATGTTTGACATTTCTCTCTCTCTTTTTTTTTTTTTCAGAAAATGTGTCATGTGAACTGTAAGATTCATTTGCAAGCCCTTGTCTAGTTTCTTGGATCTTCTAGGTTTTGTCTTGTTTTGTCTCCCCAGTTTTAATCTTTTTGAACCAGTCTATAAGCTAGTTTCATTTTAATTGCAGAGGCTATGGTTTATTTAGAAAAATGACCACATGTTTGCCTGAAATAATAGAATTCCCTAAATACCTAAGAATTCAAAAGAGCAGCCAGAAAGTCACACTTACAATTTTAGTTTCTGTTCTAAACTGCCGGCAAGGGACAGACAAGGCTCTTAATACAGACTTGTAATCATGTGCAAGATATTGCTGCCCTTAAAGGAAATTTCCAAGTGCAAATACAATCTCCCTTTTCTTAATTATCTTAATAGGAGTTTAAATGCTCTTTCTCTGTATGAAAATCTGGAGGAGTATAGAATATTCTCATGTTCCCAGGATAAGTATCACCTTGTAGTGACATTCACAGACACACTGATGCATGACTCCAGACATAGGCATTCTTCAAGAGCTCGACTCTTATGATGTGGAAGTAAGGGATCTAAGAATATAGGCTCACATGATAAAACTTGGAGCTATATTTAGAAATGCTAAGATTTTAGAGAGAAGTAAATCTTAGTTGGAAATTATAGAATTTAGACTTGGAAGATACTTTTGAAACTACCTATTTGAGGCTACATATCTGTTGATGGAAACAAACAAACAACAACAAAAAAAAAACAACGTGAGATCTGTAGAGAAAAGTCTTCTGCAAACCTCCAGAGCTAGCTACTGGCAAAAGAAGGACTCGGATATGATAGGAATGTGGAATGTCACCTCATACCAAAATGTTTTCTTGGGCTGGATGAGGTTCTGAAACTACCCAAAAGATTCTGTGTATTTGATACTGGTCTACGTTCTGGACCCAACTTCCCTGGAGATGACACAGGCCTAAGTTACAATCTAGTCACATTTATAATTATCACAATTAACAGATAAAAACACAGGGTACCTAGTTAAATTTGAATTTCAGATAGTTTTTTTAGTGTAAATATGTCCCACTATTTATTATATTAGGCAGCTGCAAAATGAGGCCAACAGGTACCACCATCATAGAGGCCTAGTGGGAGGGGGAAATGGGTGGTGTTGACTACCTGGGAACTGCAAGAGATAAACTCAGCTCTATTGTCAAATGGGTCAGGGTTGACATGGGCATGATGCTTGTGCATATCCAATCTGGTGAGTCCATGGCAGAGGGAGTCATGCAACAGGTCATATTCAGAAGTGTGATGTCCGATGTAGATGCTTAGCGTGGAACTTTGTGAAGCAAGACTTGAGTGTCTGGGAAAGGGAGTTAGCAGGGATGAAGCAGGTGATCAGGACCAGGCTACAAAGCTGAGTTTCTGGAAAATTTTTATAATTGAATGAACAGGAGTGTTTGATGAGGAAACTAAGGTCGATTCCCACTGTTTATTAATTCATCCAAAATGATGACAGTTTAAAAGAGAGTTATAGAGAAAGGCTATGAAGTAATTGATTGAAAAAATCATCCCCAGGTGGTATGGAAAACTTCTGACACTTTTTCCACTTGGTTCATTGGCCAAGGAACTGAATGGGGCTGATCCTAAAGGTGAAAAACAGCACCCATTTGAAGGGTTTTTAAACTGGAGAGTCAGTAATAGGAGCAGAGACATTTGAGGCCTTTATTTAAGCAAGGCGATTATCCTTGGGAACCATATTAAGGATATTTTGGAATCAGTAGCAAATCACGGTCAGATATTGCTGAAGAGTAAAAGAATGTCAGTCACACTATGCACTCCTATACATAAGAAATAGATACCTTTAAAAATGCAAACAAATAAGTTCAAGAATACTGCTTTAAAGTTGAATTTATTATTTTTTTTATGTATACTAATCCTTTCTCCACCACACAGTAAATGCTTTTAATAAATTATAAATTAAGCATGAAACACGAAAACTTTGGTGTATTTAGTTGTTTTCCCTATTCTTTGAATTCTTAACCACTAATTTTTCCTCGGTGTTTGAAAGAGAGAGAAAGAGAGGAGAGAGAATCAACATTTGACAAAACTTAAACTAACTCTATTACCTATTTGTATACTTTATACAAATTTGGTATTAGAAAGAGGTAGATGCAGATGAATACACAGAAATGAATATTCAAATGATTTATTATTGGCTTGCCACTATTATGCATAAAATTATTACTGCTGATGTTATAAGCATTGCTAAATGAAAGTGTGCATGTAAAAATACCTCAATTGCTTACATAAATTGCATCAAGTTTCATGACGGTCTAAACACATCATTAGTGGTCAGCACTCTTTGAGGTATTATAGCAAGACAGCCTTTTATATCAATATGTTCCTCTATTCTCTCATGTTATAATATTCTGCATTCAGGCTTTCTATGGTTCACCCTGGTAAAACCACATTAATGTAACATTTCTCACCATTCAAAAACCCCTCAGCTCCCACGATCATGCACAGGAAACCAAGTAGAGGGCGGCCTAAGCAGAAATGCGTCAGAACTTGAGTTCTGAATCACTTCTTCAATTAGTATTGGATTGTACTCAGTCTTTCTATTCTCTCTTAACCCAACTATGACTAGTTTAAGCAAGAAGGGAGATAGATATATTGGGTTCACATATTCAATCTTTGAAAAGGCCAGGAGTGGAACTGGCTGAAGCATGGCTGGTATTAAGGGTAGTGGAGATCTTTCAACTGACTCTCTTTCTCTTTCAGGTTCTCCCTCTCCCTCTCCTTGTTCTCACCTTCCTTCCTCCCTTCTCTTGCCTTCTCACATGCACATACACACATCTATTTCTCTCTATGAACGCTTGTTTCATTATTTTCTAACGCAGAAAAGTTTTTTGTTTTGTTTTGTTCTAGTTTTTATAATGGTGAATGTGACTATTAACATCATAACATTTTAATTGGTCTTTAATCATTTAGCCAATTCACTTTATCCTGAGTTGTAAAATTCCCAGAGGAGGATTCAGATTGGCCTGGCTAGGGTCACATGTCCATCTACTGATGGATAGGGGCTTGAACACCAATGACTGGTCCAGGTGAGGGCAGGTGTCTCTCCTCTCAGATATTACAGCTATTCTAACAGAAAGGAGCAGGGGAAGGAGAAAGTGTATTATGACACCACAGAAGTCATTTTGATTTAGGCAGTGAATTATACCCATTGTAATTCTCTGGGATATTCCTACCACTTCTCTTTCTTTTGTTTATGGGCTTGCCTAACCAATTGGATGTGATGCATACTGTTTTCCTCCTGGCTATAAATTTATCTCTCTGATAGTGATCTTGACTCCAAGCCTAGAAATTTTGCCCTGAAGGGTGCTTCTGGTTTCCTGTAGCTCCTGGGAGCTTTTCTCTACTGGTACCTCCTCCCCAGTTAAAGGCCTAAAAATTCATTGCTTAAAGATTTGGATGGAGCAGGCAAAGCAGTATTGTGCTGTGGACCAGATAGAGACAAGTTGTAAGAGATAAGCAACTTTTTCTCCTTGTATCTCAGGCAGTTCATTGAGAAGCCTAAACCTGTCTAAAAACAGTATATGTTAACTTCTTCTTCAGTCATTTATTTATCTTTTTATTCTAATAACATTTATTGAGCATTATGCCAGTTACTCTATTAGGCAGAGAAAAATTAACATTTTTTTCCTGTATTTATGGATCTTTTAATCTTAAGGAAGAGACAGATTATAACCAAAATCCACTTTAAAAGATTTTTTCTAAGCTATGGAATTTATTGATATGAAGAGTATGTAGTGGAGCATTTATCATAATTGAAATATTACAAGGAAAGAATGGTTGAGGAGGTGATGGAGCTGAGATGTGAAGGAACCAATAGGAGTGAAGTAAATGAAGTAGAGTATTTGCAGGAAGTAGGTGGGATAGGGATAGAGATCCCTGGGGAAAAACACCTTGCAAGTGTGCTGTGGCAGGAGGAGACCTTCCATTTTCAAGAGGCACATGACAAATGGTGAGCCTGGAGAAGCAAATAGAACATGCTAAAAATTTTATCCTTCACCCTAGGAGCGAAGGTGGTCACTAAGGCTTTTGGTGGGAAGGAGACTTGGGCAGTTATCTGATAACTGATGAATTGAATTTCTCATATCATTAACATAAGGGTAGGGCAAGGATAGCCCAAAGGAAATAATAAAAACCACTCTAAAAAGTTACAGTTATACCCCAGCTATCCCATAAGATTTTAATGGAGCTAAAATATTTCACTTTGTATTTACTGTAATATAATTTTATCATTATTTTAAAGCGTACTCATACTCTTTCTACTTATTAAAAAAAAAAAAGAGAGAGATTTTCTGTAAAACAACCTCAGGCAGGTCCTTCAGGAGGTGTTACAGAAGAAGGAACTGTTTTCACAGGAGATAATAGCTTGATGTGATTTGTGTTATTGCCCCTGAAGACCTTCCAGTAGGACAACATGTGGAGGTGGAAGACAGTGATACTGATGATCTTGACCCTGTGTAGACCCAGACTAATGTATGTGTTTGTGTCTTAGTTTTTAGCAGAAAAATTAAAAAGTACAAATAATAAAAAAAATTAAAATAGAAAACAGTTTATAGAATAAGGATATAAAGAAAGAAAGTACTTTTGTTCAGCTATACAATGTGTGTGTGTTTTCAGTGAAGTGTTTTTACAGAAGAGTTTTTAAAGTAAAATAGTTGAGTAAGCTAAGGTTAATTTATTACTGAAGAAAAAAATTTAAATAAAGTCAGTGTAGCCCAAGTATACAGTATTTATAATGCTTGCGATAGTCTGTAGTAATGTCCTAGGCCTTCACATTCACTCACCACTCATCACTGACTCACCCAGAGCAACTTCCAGTCCTGCAAGTGCCCTATGCAGTTGTACCATTTTTTTTTATCTTTTATACTGTATTTTTACTGAACGTTTTCTATATATAGATAGACAAATACTATTGTGGTACACTTGCCTACAATATTCAGTATAGTAACATGCTGTACAGGTTTGCAGCCTAGGAACAATGAGCTATACCATACAGCCTAGATGTGTGGTAGCCTATACCATTTAGTTTTGTGTAAGTTGTCTATGTTGTTCACAAAAAGATGCAATGATGCATTTCTCAGAACATATCCCTATCGTTAAGCGATACATGACTATATTTAAACTCACCTCATATAAAAGAGCAACATTTTGAGTTTAGCCAAGTCAAATGTAAAAGTGCTTTATATTGTACCTGGCAAATTAAAGATTTTGCTAATTCTTGTTATTGTCCCCTTCCTTTTCTTTGTATCATGTCTATAATCCATGTTTTCTCAAGATATATTGGAGGCACCAGTATTTCAACAAACAAGAGGTTATATAGAGCGTGTAAGGAGCAAGTGAAACAATTTTAATATATATTTGGATTTTTTAAAATTCTTCAGAGGACAGAGACATTATCCTTTTGACTACCAGAGACTACAGTTGTTGACCCTTGTCAGGAGTCTCCTGGGAGACAGACAGCAGCCAGAGTAAACATATGTGAACAGCAGTTTATAGAAATTCTGTCCACACGTGGGTCCTTGTGACCCACAGGGCAGGAGAGAAAATGGTGTCAGCATATGTGTCCCAAGGACATCTCTAATCACGTTCTTTCTTTGCTCCATATGGCAGTCAAAAGAATCCCCATCCTTTTGGGAACCTTTTACACTATTTGTAATGCAAAGACTGCAAAGATAATTAAAAGTCCTCAGTCATCCTGATTGTCACCAAGCACAGACTTCTCTAAACAGCTGATGGGACTTACTGGGTTTGCTGCTTTGTTCATTTGCCGTATACTGAAGATGTTAAAACATACGCACAGAGATGGCCACCAGCCTAGCAACAGTAAAAAAATAGATAAAGTCTTGGCTATTTGACAAACTGGAATATTCATTCTGAATAATAAGTTGGCCCAAATATTACACAAAGATATTTCATTATGTAATTCATATTGTTTATCACCAGGGGAAATATTCAAAACACTATTAAGCGCATTTTAGTAAATCAAAGACATACAGTTATTACTTTTGGATTTTAAATAACTTATTTTGTGCATTCAGTTACTTACTTTTATAGGCAACCACATATTATTTGCCAGGTTACAGTAAATGCCCATTTCTACTAAATGATAAAATATAAATAAATAAAAATTTAGAATGAGGGAGTGGGAGGTACATGATTGTGAGTTGGACTTGTTCTTCATAGTAGTTTGATGATTAACTAGGTTTTTTTAATTTGCTGAGAAAAGATGCTTTCTTTAACATTAAGCTTAAATGGCAACATTTTATAATCTTTAACATAATTATACTTCTAGAGCTATAGAATTAAGGTTGATTTATTTAAAGTTTAATTTTATTTCCTTTGACATTTTTCTTTTTTAAAAAACCTGAACTGGTGGCAAGGGTGATATTCTGTTTTGTAGAGTTGTCATGGACTTCTTTCTGACTCAAGAAACTTTCTTATAACCAGAGAAGAAAAATAAATCCACTTTATTCCCTGTGAAAATTACAGTTTGCCTTTTTAAAAATATATGTATGGCCCTATATTCAAAAAAATATGTTTTCTTCTCTTCCTCGTCAATGCATTTAATGTAGTAAGCTTCTCTTTGTAGAAGTCCACTTTATGGGAGCTGATACTACCCAAGCAAATGCCACTCTTTGAGAGATTTTTTTTTCCTTTGTCCAACAGATTTTTCTTGAAACAGTTAAAGACTCTAGCCCTTGTATGTAAAGCTGAGGGATGCAACTGAGTTATAATTAGCATCTTGAATTCAGACACCAGTACTGTGTTTAAACTGGAAGAGAAGGTTTGGATTTTAGTTTTATGTGTTAAAAGAATTCGTTGGCTATATTTTCTTTAGCAGCTGAGTCCCTGAGTGAATGGTTATCATCAAAGTTTCTGGGCAATTTGACTAGTACATCCCTTGCCTTTTTTATTAAGAGTCATAACTTCCTCCAGCTGGCCTGTTAAGAGGAAGGTCATAAAATTCCTGGTACTATGGCAATTGCTAAGGAAAATGCTCTTCTCTTGACCTTAAGAGGAAAAACTCAATTTTATGGAGACCCACACATAGCTCCTTAAGACACGCATTGTTCTGGTTCACAGTCTTATGTCAAATCTTGCTCAGAGTGGTGATGGGTCATCCCCATTCTTTATGGGCATCAGAAAAATTTTAAAAATCATTAAATTTAGTTGTGAACCTCTATGTCTGTAAACAGTCTATTCATTTAGGGGAAACAAAATACATGCTTCAGGTCTGTGACTATATATATTTTTTTTTCAAAAATCAAATTCAGGAACATGTTTAATTAACCTATTATTAGTTAAATAAATAAATAAATAAGAGACCAAGAATCCTTTGGTGACTGTGCTGATTATCTACTGCTATGTGACAGAGCATTTCCCAGCAGTGGCTTGATGCAATACTGAGCCCTCATTTTTATCTCTTATCATTCTGGGAGCAACTGAGTTGGATTTGGTGGTTTCCTCTTGGGGTTTCTCATGGAAATGGAACCAGGCAATGGAGGAAGCAGGTGTTCTGTCAAAGGCTTTCTTACTCACATGCCTGGTGGTTGATGATGGCTATTGGCTGGGAACTTAGCTGGGGTTGTTTGCTTGAATGTCTACACAAAACCTCTGCATGTGGCCTGTGATTACTCATAGCATGGTGACTGGATTCCCATGGCAAAGAGAGACAGATAGAGATAGAGATGGGGGGAAGAGGCATAGATAGTGTTACATTCTATAATGTAACTTTGGAAATCACATAACTTCATGTCCATCATTCTCTATTAGTTGAGGCTGTCAAAAAGTTTAACACAGGTTCAAGGAAAGAAGACATAGGCACTCTCTCTCTCTCATTTCTCAAAATTTTTATTTTTAATTGACAAATAGTAACTGTATACATTTATGGAGTACAATGTGATATTCTGATACATGTATACATTACAGAATGAGCAAATCAGGCTATTTAACATATCCATTGTTTCACACATTTATCATTTCTTTGTGGTTAGAATGTTTAAAATCTACCTTTTTAGTAATTTTGAAATAGACATTAACTATAGTCACCTGTGAAATTCTTTGTTCTGGCCAATGAAAACTTTGTACTCTTTGACCAATATTTCCTCTTTCCCCAGCCCACCCCTCAGCCTCTGGTCATCACCAGTCTACTCTCTATTTCTATGAGTTCAACATTTTTTGGTTCCATATATAAGTGAGATCATGTGATACAGAAGTGGCAAGGCCACATTGTAAGATGAGCAAGTGATCTATTGTTATGGCTATTTTAGGAAAATATAATCTGCCTCATTGACTCATTTAAGGATCACAGGGATCCCTAATAATATAAGCTAACTTTCATCAGATAGTTATCATGTGCCCTGTGACATAGGATTTACATGCATTGTCATTCAGATCTCACACATCCCATTCATATAATGTGGATACTATTGTTTTCACTATTCTAAAGATTAGAAAACAAAGCTAAGCAACTTGTTCAAAGTCACATAGCTCCAGCTGAAGATACAGAGTCTGGGCTCTTCATCTCTGATACTG
The DNA here is from genome assembly GCF_000956105.1 of Propithecus coquereli. Classification (NCBI taxonomy): domain Eukaryota; kingdom Metazoa; phylum Chordata; class Mammalia; order Primates; family Indriidae; genus Propithecus; species Propithecus coquereli. The sequence goes on from NW_012148175.1 coordinate 1,804,702, forward strand.
GTTATCACTAGAAAACAGAAATCGATAAAACAGGAAGAGTTTAATTTAAAGGACTACTGTTTACCCATATGAACTTGATTTACTTACTTTTCATTTGTGAACCTTAGAGATTCATGTCTAAAACTTTGAATAATGATACTGGACTTTTAGGGTGATTGTGAAAACTAAATTATAATGTGCTGGTAACAAGTGTCTAACATAGTGTTAGTCATATAATGATTGCCCAAAATATAATGTTTTGAACATGTTATTTAATCAATTTTATTCTATATTTTTCTTTTAGTTTCAAGTCACTTGATATTGATACATGGATAATACTGAACTCTTTCAATTAGCTCAAAGGCCCCTATTTAGCCCCATGAATTACATTAGTTGGTAGATATCACAAATGATAATGTAAACGTTTACATTTCTGACAATTAAAAAAATTGTATTTTGTAGCACTAAAGTTTGGTATGGCATATTGTTTTATAATCACATATTTTCAGAAAAGATATGCTCTCAAGGATACAAACATTTTTGCCCCTAAAATTAGATGTGTATATAATTTGTTAAATTACATAATTAAATTAAAATTTAAATGGTATAATAAAAATTATATAAATATGTATATTATGTATATATTATATATAATTATACATATTAAAATATATAAACTTTCTTTCCTGACTTCCTTTTACTCCTTGGAGCATAGGCTTGGGGAAGTGAAACAGCATATAGCCTACAGTTCTTTGGAAGAATCTAAGTGACTTGAAGATGAACAATTTATTTATTTTTTTCTTTTGACTTAGATTTTGTTTTCTCCTGTGTAAGTAAAATGTTGTATGTTCAATAAATGTTTGTTGATTGATCAAAGAATTTTAGATATGAGATTAAGCTTAAAGAAGGATAATTTCTTAATTGTCTCTTGCTAAATATCATTTTGGGAAAAGCTTGGAAATAACCTATCCCCATTTAAGACTAAATTTGATCTGATGCTAATCTAAGCCTTACAAAGACTTTCTAGGCTTTTTGATATTGCAAAATTTAGTTCCAGTACATCTTGTCTTGGCAGGAATCCAAAAATGTAGAAACTGTTCAGCCGTCTTATAAAATTATTGAGGTGAATTTAAAATTTGGTTATATAAATGAATGAAGGGTCAGAGAACATACATGGCATATATTTTATTGCCCCATGCCTGAAGCTTGAAGGAAATCACTTGTTTTTTTCACTTTTTAATAGTCTCTTTTATCAGAATCTTCATTCCCCATCTGTTAAAGTAAATGCTTTATAACAATGAATGTTCACTTTATGCTGTGCTAAAGCTATCATAATCCTCAAATAATATATACTAAGTACTTTAAATTGAGTATGACAAGTACAGTAATAGAATAAAAGCCAAAATTCCCAACTCAACAGTTTTCTTTTTAGACAAATTTATTGCAAGTTTAGGTGTTGCTATTTTTTTGGCAACACAGATCAGCTATCAAAGTCAACATTCTTTTTTTTTTTTTTGAGACAGAGTCTCACTGTGTTGCCCGGGCTAGAGTACCGTGGCATCATCCTAGCTCACAGCAACCTCAAACTCCTGGGCTCAAGCGATCCTTCTGCCTCAGCCCCCCGAGTAGCTGGGACTACAGGCATGCGTACTGTGCCCGGCTAGTTTTTTCTATATATTTTTAGTTGTCCGATTAATTTCTTTCTAATTTTAGTAGAGACGGGGTCTCGCTCTTGCTCAGGCTGGTTTCGAACTCCTGAGCTCAAACAATCCGCCCGCCTCGGCCTCCCAGAGAGCTAGGATTATAGGCGTGAGCCACCGTGCCCAGCCTTCAAAATCAACATTTTTATGAATTGACAAATGTGTGTATTTTCCTCTAATTGTGTTTGGAAAAAAAAAATTAAGCAATTTTTTCCAAGTGTAATTTCCATAGCTTAGTATAGGCCCTGTCATCTACAGATGTTGACCTAAATTTACTTGAATTTATGGGTGGCTAAATATGATATTTGTAACCATCCTCTAAAATGCAAGACAAATGCATTTATGCTATATGGTAGGACCATTTATATATTGTCTAATTGTAGAAACAACAACAAAAAAGTCCTTAACATTAATACTTCTCACAAGACAAATGGGAAAAATACATTAGGAAAAACTGCAATGAAGTTTTAACAGAAAATGCTCATTTCTAAATCTGGGTCATGAATAAGATTTCAGGTAACTTTCTCTACCTACTTTTTAGTTGTCCAAGTGTACAACTTTCAAGTGGCCATCCTTTTCTTTTGACAGATGGAGTAATTACCCAGACAGCTTGCTCTTGCCTAATGGTATCAAACCAGCCACAAGGAAGGGACATTTTGAGGTCCAATCTTGGCTATTACCAGGTCAAAATTTAAACTTTCTCATGGCTCCTGTAGATCTTGAAACAAGAGAGAGGCTGAGAGCTACCATAACTGTTAGTCATGGGAAAAAATCAAGTGCATAATTCCCTTTTTGTTGTGGAGAGCATGCTGACTGAAACAGGAAAGGAGAACTAAGTTAACATTTCACAAGGGAACAATCACTTGACCTTTTCTTCAGTGACTAATAGCTGTAAAGTTTCTGCTAGCTAATCTCAGTGCAAGCATAGCAGGGGAGGTAAATGCAGAGAGGTCTTGAAATCACTTTGAATCACTTAACTGGTGGTGGAGATTTTGAAATGCTGGTCAGAGTTGATGACTTAAGATTCAGAAAAGTAAACATCTTTGTTTGAAAAAGAAGGAGCAGAAAAGCAGAAGGGATGCATTGCCTGAATTAGGGGATCACGCTTTTAGGCTACCACACATTACTGTCCCCTTAGGAGTACAAATTAACTGTAATAAACTATGAAACTGTATTAGAGTAGAAATGGAATATCAACGTTGCTAAAGAAGAGCATAGTTTTCTTATGGACAGGAGTCATATTTTAGTCATCTCTTTATCCCCAGTGCTGGGCACAAGGTTTGTGAACTAACCCAAACTCTCCCCAACCATCTTTCACTGTATGCAAAGAACGTGCCCTTAGCTTGATGAAGGCATGTCCAAAATTGTGTTCCAAAGAACTCAAGTCTCTCAAGAAACCTCCTGGTGGAGATTTAGAATGCCTGTCTACTTATTAATGATTCCCAAAGTTTGTCTAGTAAAGAAACTTTGATTTTGCTTAACCTATGATCTCCAAACTAATTTTATTAAGAGAGTCTGTTTGTTTTTTTTTTTTTCCTTGTCCTGAGTTTTCTTCAACAGAGAACTAGTGTTTAATATGACACGTGTTGGAAAAGTAACAATTCTTGTTTTGGTGACTAGCCCGTTTTTTGCCCATTCCCTAATTTTCTTTTCCAAGCTATTCTTCAATAAATGCTTTGTCTGTCAAAATGCTGTAACTTAGAGTCAGAGGTCGTGATGTGCTATGAACATAATTCTTTACATATGCTCTTAAATATGAGGCATAAATATTTAAAGATTACTTAGGATCCCCCCCAGAAAGCACTGACTCAGAGCCTCCTCTTGGCACTAGTTAACCCTACTCCTTGCTTCCATCTGCAGTACTTCCCATAGCCGCCTCATTTTATGGCTTTGCCTTCTTCCTTCCTCTACCTTATAAGACACAGTCCTTTTTCCTCTCTTCCCTCTCCTTGTTGTCCTCTGGTTTCCAGGCAAGGCAACCAAGATGGAATGCAAATAAATATGAAAAACAGCGAGATGTATGAATTTTTTTTTATTTCCACAATCCCATAAACCAACGTTAAGTGTACAAATAATGTTAGGTCATTTAGGGGGAAATATCTATGGAAATGACACAAATGTGACAGCAACTATAACTGGAAATGATGCTGAATCCATAAAGTGTTGGATCATAAAATGTTCAGAGTATATGGTAATGTGTGTATAAATTATGAAAATAAAATTCTAAAACATGTTTAAAAGTTGCTATATAGAAATAGAGTTTCTCCTAACTTATTATTGTTTTAGAGTTAATTTTTCACATAATTAATAGAGCCTTAATAGGGATCTTATTATTTTAATTTATCTAGGAGGAAACTGTGTATAAGCTTTTCTTTGAATTTTCTGAAGCATGGATCTTAATTATTTCTGATTAAGTTCAACTTTCAAATTTATGAAGTCTAAGTTTGGAAGTACCATTTAGGCAAGGAAATTTGAGATGCTGTTGTCCCTCTAGGTATATAGATTTCTCATTAATTAGAACAATGAACAATAATGACTAATGAAACTACTTTTAATTTATGTAATACCTTTTAATCAATGATTAAATATGTTTAATTTTCTAGTAAAGTTGCAGTTACATTTTATGCATGCAAAATTTTTTTTTAATCTTCAGAAAAGTTCCATGTCTCTATACCCATGCAGTTAATGAGGATTTATTTTGCGCTCACAGTATATCTACCAGCATTAATTGCCTTGGGATATTTGTTTTAAAATGGTTCTAATTCCTGCAGAGTACAAATAAAAAACTACTCTAAGTAGTTGTTAAATGATGATACTTATGATGATGATGAAGAAGACAAAGAAGAAAAGGAGAAGTAGGTATACTTTCTTGAAGTTTTAGTTTGTGCTTGGTATTGTTTATGTATTTTTCAGATAATCCTTAGAATAACAAACTGAGTTAAGTATTAATCTTTCATTTTATAAATAGGGAGATGCATGCTTGGAAAAATTAAGTAAATTTCCAAAGCTTATATATCCAGCAGTTGTACAGCTGTATTTGAAACTTAAATTTTTTCTAAAAGCACTACTGTGGACTCCATAGTTGTTATAGGGTTTAGAAAGCAGGAACAGAGAAAAACATGTTCAGGAGACCAAAGAAAATACAAAATAGGGAGTTTTTGTTTCCTAATGTGGCTTAAATTTCTTTAATGTTCAGTTCTTGCTATTTGATAGAAAATGTTCTATCACTGAATTGATTTATATGTCAAAATTTAATTCTCAAATATCTCATATGGCATCTCATTCCTGAAAAGTTTTGTTTTTTCTGGTTTGATATTATCTCCTCCTTATTTGAGCTTATTTAATTTTGTACCCTTTTATATGTTGCCTCATCTACTTGATTGATCTCCCTACCCCCATACACACATGTACACATATACAAACATAGATTAAATGCCTTCTCCAGAAGGACAATTTCTTATTTCAGTTTATTCATTCATTCATTCCATTATTTATTTACTCGTTCATTCATATATCTAACAAACTTGTACTAACCACATACAATTAAGAAAACAATTCCTTTTTCTATCCAATTTTGTACCATCACTATCTAATTGGAGAAAAGAGCAAGTACACCAATATTTATAATGTAGTTCCCTGTGCGCTCACCTAGCACATCTTGTGCATAGTAGGCCATCAATGAGTATTGACTGAATAGTCAGTTATGCCCTGTAAAAGTAGTCATTTTACTGAAAATACTATTATAATCATATTTGGAAAATCACAGATGACATAATGTGTTTAAATAATCCAAATTATTAATCATTTTGATTACCAGATTACATGTATATGACAATTTTACCTCATAACTTCAGGTCATTCTATATGTAAAGAAATATATATTTATTATATTTAGTAATATCTCTGCTTTACATAGGTTTCTAAAATATATGAGTGTTGTATCCTAGGAGGAAAAGTTTTTCAGAGTATATTAGAATCCATGTTTTTTTCATCTGGGTGATGGTGAAATCCCTTTTTGTTTTTCACTATGTTTGGAGTAAGATGTTCGTGTAAAATGTCAAACTTTAAGTTATATCTTAACTATAAATGAAGTTTCTATTTGGACAATCAGGTGAATTGTGTTAACATTCTAAAATGCTTTCATTAATAAGTTTCTTTATTTTATTATTAATTGCTAAGAAATGAGAAAATGAGAAATTTCCCAGTATACCAATAACCAAAATAAATCGTGTAGTAAACTGTCAAGTAGACTTATGTCTGTAGTCCAAAAGATTATGCTTGGGGCATAGACAAGTCGATATATAATCAGCTAGAAAGCAGTGTGCTTATAAAAGTAGAGTCTTGATAAGATGGGCATACATTCTAAAATCATTGTTTCAATTAAAGAAGAAGCAAATCTAATTTTTCTCTCTGCTTTAAACATTTTTTGAATTTTGGTCCCTTTAGCCAGTCTTTTCCATAGGAACCATTAAATTTTCAACAGAGGCTGTGTGAGATTTGAAGTAGTTTGAAACACATTTTTGATTTCATTTTATAGTGGGATAATTCCCTACTCATATCCAGAATTCAAGAGGATTTTTTATTCCTATTCAATCTAATAACCACCTTTAATATAAAAAAGGGAAATCTACATTGATTATAAACTCAGATCTCTGTGCCCATATCTCTTCAATGTCCATAAAAACTTGCTCATTTTGCTCTTATGCCATGTACATCAGCATATTTATAAATATGTTTCCAGCAGCCAGTATCTAACAGACATTTATCAACCCTCTACCATGTATAGTGCATTGCTGTGGAAACAAGAGATGCAGTCTGCATAAATCAGTATTTCTACTCTCAAGGAGATTACAATTTAATGAGGATGCTTTGAAACAAATATTAGAGCACAATAAAGAGATAATGAAGATGTATGTTTGCTGTATAGGAATAGAATGATTAAGTCTCTTAGGTGTGGGGGGAGTACTAATTCACAGACAAGTTGCATTTGATCCAGGGCTAATAGTATGAGTGGAATACCACTAGATTAGTTCAACAACAACAAAAAAAAGTAATTAGTAGTAAATGGTGATTGACATTTTCTATATAACAGTCTCATTCTATGCACTTTACCTATATTATCTCATTTAATACTTTCAAAGCTATAAGAAAGCATAATTATTATCCCAATTTAGAGATGAACAAACTGTAGGGAGATTAATTTACCCAATGTTACACAGTAAGTGATTGAACTTTGATGTAAATGTAGCAGTTTGGTTCAAATATCTGATTCCAGACTCAAAAAAAAATGATTAATCAAGGACATAAAACATGTGTACATGTATGTCTTTAGGTTTGGGAGCATAACGGTTCAAAGAGTGGATGACAGGTAAATATGGCAGGCTAGAATTAGAGGTTGGGGTAAGATTGTGAATAGTTTTACATACTACGTGTTTGTGGTTGTTACCACTACTATGCATATATCCAATGATGAAGAAAAGATACATATATATGTATATAAATATATGATTTTTTTAGTATCTTACAGGATTTCAGAAGAAAATTATGACAGCAGTGTAAAGCATGGATCTTATGGGGAATAGAGAGTGTTGATTGGAAATCAGTTAGGTGGAGCTATGCAATTGTATAGGTGGCAGGTTACTAATGAGGACTCGAATTTAAACAGTAAACATAAATCGGTAGTATTATGGAATGCAAGTGCTAACTAATAAAATGCATCTTATAAGTAAACCTTCCACAGCTAAGAAGAAATTTTGCAGTACAAAAAGTAAACAAAGTGCTAAACATTAAAAAAAAAAATAGTATTTAACATTGAAAGAAAATTAAACCAGTCCCAAAAGCAATAGCCATTTCAGTTGTGGTCACATGCTTATACGAGACAGCATATACATGTGGAAACCATTCAGTTTTCATAATCAAAGGAAACTATTATCCTTCAAAGCAGCAACTTCAGGAAGAAATCAGCAAGACATTAAAGAAGGCTCTGTTTGAATAACTCCGGCCCCAAGAGTGAATATCCTTGGGTTTTTGACAGGAATCAGGTAAAACTGCTCATAAAGTGCAGAGGGACAGTGGAGACTAAATTGCCTCAGGCTGTGAAAATGGAAGTTCTAGGTTAGAGACAGTGACAAAACCAGAAATTTGTATTAACTTTTAAACTTTCCATTTTTTTTTTGGAACATAGCTATTTCTTTGACTCTCTCTCTCCTTTTAATTTTTTTTTTAAATTTTTAATTATTATGGGTACTTAATAGTTGTATATTTTTATTTAACTCCAGCATATACATGGTGACATTCTATATTTTCTGGATATTTTCTGTTAGAAAAATGTTATGTCAAATCTCTTGTCTCTTCTCCAGAGAGAAGTAGCAAGGTTGTAAAGTATACAGTCATTGATTAATTTAATTAGAGGTAATTTGTACCGTTTCCTCCACCACGGGAGGAAAAAAAAATCCATTGATTTCATCCAAGCCCTAGAAGTAGATATTCTTTTAAATTGAATAAGTTCTCAAGCCAATTGATTTTACATGGCACTAAAGAGACACCATGTCACACTCATAAAGGTAAAGATAAATTTGGATTCAATGTCTGTCTCTAACACTCTAGTGAAGAGACGCATCACTATACCTGCGCATCTAGCAAAGAGTCTAGCACATAGTGGGCACTTACATGTTCTGTTGCATGATTGAGTGAATATTGGTCTACTGATCTAATCCATATGAATCACAGAATCCAAATCTGTTATAAGAACTTATTGATTATACATAAATGTATCTAAAATGAGTCTTGGCACTGCTCTATTCTAATCTCTCTTAGGCCTAGTATAGTCAAATGGCTTCAACATTTCAGCCTAAAATTATTTGCTCAGATGAAATTATTAATACTTGAGAGTTTAAAGAAATCAAATGATGAAAAGCAGAGCTTCTGTTACTGCAAACAGGTTAGAGAACTAAATATAAACCTATCCCTTGCCTTAATTCTACCACAGCCAGTTATACAGTTCTGAAAAAATTCAATTTTAAAATTAAGGTAGAGGCAATACTTATTCTAAATTGATCACATTCTTTTTTATACTGCCAATGCGACTATTTTCAGATTTTCTTCTTCACAAATCATAGTCTTTAATCCATGGCATCTTTTTTCTCTTTCATTAGTTTCTTTAGCCTTTACTACAGACATAAAATTAGTCTTAGTGTTTAAGTAAACTTTCGATAAGGTACATCAATTTGTAGATAAGAAATATAGCACTGGTTTCTTCTACCATTAGTTATTTGAAATAGTAACTTCTTACCAACTTACCATCATAGAATATCAACTTCACAGCATTATTGCAGTATAATAGACACACAATAAACTGCCTCTATTTAAAGTGTGCAGTTGGATATGTTTTGACATATTAAGATAATGAACATATCCATCATCCCCACAATTTCCCTGTGCCCTGTTATAATAACCCTTTCTTCCTTCCCTAACTCTGATTCCCAGGCAAACACTGATTTGCTTTCTCTCACTATTAAAAGTAGTTGCATTTTCTAGAGTTTTGTATGAATGGAATCATGCAGTGTGCTTTTTATTTTTGTATGGCATCTTTCACTCATCATCTCTATTTTGAAATACTCATGTTGTTGTGTTTATCAATAGTTTGTTACTTTTTATTGTGGAGTGATAGTCCATTGTATGGATATACTATAATTTGGTTATCCAGTGACGTGTTGAGGGACATTTATTGTTGTCAGTTTTTGGCCATTACAAACAAAGCTGCTATGAACATTAATTTACAAGTCTTTGCATGAACACATTCATTTCTTCTGTGTAAATATATAGGAATGAAATGGATGAAATATATGATCGGTGCATTTTGAAGTTTTTATTAAGCTGTCAAAATATTTTCCAAAATTGATGTACCATTTTACATTTCCACTAATAGTATATGAGAGTTCCAGGTTTTCCATATCCTCAGTAATATTTGGCATAGTTAATTATTTTAATTTTATTAAAAGTAATAGATATGGAGTAGTATCTCATCCTGGTTTTATTTTGCATTTCTCTAATAGTTAATGATGTTGTGCATCTTTTCATGAGGCTATTTGCAATCCATATATATTCTTTGCTAGGTGTCTATTTAAATATTTTGTCTTTTTCTTCTATTTGAGTGTATTTTTCTTATCAAATTGTAAGATACAAGACCTTTGTTGTATATGTTTTACAAATATGTTCTCTTAATTCATGTCTTGAATTTAAATAATAGTGCCTTTTTTTTTTTTTTTTTTTTTGAGACAGTCTCACTGTGTTGCCGGGGCTAGAGTGCCGTGGCATCATCCTAGCTCACAGCAACCTCAAACTCCTGGGCTCAAGCGATCCTTCTGCCTCAGCCTCCCGAGTAGCTGGGACTACAGGCATGCGCCACCATGCTCGGCTAATTTTTTCTCTATATTTTTAGTTGTCCAGTTAATTTCTTTCTATTTTTAGTAGAGACGGGGTCTCACTCTTGCTCAGGCTGGTTTCGAACTCCTGAGCTCAAACAATCCGCCCGCCTCGGACTCCCAGAGTGCTAGGATTACAGGCCTGAGCCACTGCGCCCGGCCATAATAGTGACTTTTGATGACTGAAAGTTATTGATCTTGAAAAAGTTTGTTTTAATTTTGATGGAGTCTAATTTAATTTCATAGTTCATGGCTTTTATAGCCTATCTAAGAAACCATTGCCAAACTGAAGATCACTAAGATTTTTTCCATGTTTTCTGCTTACAAATTTGTAGATTTAGCTCTGATTTCTTGGGGGTTAGTGATTGATTATGTATTTATAGGTATTAGTGATCAATTTTAAATAAAATTAACATTTAAATATTAAAACAGTAGATATTAGATTACTGGATTATACAATATTATAACATAAAATACAGTTTATATGCTTACATTTATGCCATAATTCAATGCAAATTAAATTTTAAATTGTATATGGTGTGAGGTAAGAATTGAGGTTTATTTTTTTGTGAGAGGTGAGAGGTGTGGATCCTGGTTCAGTCTTCTACATGTGGCTATTCAGTTTTCCCAGCACCATTTATTGAATAAGGATTCTTTTCCCCAGTATATGTTTTTGTCTGCTTCGTCAAAGATTAGGTGGCTATATGAGGATGGTTTTATATCTGGGTTCTCAGTTCTGTTCCACTGGTCAATGGCTCTATTTTTGTGCCAATACCAAGCTGTTTTGATTACTACAGCCTTATAATAAAGTTTAAAGTCTGGTAAGTTGATACCTCCCATTTTGTTTTTATTGCCTAGAATTGTTTTTGCCATGCGGGGTCTTCTCTGGGTCCATACAAAGCGTAAAATAAATTTTTCTACATCTGTGAAGAATGATGTTGGTATTTTAATAGGGATTGCACTGAATCTGTATTTTTTTGCATGTGGATATCTAATAGTTGCAGTATAATTTTTTGAAAGTAATATATTTTTCCATTGAATTGCTTTTGTTGGAAACCAATTGACCATATGTGTGTGAGAATATTCCTGAATTCTTTTTTCTCTTCCATTTAATCTATAATATGTGTCTGCCTTTATACCAATACCGTGCTGGTATGCTTATTGTATTTTATGGCATGAATTAAAACCAAGTAATGTATATCCTCCAACTTTGTTCATTTTTTTCAAAACTGCTTTGAAAGTTCTATACTCTTTGCATTTCTATATAAATTCTAGAATCAATTTGTCAATTCCTACCAAAAATAGTTACTAGGATTTTATTTGGGATTGCATCAAAACTACAGATAAATTTGAGGAGAATTAACATGCTATCATTACTGAGTTTTCCAAATTTCTAGCATTGTGTATTTCTCCCTTTATTTAGATTTTTTTCTTTAAATTTTAAGCAATATTTTTACAGTTTTCAATGTTATGGTCTTACAACGTCTTTTGTTAATGTTACCCTTGGGCATTTAACTTTTTTATTTTGTTTAATGGTATGGTTTTCCAACTTCAATTCCTGATTGTTCATTGCTGGACTATAAAAATAAAATTGATTTTTGCATTTTGATCTTATATATTAGAATCTTTCTGTGCCCATTTATTAATTCTAGTAGCTTTCTTGTCGATATTTTAGGTTATTTTTTAACATAGGTCATCATACTGTCCACAAATAAAGACAGTTTATATTTTCCCTTTCAATCTATGTGCCTTTTACTTCTTTCTCTTGCCTGAACAGAAGTAGTGATAGTAGAAATCCTTTCCTTGTTTCTGATCTTAAGATGTAAACATTCAATCTTTCTTCATTAATCATGCTGTTGTTTAAAGTTTTTTCATAAAAGCCCTTTATTAGGTTGAGAAAGTTATTTTCTATTTTGTTGAGAGTTTTTATCATGAGTGGATTTGGGATTCTCTTAAATACACTTTTAGTCCATGTTTTGAGATAAGCATATTCTTTTTTTCTTTTTTCATCTGGTAATATTGTGAATTATAATAGTGGATTTTTGGATGCCAAAACTATCTTATGTTCTTGCCATAAATTCACCAGGTTATGTTGTATTATCCCTTTCATATATTATTTCATCTATTGTTACAAACGTCCCAAAGTTGTGTTTCTAATTTATGTCTATGTTTATGAGGAACAAAGGTCTGTAGTTTATTTTTCTTATAATATAAAGAAGCCAATTTCTCACCGCACTTAATACCATAGGTAATCTTTTATTATGCACTCTTTAGTCCTGGCTTTTATTCTCTTTTCCTGGACTTTATGTATATATTTTTTTTAATTTATTTTTTTTATTTTGGCATATTACAGGGATATAAATGTCTAAGTTACTTATAGTGCCCTTGCCCCACCCAAGTCAGAGCTTCAAGAGTGTCCATCCCCCAGATGGTGCACACTGCACCCATTAGGTGTGTATATACCCATCTCCTCCTACCCCCTCCCATCTGCGCAACACCCGATGAATGTTACTACTATATGTGCACTTAAGTGTTGGTCAGTTAAGTCAGTTAATACTAATTTGATGGTGAGTACATATGGTGCTTGTTTTTCCATTCTTGGGATACTTCACTTAGTAGAATGGGCTCCAGCTCTATACAGGATAATATAAGAGGTGCTAGATCACCATTGTTTTTGTGGCTGAGTAGAACTCCATGGTATACATATACCATATTTTATTAATCCACTTATGTATTGATGGCCACTTGGGTTGTTTCCACATCTTTGCAATCGTGAATTGTGCTGCTATAAACATTCTAGTGTAGATGTCTTTTTTACAGAATGTCTTTTTTTCCTTTGAGTAGATCCCCAGTAATGGGATTGCTGGATCAAATGGTAGTTCTACTTGTAGCTTTTTGAGGTATCTGCATATTACTTTTCACAGAGTTTTCCTGGACATTATATATTTTGCTCACCGTTTTGCCCTGGAGCCATTGTACTTGTAGAGGTGGAAGGGGATTAAACTCGTCCCTTGCCATCATAAAGGTCATGGCTAACACCACTATAACAAAAGACAGATTAACAAGAGAAAAGCATAACCAATTTATTTAATCATAGTTTTACGTGACACACAACCCTTCAGAATGAAGACCCAAAGATAATGGAAAACTCTCCATTTTTATGCTTAGGTTCTGTGAAGAATAGACAGCTGTGTAGAAGTATGATTGGAGAGAAAGTGTGGATCTAACGCTAATTGACTGAGTAGAGAAACTTAGCGTGGTTTGTGTGTTCAGATTCTCTGTGGCCTCCCTGTGCAGCATTCCTTCCTCCAAAGTAGGGGTATAACCCCTTTGGAAGGAAAGTCTTAAATTCTTTGTGGTGGCCAGCTGTTATACAGAAAGGTTGCGAAGGGAGGTTTACAGTAATATTTTTAGGCTTTATGGATGGCTTTGGGGAAAAGGAGTTCTGGTTTATAAGGTTTGCCTGCGGGGAGCATGAGGGGTAAGAAACAGGAGGGCAGGAGAAGGTCAGAGAGACTTTGCTTCTGAGGCTGCTTATTACACCTTCACTTTGGAGTATCTCTCTCTGAGCCCCAACATATTCATGACATTTTAAACATCACCTTCTATATTCTCTGGACTCAGAAGTCATTGTATTTCCTATGGACTCACACTACTAAACTCTCAGCAATGATATGTGTAATAAGACATATGAATTAATATTATTATTCTGCTATCACAGCTGTTCTTAACCCTATTAGATACAATGCATTTGATTTTTTAACGTATTTTGTAATTCCCTAGAAAATATATTTCAAAAGATACATTTATAAAATCGTTGCCTATTAATCATAGCAAAGGAACCAAGGGCCCATTTGCTATTTTTAAAATCTGGTTTTTGATTTTCAAATAAAAACAACTGATAATGGAACCATTTTGTATTACTTCACATGAAAGATGGAGTTGTAATGTTAGCTATTGAAAGCATATAATTTTCCTTAATTTATAAAAATTCATTAAGAACCCCAAAAAGTCTATTCAACTTATATTCCTGAGATTAATACCTAGATATAAAAATCATATCTAAAAATAGTAGATAACAATGCAGAGCGATAGCAAACTACGATATGCCTAGAAATACTCTTCTCTAAACTCAATTTGTTAATTGTGAGCTCTGGAGAAACAAAGATGGGAAAATTGAATAATGTGTAAGTTACTGCCTAGAAATGAAATATAAGTTCAACCACATCAAAAAAATTCCTCCTTTATAATGTAAAGAAGAAATAAAGAGTGACTAATTTATAATGAAATAATTACATTTCTTTTGTTTTGTTAATGCTTGGGCAATATCACTATAAAGACCTAATGAAATAATCAGAAGTTTGCACCTATACATAGAATGTCTTTAATGGGTCAGCTATAGACACAGATTTATTATATCACATTTATTATATCATTATGTTAAACAACATGAACATTACTCCCATGTTGATAATGTGATTTTATCTGATGGAAAACAACTACAGCCTAAAAAAGATTTTCTAAGTTTAATCTTTCTTTAATTTAGATAGAGATTGCTTCATGGAAATTCACTGTTAACTTACAATGTACCAAAATGCTTTATTTTTATATGCAAAAGCATGTTAGGGTTTAGACTCAGATAACTCTAAACAGGTTTTTCTTTCTTTTTATGCCAGGGAGGACATTCAAAACCACATAGGATATGGAAGCCCTCTCTGTTGCGCAGAACTGTCCTGGTCTACCTACTGCTAAAATTTCCATAATGTCCTAAATCATTCTGACCAGCAAAACACACTGCCTCCCAAGTTTTCAAAATCCTTCCTAGGAGGTGGTACTGTTTCTGTGAGTAGACACCAGAATAAAGGTTAAATAAAAGTTACGTCAGAACTTACACATTATTCAATTTTCCCATCTTTGTTTCTCCAGAGCTCACAATTAACAAATTGAGTTTAGAGAAGAGTATTTCTAGGCATAACGTAGTTTGCTATAGCTCTGTATTGTTATCTACTATTTTTAGATATGATTTTTATATCTAGGTATTAATCTCAGGAATATAAGTTGAATAGACTTTTTGGGGTTCTTAATGAATTTTTATAAATTAAGGAAAATTATATGCTTTCAATAGCTAACATTACAACAACTCCATCTTTCATGTGAAGTAATACAAAATGGTTCCATTACCAGTTGTTTTTATTTGAAAATCAAAAACCAGATTTTAAAAATAGCAAATGGGCCCTTGGTTCCTTTGCTATGATTAATAGGCAACGATTTTATAAATGTATCTTTTGAAATATATTTTAAAAATCAAATCTATTTAAAAAATATGTGAACTGTCATAAGCTCTTCAGAAATATCACTTTTAAGACAAGATTTTATCTATGCAGAAGTCTTTGTAATACTTGTAATTTCTGTATAGGAATCTGATCCAGCATGGAAACTAAACACATAATGGTGATGCTCTGTTGCATCACTTTTCACCCTAATGGCAATATGATTTCTCATGACTTTCCTCTGGACCTTTTTTTTTTTTTTTTATTTAACATGCTCCTTGTCAAGGGCAGAGTTGAAATCCTGCAACACTTTTGCAGCCCTAGGAAAAGGAGGGACAAAGAGAAGTTTGTAGTGTGCTGTAGCACTTAAGGCAATTAACAATTTGAAGAATTTTTGTTCACATCATATTTCTTTTAAGTAGTGAAGTATCTTTAACTAAGAGGCTTGCTGAAGTTTCTGAAAGCATTAGCAGTCAGAGTTTCTAAATAAACTGTCTAAGTCTTCCCTCTCCCCATTGGTATGTATCCCTTAAGATTTTTCAGTCACACGTTCAGGAAGCTCCTCTCTAGGGTAAATGCAAAACCACTGATCTTGCAAAATAACACATAGCATCAAGAATAAAAGCATTGCCCAGCATAACAATAATATAACATTAAAAATAAAAATGGTAAACAGCAGCTTGGCGTTCTGTTTTCTATTTCTGAGTTTAAAAAGTATTGTGGGTATTTTTTTTTTTTTGAGACAATTTTTTTAGAGCAGTTTTAGGTTCACAGCAAAATTCAGAGAATAGTAGGGAGATTTCCCCCATACATGCATATCCTCCCCTATTATCGACATCCTCACCACAGTGGTATATTTGTCACAATAGATGAATCTATATTGACAAGTCGTGATCACCCAAAGTCCATAGTTTACATTAGTGTTCATTGTTGGTGTTGTATATTGTATGTGTTTGGACGAATGCATACTGATATGTATCCAACATTATAGTAACAAACAGAGTATTCTCACTGTCCTGAAAATCCTCTGTGCTCCACCTATTCATCCCTTCTCCCCCCAACCCCCAAGAATTAAGTTTTAATGATAAATGGTCCAGGCATCTTTTAGAAATTAATGATCAGTTTTAAATAACTTAACATTTAAATATTAAAATAATATAATTACTAGATTATGCAATATCCTAACATACAAATATATTATTCAGTATCTTTACCTGAAACATAAAGGCTTGTTTCAAAATAGGGATAGTAAATAAGTTTGAGATATGTTACAGTTGAGTTTGAAGTATGGTAATATATTTTCAACGTACCCTAAATGCCTAAATCTCCCAAATGTTAGATTTTGCAGGGAGATCTACCATGTAGGAAGTATGATAATTTAATATATATTGTGTATATTTTTCAAAGTGAAAGTCTAAGGGAAACTTAATAGACTGCAAATATAATAGAGTATGCTGGGAAAATGCAATTAAGAAAACTGCGGTAGTCAAATATGCAAATTATGTCCATCTGTTGAACAAACCCTTGGGATAACATGGAAAAGATGGAAAGAAGTGAATGATTATTTTCCAAACATTTTTGTCAGAAGTCATCCATTTTAAGCCTAACTGTGAAGATAGGAACCTCTTCTAAACATTCTTAGTAAGCCAGAATCTTTCCCTGGTCTGAATGACTTAATAAGCCCAAAAGCCAGACCAAGAACTAGAATAAATTCAGATCCATTTGTTCATTAAATCTGCATCAAGCTTTGGCCAATTCAATCTCTTAAAGGGCCTTGGCAGTGACTTAGGCTCCTGGCTGGAATTCTTCATAGATTGCATACATATCTATTTTTCAGATACGCAGTGGTTAGGACATGAAATGGATTATAGAAAAAACCCTGGAGTTTCGAAAAGGCCTTGTTTTAAAAATGACTTTAAGGCCAGTGTAAAAGGTCAGGAAATCATGGTTTTCTCATAGGAACCCACAATAAATCATAGCTCTCCTCATCTAGTTCTAAGTGGGCCAGTTATTGGAACCACTATATGTGATAACTTATATAGAACTTGAGGGTCTGGAATACACCAGAATAATTCACACACCAAAAGGATATGTCTCACACAAAGGAGAAGATATGCATGTGGGTCTACTAGAATTACCCAAAATACCTTTTTTTTTAAATTTTTTATTTCAGCATATTATGGGGGTACAAATGTTTAGGTTACATATATTGCCTTTGCCCCACCCGAGTCAGAGCTTCAAGCATGTCCATGCCCCAGACAGTGTGCACTGAGTCCATTAGGTGTGTGTATGCCCTCCTTCCCCTCCCACCTGCCTGACACCCGATGAATGTTATTCCTATATGTGTATTTAAGTGTTGATCAGTTAATACCAATTTGATGGTGAGTACATGTGATGCTTATTTTTCTATTCTTGTGATATTTCACTTAGTAGAATGGGTTCCAGCTCTATCCAGGATAATACAATAGGTGCTAGATCACTTTTGTTTTTTGTGGCTGAGTAGAACTCCATGGCCAATTTATCTTTTAAGTGCCTCATTGTGGGTCATTTTCATATTAAAATATCAAGAGCAATCAGTCATTAATTACTTGAACATATATATACTTGTTGGGATGCTTTTGTTCTTATACAGTCTGTAAAGTTAAATAACCAGTGGACAAGGGAGTTTAATGACAATTGATTTTCTCACATGTAAGACATATTATGAAACTCCAAGAGCTCATAAATGTTGACTACCAGACCAGCTGGTGTTTTGCAGTTTTCTTTTGTGCCAGCATTTGTTTTCATGCAGGAGTCTAGAAATAGGCTTAAGTGATATCACCAAGTGTCTTCTAATTTTAGGTTTCTCCACAACATGTGCTGGTTAATGGTCAAATGGGGTATTGTAACCTTCCTGGTTCCACCCATTTTGACATGAGCATCAAGCTGTGCTGTTTAGTGTCCTGAGTCATTCTGATGCTCAACACGGGAATTTTTGTTAGTAAATGGAGCACAGTGATGATTGTTTATAAGTAGTCCTAGCACATTTTAGCTCACCTACATGATTTCCCACCGAATTTAACATTGTCTCTTATGTGGCACTGTTAAACTAAGGTTAGCAATTATGTTAATAGGTCCATTTTTAAAATGGTTTTGTAAGATAATTATTTTAAGATTGAGAGGAGATCTTCATATATTTTAGAATTAATACCTTAACTCAATAGAAACATTTATTGTATTGTCTCTAACAATGACATGCATTTTCAGAAGTTACCATTTGGTATCTCACCAGCAAGACACATCCCTAGGCAGAGACTTTTACCATGCAAAAACTTAAACTTCATATGCAGTTTATTTCCTCCAGGAAGTTCCTTTTTTGAGGCTTTTAAAAAATTGTGTATACATTCGTTCAGTTTCTATTTATTATTATGATTATTATCAAATAATTTAGCACTATATCTACTTTTGATTTTATTCATTCTTGTACTTATAAATATTTATTGATAACATTCTGTATCTTAGAGCTACACTGAAAATACAATGATTAGCAAGATAGAAAAGACCATTATGTTATCATGGTTTTGCTTTATTGTTATGCACTAACTTCTAGACTTCATATATTTCCTACAGGTGAGAGTTTAATGCACCTAACAATAAAGGGATGCTGAATGGGAACCCTCCAGGTATACTAGCCCATTGGATGCTCCTTTTGCCTTATAGGTTCTGTCAACCTCAACAATCTCAATGAACACACACACTCATAATTATGATAACAACTATCATCCTTTTTGCTTAATGTAGACCAGTGCTTCACAAAGTGATGTACCTGGACGAGCAGTATCAATATCTACTGGGGATCTGCTTAATCAGACACCCTGGAGTTGGGGCATATTAATCTGCATCTTAACAATCTTCTATGATGAGTGATTCTGATGCTTGCTAAAATTTGAGAAACACTGGTCTAGACTAAATATTAACATTGTCTTTACCACAGTCTTTAATGAATGTCAGTACCACAATTGATATTTCATAATTCTCTAATCAATGGAATCATGAGGCTCTAGAGCACTTCATTCCAATGAACAAATCATCTTGTGGTCCATATTGTTTTTCACTGCACCAATAATAATTGTATCTACAAAATCACGTGCTATTAGTTACTCTTGAACCTTTGGCACAGAGAAAGTGCTAAATTCACTCCCATCGAGCTTACATTAAATAATCTAAAAATTTTAAGCAGCAAAACACCTTCTATATAATTCTTAACTTCTAAGTATAAAATAGTAATGTAAAAATAAATCATATTTTAATTGAACATTTTAATGCTTGATATAAACTTTGAGTCATTCTTGTGGAAGATAAATGGTTTGACTGATTTAGTAAATCAATAGTTAAATTCTTTCTGTGAACAAGTCTCTATGGAGGAGGCTGCAAAGTTTGGTTGCATAACATCACCAATCCCTCAAAAACTTAGAAATATGAAATATAATGCATCTCTATTTAATATTTGGCAGCATGTGAAATTTCATAAGGGAGGGGTGACACTTTGTGAGTTCAAAGGCAGGAGAAACACTCAATCTGGACTTTCTGAGTTGCTTTATGTTGAAGGTGCTATTTGAACTAAGGCCACTAAGTCTAAAATGCAAATTACAAATTGCATTTTGAAAGTGAAACATGGTGGAAAAGCATTTTTCAGAAAGAAGAAAGGGCATAAGAAAAGGAAGGAAGGGAAGAAAGCCGAGCACCTTGTGTTTGGAGAGTATCAAAGAATGAGGCTCATTAAAAATAAAAAGTATGTGCCTGAAATAGTTGGAGATATGCCTCAAAGCTTGTTTTGAAGACCTAGATTACATAATAAAGAATACAGTGGAAATGTGTGGACTTTTGAGAGTTTAGAGAAGGAAAGGATGTGAGCCAATTAATTTCATATGTGTGTGTGTGTGTATCTCTATATCACATATCTTGTTATATAGAATGGATTGGAAGAGTACATACTTTGAGGCACGTTGAATAATCAGAAATTGTATGCAGTCCAGGTTTAAGAATTAAATACAAGGGAGAGGAGATGAGACCCTGAGCAAGAGAAGGAAGGAGTTTGGGTGAAGAGGAAGGGATGACAACACAGTGAGTGGCACTGAGGTAGCTCCAAAAGTTAAGGCAAATATTATGAATATTGAAAAATAATGAAAGAAGAATGTTTGTATGAATTGATAGAAGGTTAGTGTTTAGGATAAGTGAAATGATGAATTTATTTGGGCACGACGTGCTCATGTTGCTTTGTTTAAAACTAGCAGGACTAGGAGCAGCTGACAAAGTGGAACGTGAGCTTGGGAGAATGGTTGACTCTAAAGAGGGACATATGGGACCACCTCTTTGGTGTTCATTAATTCTTGGGTTTACAAAAGTGAATCTCTGTCCACAGGGGTTTTAGTAATTAATCCATCCCTTTATTCAACGTCCAGGTGTTGAACTCTTACTATATGCCAGGCACTGTCGGGGCACTGATACAGCAGTAAAGAGAACAATAGATCCTGCCCTCATGGTGTTTTCATTCTTGATGGTTGTTAAGAGTAAAGGAGAATTAAAGAATGCACATGTGCACTATTTCTGTGTCTCCAGTTAAAGATAAAACGTTCACTTTATACCTGAGACCTCTTTCTAAAACCACCCATTTTGTTTGATATATTGATTCAAATCATGCTCTTCTTTAATTTTTAGATATTTAAAAACAGTCCAGATATTATGTTCTCTGTCATACTAAATTCCAGAGTGAATATGACATCATCTGAAAAGTTATCTTAAGGTTTCCCAATGTTCCTTCACATTTATGACAGAACTAATAGTGTCTGTATACTGAACTGTAGATTTTATGGGTAGCATAATTGGCAAGTAAAATATAATGAGAAAAAAAATCTGTTCATTTCTTGGTAAACTATTGCTCATAACTTGGCTTTCTTGAACAAAAATGTTCATATTTTATTTAATTTGATTTTTTTTAAAAAGGAATGAAACCAAAAAGGAAAAGAGACAGAGATCTCAAGCTGTTGGACTTTGAAATTTTGGCATAGAATTATTTTCTATGAAAAAAAAAATTGTTGGATGAAAATTCAAAACATCCGCCTCTTTAGGCCTATTCGGGCTTCCATAATGCTATCTCAGAGGACAGGAAACAATGAAGAACCTAGTTTATCCTACTGGGAAAATCATTTGAAATGTTGGCATGAAGCAGAAAGTAAGCTAGTGACCCCTGTGTACATCCAATCCCCCACCCCCTGCTTTCCTTCTTAGAACTCAATCACTATGATTTCTATGAAACCAACAGAATTCTCTGCATTGATATGCAAATAAATGCACCAACAGTAGCCACATTATTCATTTTCCATGTGGTTTGCAAGCCAGAATTCTGAAAGGTTCAAGCCAGAATTCTGAAAGGCTTCCAGTAATTTAATACATAACACCATCAATGAATTCAACTAAAACAATCAAGGAGCTTCACATACACTAGAGTAGTTTATAGAGACTTTTACATATTCCTGATGATTGTTTTAAGTTTGTTAAATTACAGTGAGGTTTTTTTTTTTTTTTTTTTTTTAATGGATAAAATGGTAGTGAGCCAGAATGGAATGTTTAAAGTCTTTGTATCCATTTTTGTTCTTTCAAGTCACATAAAACGTGTGGCATGGTTGACATTTGAGCTGTGAGATCAAATGGAAAAGGTTGGCCTTGTTTTGTGTGAGTTGAATTTCTTTTTTTAGCAGAGCAATTAAATTGTCTCTCCAATACAGACTGCTCTCATTGCCTACCAGCTTGTTGTACTCTTCCAAGAGTAATAAAAATTGAAATGGGATAAGGAATTTGATAATGGAATTTGAAAGGAGGGGAAGCAGAAGGAATTTACTCCTCTTCTTTTCTATTTTCCTTCTCCTAATTCTTAAGGTAATTACAAGACTCTAGAGATGCAAACATCTTTATTATCTATGCAAAACGCCATCTGCTGGAAGCATACTTTCTGAACCTGCAGGGCCTGAATATGAGAAAAACCCATTTAGTAAAAGTGATGCTTTGTTGCACTGTTCCTTTTCTCAAGTGTCAGACTTTCCTTAGGTATCCCAAGAGCTTTGTTTCTAAGAAACTCAAAAGAAAGTAGAAACCTTCTAGAACGAGATTTGATTTTATCTGGCCCCTACTGTCATATTCTCTTTTTAATAATACTCTAGTGCAGAATATAATTTCTGGATTAGTGGATTGTTCCAGTTATCTCATTAAAAACATGTCTTAGTCCATTTTGTATGGATAACAGAATACCTGAGACTGGGTAATCTATAAAGAAAATAAGGTTTAATTGACTCATAGTTTTGTAGGCTGGGAAGTTCAAGAGGCATGACACTGGCATCTACTTAGCTTCTGGTACGGGCTTTTGTGCTAGGTTAAAACATTATGAGAAGGTCAAAGCAGAAGCAGATACATGGGAAGAGAGACCAGACAGAAGGAAGAACCTGCACTATAACAACCTGCACTATCTGTTGGGAACTAACCCATTTCTGGGAAGACTAATCCAGTCTTGGGAGAGCAGCAAGAGAGAACTTACTATCAGGAGAATGCCACGAAGCCATTCGTGAGGGATTTACCCCCATGACCCAAATACCTCCCACCGGGCCCCACCTCCAACACCATTATTACATTGGGATCAAATTTCAATATGAGTTTTGATGGGGACAAACCATATTGAAACCATAGCAGAACATTTCTTCTAATGATTTGCAAATCCAACAAATTGAATAACTGTGAATGGCTAACTGAAAATCATTCATTCAACAAGCATTTATTACTCACTTATTATTAGTCAAGCAATTTACCTAAGTGCTAAGGATGCAAATAGAGAAACACACAGGCTCACATATGCATGCACATATATCCTGCCTCCTTCCTACCCACCTCCCTCACAGTGCCAAACATTCTGCTCTCCAAGAACTCACTACTTAGATCAGCAAAGTATACAATAATTCCCCACAAATAGCAACCAGAGTGATAACAGGGTGTCCTTTTATACTTAGGTTGACATTTTTTTTTAGGTAATTTCATTTTTTTCTTTTTCTACCTTACTAAACCTCTATTATCCCTTCCTGCAAAGCCTTTCATTTTTATATCTTTCTTGCTTGAGTGTTTTTCACCTCACGGTCTCTCACTATGCCACTTGCTATCAGTCTTGCTTCCTTTTCTCCTCTCTCTTCTTTATTCTTTCTTATCTCAACCTTATATTTTTCTGTCTTCATTGTATGTGAAGTCATACATTTCTAAGTCATATCTCCTTTATGATATTTGAAAGCCAAGTTAGAGTCAACTGTTACTTCCATTTTATAATTTATCTTGATCAGAGTCTCTGGGACTATCCAGACTTAGCTTTTAAGCTTTTCCACGTAAGGTAGTGTTCTCCGTCTTTTGGGGGCTAATCATATGGGTATTTTGTTAGGTAGATGACCAGCAACCCCAAACCCCCCTCATAATTATCCTAGAGATCCAAAGGAACCTCAAACTGATAAGATCTCCAATAATCTACCAAGATATGTGACAGCCCATAGTTATTAGCATAAATATGTAAAATAAGCTTAAAATAACTGGAATTGCTTTGAGCCAGACAGTGTTCCTTCCACAACTGATCCAAATAAGTAACAATGGTAGAGAACTGAAAACTTTTGTTATACTTTGGTACACGCATTGAAAACAGTTTTATATTCTATGCATTAATTAAAAGCAAAAACAAATAAAAAAATGTGGATGTAACTTTAAAGAACAACCAAAAAAAGAAAAAAAAGATTTCAAAGTTGAAAATAGACTCACTTCACTTAATGTTCAGGCATATTAGGAAGAAGGAAAATTAGTATAAACCTCAAAGCCCAAGGAACTACAAATACCTCTTTCTGATCTCAGGGGTTTATAGATAGCTCAATCAAAAGATGGATAGGTGATTATTTTGGTCAGAAATTGAACTACAAATACCTCTTTCTGATCTCAGGGATTTAAGGACTGATAGACAGACAGACAGACAGATAGATAGATAGGCAGGAAGATAAGTATTTTGTTCAGAAATGACGAAGATCAGGAAGTCCTTAAAGTTATACATTGTGCTAGTTTATTTATTTATTTATTTATTTATTTATTTATTTATTTTTTTTTTTTTGAGACAGAGTCTCACTGTGTTGCCTGGGCTAGAGTGCCGTGGCATCATCCTAGCTCACAGCAACCTCAAACTCCTGGGCTCAAGCAATCCTTCTGCCTCAGCCTCCCGAGTAGCTGGGACTACAGGCATGCGCCACCATGCCCGGCTAATCTTTTTTCTATGTATTTTTAGTTGTCCGATTAATTTCTTTCTATTTTTAGTAGAGACGGGGTCTCGCTCTTGCTCAGGCTGGTTTCGAACTCCTGAGCTCAAACAATCCGCCCGCCTCGGCCTCCCAGAGAGCTAGGATTACAGGCGTGAGCCACCGCGCCCGGCCTGTGCTAGTTTATTAAGATGCCATAACCACATTCCTTAAATTGAATGGCTTAAGCAGCAGAAATTTATTATCTCATGGTTCTGGAGTCTAGAATTTCAAGATCAAGGTGTTGGTAGGGTTGTTTCTTTCCAAAGGCTGTGAGGGAGAAATTCATTTCAACCTTTCCTTCTAGCTTTTGTTGGTTGGCTGGTGATTAGTGTTCCTTGGAATCTGCAGCATCACCCTGATCTCTGTCTTCATCTTCACATGGTGTTCTCTTTGTATATATACCTGTGTGCAAATTTCCTCTTTTAAGAAGACCAGTCATATTAAATTGGGATCCAAATCTACACTTGTTTGACCTCATCTTTACTAATTACATCCACAACTGTTTTTTTCAAATAAGGTCACATTCTGAGGTACTGAGAATTAGTGCCTCAGCCTATAACTTGTGAGGGGCACAATTCAATCATGTAGATCTCCCTACAATGATTAAAAAATGCAGTCTGTAGTCTTGGATGACACTAGGACCTTACCACGTAGCAGAGAGTGAAGGCAGCCAAGGGCTGGCAGCTGTTGCTGAATACACTGGCTATTCTCACCTTAAAAGTATTATCCAGGAGGTCTTTCCTTAATTCATCAGTTTATACATGAGAGGCCTTAGTATCAAGAGCATAACTTGAGAATTGAAATGTACTATAGATGTACATAATGCTTTGTCATCCATGACCAAACCCAAAATGCATGCCAGTAAATTAATTAGACATTATCAAAGCCTGTAAAGGGCAATTAAAAATTATCTTTTTCTTTTTTCCTTATATCACAATCATTGCTTAAAACTGGCTGATGGTGATCTCATAAACCCGCAAAATATCAAGCTCTGTTCTTAGTGCTCTGACATGTCAATGACTAAGGAATTTTGTGTGAAACAATACCTTCGTTAATGTTTTCACATTCTCACAGTAGACACTATTTTGTAATTACAGTTTGAAAATATTCTGATGTTATTAATACCATAAAGTTAACAGTATTTTAATTTGGAAATATCTGTAAGGGGTAATAAAGTGTTATGTGTGTGTGTGTGTGTGTGTGTATAAAGGTTTACAGAGAGAGTATATATAATATGTGCTTATATATTTATACATATAATTTATCAAATATTTTATTTAAGCTATAAAATAATATATAAAATATATGATCGATGTATATCGTTTCTATAGTTTTATCTCCTTTTATTTTTTAAATACCCCTTTTTATCAAAAATAAATGCAGAACTGACACTTGGGCAGATGAAAAAAAATGCACCTTTATAGAAGTTGTGAAAAGTAGGTAGCTGATGGCAAATATTTACTGTGCTCTAGGGGTAGCTCTAATGGATTTTCTTCTATGTGAAAAGTCACTTTCTACCTAACAAATGCTTCATGGTTAGAGCTAATTATAGTTGTTAAAATTCTAAGACAAGCAATAGACTAATGCACATTATTATCCAGATAACAATCAATATTAACCTAAAGGCTGGCTAATGCTGAGTGTTTAATATACACAAATATCCTGTGGATGTGGGAACACACCTTCTCAATCATGAATGCACCTTCCCTAATTGACTCAAGCAAACAAAATGTTAAAACAAAATATTCAAACGTTAACAGGACAGCTTCCTTAGGGTTCAGTGTTGGACATAAGCCCAAAGTACTTGTACACTAATTTTCAAAGATGCACAGATTCTTTTCCTTCTTTGTGAATAAGTCATACTCTAAGATTTCATTTGAAAACAAGTTATCTAGAACTTGGTATATTTTGAGGTACCCCAAATATCATTTAATCCATAATGAGCCTAAAATGTATAGCAAATGGCCTCCTATATTACATACAGCCTAAAATGTACAGCAAATGGCCCTCTATATTATAACCAGAATTTTTACGCTAGCCTCTAGATGATTATGAATAATTTTGAGGCCTTTCTGAATGACTGAGAAGGGTTTCTAGTATTTATACATTGTGAAGATTTTATGATGTATAGAGATTGTCTCGCCAATTCTCAACCAGCTAGGGCTGGGCAAAACAAATATTAACTTTGGCCTAAGGCAGAAAAGATATGCCAATTCATTCATTCATTCATTCATTCAGTGTTGAATGAGTGTTTTTCATCTTCCAGACATACTGATAAACACAGACAATACAAAAACAAACAAAAACAACCAAGACATACAGATTCATCTTTTCAGTGAAGTTGCTGAGAATCAGGAGTAGGAGAGAGGATTATGAACAATTACAAAGTAAGTTGTTTAAAGATAGATAAAAGATGTTCACGGGACTCAAGGCAGCACTGAGGAAGATCACCTTATTGAGTGGAAGCAGAGAAAGACAGTTAGGCAGTGCAAATAAGGAAAGTGATTTTTGAGCCAAATCTTGGATAGCTTAACCACAGAGAGATTATATGGGAAATTTCAAAGTTTATTGGGGAGGGGGAAAAGCATAATTTTTAAAGTGAATTAGGTAATAGAACTCATTTAAATTATCCACCATGCTCCTCTGAGAAATATCTGACCATTGATTTGTGTATTTGTGTAATCCCTTACAACATGTTTTTAATCCAACATCATTCTTGACCTTTCATTATTTTAATGACTTTGTAGAAGCTGTAACTCTCTACTTCTCATACCATTTTGCTGTGGAGTGGTTTTCAACACACGATTTCACATCTTCTCAAATCACACTAGACCAGAGATGATGGTAATAGTAAACAAGTCTGAACAAATAATTTCCACATGGAAAATATCTGCAGAGTATGATGGAAAATCTTTTTGACAAACTAAAATATTAGCTTCCATTTTATAACTTTTTCTGCAGGTTTCTCATGTGGTAGTCAATACTGAGCTTGATAACATGAAAATATGTATAGATGTTGTCATTGCTTATTTGCTGATGGAACAGAGTTTTGATAGTTTATCCAAGTATATTTATATTTTTATCAGTCCTCTATAACAAACTCTATAATTTTATAACTATTTCTTGTTCTTTTTATATTTACCCCAAATAGTTGAAAAATAAGGAATATACTATTAAATGTTTCCATTAATTTTATGGGTGGTAAATATATACGAGCAATTAGACATAGTAGTAAAAAACATAAATTAGAGTTTAAACTGCTGATGTACCCCCACCCCCAGCACACACAGACAAATTTTATCTCATTCTGACAAATTTAACTTTGAGTAACATTTTAATTTGTAAAATAGGAAGAGGGCTGGCTTGACGGGCATGTAAGCAGTGTAGTTGCAGAGGGCACAGTGCTTGCCCTTGGGGTGTAATGCTCTTTGATTGTCATATTAAGATTTGTAATGAATTTATCTTTAAATTTGTGTTTTCTAAGGAGAGCTTTTGGGAAATGGAGTTTGTTCTGGGTGCTTGGAGCGTCACTCATGCACTGTTCCACCTCCTGCAACCTCTCTGCCTTCCTGGCATCTGGGATGGTTTCTGAGCTGCCTCCCTCATATTCAGCCTTTCCTTCTCTGCCCCTGCCCTGTAGCTGCTGCCACCCTACACCTGGGGAGGCAAATGGAAGGAAGGATATGCTCCATCACTGCCCTGTGCTCTCACTGAGAATCTAGGCATGGGCCAAGGGCAGGGAGGATTTGGGCATGTGTCCCATGGTGTTTTGGAGCTGAGCATGGCTGTGGCCACACCACCTCTCAGCTGGCAGCCACACTGCATATTCAGCAGGTGAGTTGGCAGAGGCCTCTTACCCATCCTCACCCAAGTACTGAATGCATCCCAATAGGAGGTTGCAATCCCTTTAGGGTCGTCCATCCACTATGGGTTGGGGTGGCAGGCCACTGAGAAGGGAAAAATTAACTGTCCTATCCCAGCTGGGGCCTCATATCTTAATTTTACATTGGAACATACAAATTATGTAGCAGGAATTGAATGGAAATTATGCAAACCTTAAACTTCAGTAGGAATTAAATAAGATACATGTACAGTACTGGCATAATATCTGGCATAAAGTAAAATACATCCTCAGTAAAGTTACTATTCTTCCTAGTGCCCCATTTCTTGTCTTATTTGCTCCCATTTACTAAATTAACCAGATCTTATGAAAAATCACATGTACCCTATAAATATGTACAACTATTATGTATCCATAATAATTAAAAATTAAAAAGTGAAACAAAATAAATATATAAATTAGCCAGATCTATATTAATGGATATAAATCTGTTGGTCCAATTCACCTTAATTCATTCTCATGTGTTACCCAAATTGAAAATCATGAATATTAGCTCTTAAAAATGAAATGGAATCATTTATTAGATTCAGTTAACACTTATAAGATGCTCTTGCAGAAGCTTTTTAATTTGATCGGATCCCATTTATTTATTTTTATTGTCGCTGGAATTGCTTTTGGGGTCTTCTTCATGAACTCTTTGCCTAGGCCAATGTCTATCAGGTCAGGCAGGTTGGAGGGAGGGAATGAGTAAATTTACACCTAATGGGTGCGATGCACACTGTATGGGGAAGGGCACACTTGCAGCTCTGACTCAGGTGGTACAAAGGCAATATATGTAACCTAAACATTTGTATCCCTGTAATATTTTGAAATTAAAAAAAAAATGCTCTTGCAATGAAGATATTTATCCATAGTATTAATGAGACAGATAATGGATGGGATGATATTCTTCTTGGATCAAGTTTTTCTTGTTCCAAGACTCCTATGTTCAATCCCTTTTGAAAAAGGGAAAAGCGAGGAGTTGAATCGGGTCTTAATGCAACCAACCAAATGAGCAGACAGCTTGCCATGGCAGTCTCTGTCCATGGTGATGTTTAATTTCTCATGCTCCATCCTTTAGCCAACAAAAGCATCGCCTACTCTTCACTCATGTATCACCTAAAATTGAATTATATAAGACTCAATCTGTTTTGATGATAAAAATATAAATTTTGAGTTCAAATTTTTGTTAATTGATGTTACAGATTCATTTGTTATAGAACAGAGATATAGTTTATCCTTGAGCAGTGCGGGGGTTAGGAGTGCTGACCCTCTCTGCAGTGGAAAATCCATGTATAACTTTTGACTGCTCCAAAACTTAACTATTAATAGTCTACTGTTGACCAGAAGTCTTGTCAATAACATAATCAATTAATACATATTTTGTATATAACAGGCATTATATACTCTATTTTTATAACAAAGTAAGCTAGAGAAAAATGCTATACAGAAAATCATAAGGAAGAGAAAATATATTTACTATTCATTAAAATCATCATAAAAGTTGTCATCATTATCTTCAAGTTGAGTAGGCTGAGGAGGAGGAAGAGGAAAAGAAGGAGTTGGTCTTGCTTTGCTGTCCCAGGGCTAGCAGAGGCAGAAGAAAATCAGTGTATAAGTGAACCTATGCAGTTCAAACCCATGTTGCTCAAGGGTCAACTGCACATTATTTTTTCTAAAAAGAAACCATGGTATTCTATGAAAGAAATGGTTAAATGGCTTCAGATTTTAAAATAACACAAATGGAGAGGCATGGCAGAATTCTGATTATTCTGTAAATATTGAACTAGAAAATCATATGATAATTTAAACTAATATGGCCTAATAGAATTTTTAGAATTCACATTTTCTCTTATTTATAAATAGGCAATAGTAAGTTCTGGAATTAATCAGACATAGATATGAGTCTTTCCTCTGTCTATTCCATACAAATTGGTGTACATTATGTAAACACTTCATATGAATAATCTCTACATGTGTAATATCTACCTCACAGGATTATTGTAAATGAGATGACGTATGTAGTGCTTGGTATAATGTAAGCATTCAACAAATAGAATGAGTTCTATGATTATTCTTCTTAATATTTTTATTGGTGTTATTATTCCCATGAGACAACTGAAAGCAACTTTATAGACTTAACATTATATGGAGATTTGCCATTTATTATTGCTCTATTTCAGAAGATATAATTTAACCTATAATAATATTCAATCAACCTAATCATATGCCATATGCTAATAGAGTTCTGTCGTTAGAAGTTTCTGGCCTGTGCACAGCCATTGGAAAATCTAAGTCAGTGTGTATTTACTGTGATTAAAACTAGTATGTATGGATTAAGTTGTTTATTTTTTTACTTATAGCTTTTCTCCAGGATTTGTAACAATGTGTTTCTTCTAAATAGAAGCTGATTATTATTACAAATAAATTACAATTTGCTTTTGCTTATGTTATCTAGTTTTTTATTGTTTGTTTTAATGGAATAAAATAAATTAACTGCTATAATAACCAAGAGTTACAGTTTAAAAATACTAGGTGGCTATAATTTTCAATCTAAGTTTAGTGCCAGGACATGTGCCTACAAAGAACAACAAAAAGGATGAAAACTAAGGAAAAAGGGTTAGAGGAAGAGATAGATCTAAGAAGAAAAAGAAGGAGGAGGAGAAGGAGGAGGAGGGGGAGAGGAAGAAGAGGAAGGGGAAGAAGAGAAGGACAAGGAAATAGACTAGGAAGAGAGGCCACATTAGGAAAATATGTGAGGAAAAGAAGGAAATCAAAACAAACAAAACAAAATGGCACAAAATAGCAAAAACAATGAAAAGGGGAAATGAAAAAATTTAATAGAAATGAGCCTCTTTTTTCTCTAAAATTTTTACTCTTTTTTCATTGTCTATTCTCAGTCTTTCACTTCTTTCCTTCTGGCTTGACACATAACCCTGACGCCTCCCCCAACCCCACCACCATTGCCCTCTACCAAACACAAACATAGACATTTCACCTTTCCTCAAGATTGTCCGAAGCTTTGATGAATAAGAATCTAATGTGATTTTTTTTTCCTTTCCTAACCTGTTTTATTGACATTTCAGAAGACAAAATTACCGCCTATTTTTATATACTGCAGAACTACGTTCATTAGGAACTGGATGACTTTGACTTTGGTATTTTGAACTCCTATCTGCATTGACCTTGATGATCTCTTTAGACAAGTCACTTATGGTTTCTGTGCCTTGGGCTACTCCAAAATAAGTTAAGGACATTTACACAGTTTTGGTATGGATGATACGTGTTAGTGAATAGGAAAATGTATTCTAAGTAGTAAGAAGTTTTCGAATGTCCATTGTTATCAGTGCACTGCATTAAAACGGCTTGACAGCCAGCTTTGTGCTAATTGAAAATAAGGTCTGATAACAAAAATATGCAATGCTATTGAGAATGTCTAGAAAACTGAGATAAAGTTGACCAAAAATATTGTTCTATTTGTTTTTGTTTTACAGGAAGTGGAAATTTCCATTTATTTTGTTTCACACGGATTTTGGATTATTATATTTTAATAATAAAAAAACACAAATACAACAAACAACTGTAGCAAACACCTTTATATAAGACTATTCCTGTGTGAAATATGAACTATCATAGCAGGAAATGTTATCACAGATGAGAGGAAAAAGTCAGAGTTAAAGATAATTGTATACAAATTCATACATTTACTTCTTAAAACATTCAATTCCAGTAATAAATGAAAACCAGACAATTTTGCAAGCCGTGATTCTATTCGTTGTGATAATGGGTAATTTACACTTCTGTGACATGAAAATTTAACTGGTGTCTTTCTTTTCACAGTTTCTGTCTCTGATATAAGTAACAATCTTGTTCTGTTGTAAAACAATGCTGTTTGCCTATCTAATTGTGTTTATTGTAAGATTTTTCCAAGTTTAACAATTATAAAAAGAACGTTTATAGATCAAGGCAATACAAAGCCTTTATGGTCCTACTGCTCAGTATTTGCTTTCACAATTACTTGTATTATACTAATAGAGCAGGTAAGAAGTAAGAGAGAAAAATAGATAACCGTATGTTAGCCATGAACACGGGTATAATAATTTAGTTGCTATATATGCTTTGTATAAGTCAGGAAAACATTGGTAAAAGAGATTATAGATACATTTAATACCTCTTAAAAATGCATCTATTTATACACACCAGAAGGGAGCAGTCCTTTAACTGTAATACAAAGAAATTGTATGCAGTGTTACTTTCAATGTATTCATAAAAATAAATATATACTTATCATCTCAGGGAGTATAAGGAATAGTGGGAAAATAATAAATTTTGTATTACTATTTCAAAACTGTACAGAACCTTAAAAACTTTTCTGTTCAGCATATTCATGTTTATTCTCACTGAAAATGAAAACAAGTAGCTTAAAAAAATTTCTAGGGGAAAAAATAATTCTAGAATCCATGTTTTCTAGATTTCTAGTCCAATGTCCTTTATACTATATAAAAATGATATTGCATATACAGTGGGGTTATGTGTATCTAGGCTCCCTTTTGATCCCCAAATTCTATGACTTATTTCTGCACATCAATGACTGGGAGACATTAATAAAGGGAAAAATACTCTTCAGTGTTGCATGTTTGGGTTTCACAAGGAAGACATCGATAGGGAAATATTTCACTAACTTCTTTTCACAATGAGCTTGGATGGTGTCATGACATAGGCATGTGCATCTTACTGAAGCATGATAAAGGAAAAGAAAACAGATCACAATAGCTCAGTAGAACCCTTCTTACTTCTGAGTACTCTTCCTGTTCTCTATGTTCTCCACAATGATGTTCCATGTACCATTCTTTCACCTTTCTGAGTATATTTCCTTATTTTATCTATCTATTTATTTTTTGTCCACTGCTTCCTTGTGTTCTTTAATCCCTGTTCTCTTCTGAGTATTTCTCAATGTCAGGGCATCATACTTCAAAAGTACATAAATCTAATGCTATTGTTTAAATTTCTATATTCCGCAAAAGGGAAACTCCTCATATCAGATAATAGTATGTGCATACACAAACATGTATATAATATATATTTTATAATAATATAATATGTATTCTTTACAACACACCATTATTGTTCCTATGAAGTTCTAGAATATTTTATATCTTTTAGGCAGATGTAAGATACATCCTTTTCATATAAATTTAAAAATATTGTTGCAAGACAGTTGTCCATTAACATTTCTAGTCTATAATGATAACTTGTGATTCACTAATTATTTAGCGCAAAATCCTTTCACTGTTTAACTTTTGCAAGTACAACACGACGGATAAGAACTGGACTCTAGAGTTACACTTATCTAGGTATTCTTTTTGGTTCTACTGCTTACTATGCAAATTTAGATGAGTGATAAAGTATTCGACTATCAGTTTTGGAATCTTTAAAACGGGCATAATTTCAGTAAATAGTTTATAGGGTTGCAGTGAGGGTTGTAATTAACACATGTAAAAGTAATAAGAATGCCTGGTGTGTAGTAAGTATAAATGCTAATAATTTATTATCATTTTATTTATTTTTTGTGTATATTTTACTTATTTTTTATTTTATTTGTTAAATTTCAGAATATTATGGGGGTACAAATGTTTTTGTTACATGGCTTGCTTTTGTGCTATTTGAGTCAGTTATAAGTGTGCCCATCACCCAGATAGCGTACATTGTACCCGTAAGGTATGATTTCATCCATCCCCTCCTCCCCCATCCCAACTACATAATTTCTGTCCAGTTTTATTTCGATCTCTGCACACAAGTGCTGATCGGTTAGTTCCAATTTAATCGTGAGTACAAGTGGTATTCGTTTTCCATTCTTGAGATACTTCACTTAGAAGGATGGTCTCCAGTTCCATCCAGATTGTTGCAAAAGGTATTAATTATTATTATTATTATTATTATTATTATTGTTTTGGCTGGGTAGTACTCCATACTGAACATATGCCACATTTTATTAATTCACTCAAGAATTCATGGGCACTTGGGTTGATTCCATATCTTTGTGATTGTGAATTGTGCTGCAATAAACATTCAAGTGTGAATATCTTTTTGATAAAAATTACTTTTTTTCCTTTGGGTAAATACCCAGGGGTGGGATTGCTGGATGAAATGGTAGGTCTACTTTTAGTTGTTTGAAAAATCTCCATACTATTTTCCATAGATGTTGTACTAGTTTGCAGTCCCACCAACAGTGTGTAAGAGTTACTTTCTCTCCACATCCATATCAGCGTCTGTTGTTTTGGGACTTTTTGATAAAAGCCATTCTCACTGGCTTTAGGTGATATCTCATTGTGGTTTTGATTTGCATTTCTCTGATGATTAGTTATGTTGAACATTTTTTCATATGTTTATTGGCCATTAGTCTATCTTCTTTTGAAAAGCTTCTGTTCATGTCTTTTGCCCCGTTTTTAATGGGATTGTTTGATGTTTTCTCTCTGATTTGCTTTAGTTCTTTGTAGATTCTGGTTATTAGCCCTTTATCAGATGTATAGCTTGCAAATATTTTCTCCCATTCTGTACATTGTCTATTTGTTAACTATTTCCTTAGCTGTGCAGAAGCTTTTTAATCTGATCAAGTCCCATTTATTTATTTTTGTTGTTGCTGTGATTGCCCTTGGAGTCTTCTTCATAAATTCTTTCCCTGGGTCAATATCTAGAAGTTTTTTCAACATTTTGTTCTAGAATTCTTATAGTTTCATATCTTAGATTTAGGCCTGTTATCCATCTTGAATTAATTTTTGTAAGTGTTCTGTCTCTGCCCAAATCCATCCTCCCCCCCAAAAAAATTTGTAAGTGGTGAGAGATATGGATTCTGTTTCAAATTGAAATTTATCATCATTTTAAAATGTATGTTATGGTGTGTTGTAGTGTTGTACTAAAATAAATAATTCACTACATTTATAAATAAAAAGAATCCTTACATTTATATGTAAATTAATTATTTATAATGATAAACTATTCTTGTTTTTCTTTAAATTGAGATACTCTTTATTAATAGGTATAAATGTAAGTTATGTAATACTTCCTAATCAGTTATTCAGTGGATGGGAAACATTTTGTTTGAATTTTAGTTTTTATTTTTACTTTATTTTTGAAAAATGTAGAACTCATAGGTCATATTTCTATCCAGATTATATCTTAAGATATAGCTTTTTTGCTATACACAGATGACTTATTTTCATTTTTGTGAAGTAAATCTTTGTGGTTTTTATTGTTTGTGTGTTTGTTTTACCATTTTGTCACTCCTGTGTAGCTAATAATTAGTAACAAAACGTTAAAACAAAGGAAGTAAAATGTAATTTTTAAAACATCGGTTTACCAATATTTCTTCACTAAACAATGTAGTAAGGACATTAACCTGCTACTAGAAGAGATTCAAAATTGCTTATGATTTTTGTCTCTGAAAAATCAGGAGATTAATGTTTTTTAAAAATTACAGATTTTTAAAAATGTATCTGATTAAGAAGTAATTCAGAACTAATTTAAGAAAACCTTTACTAAAAGCTTGCTATATAATTTACAGGGATCTTTTTCCCCCCTTTTTATCCTGAAGGATTTAATTCTAGACAAAAAGGCCTCTCATTCCTCCTAGAATTTAAATTACATTCCTTTGCTTGTATGGAAATGAGAAGCCAGTAACTCAATTAATGTCAGTGAATTCAGCATAAATACAAATTAAACCCCAAATCTCAGGCTGGGAAAAGAATCTTTAGCTCATGCCCAAGGAACATCCCCGTAAGAGCAGGCATGGAGAAATATTTACGTATCAAAACTTATAATCTAATGCTTATAAAATTTGTAGCAAAATTGGAGATAGACTATTTGAAATATGTTTTATTCTTATATTACATCACTATAAATCTTTACATGCTATCGAGAGTTTTATTTATTGGAGAATTTATTTGAGAAGCATAGGTAAGTTTTTTTTTTAAACTTATGTTCACTTTTTTTTTTCACCTGAGAGGTAAATGAAGATGCCTATCAGACCTCCCTTCAACTCTTTCTAATATATGATTATTTGGAGAATTCTTTGATTAAGTAGTTATAGCTTCTGGCAAAGCTTTGAATTTGGGCTTTAATCTTTCATGTGGTGCCCTAGTTTGTTATTAGCACAATATTAATGGATAAATAAAATGCAGCAACAATTACTTTTTACTTTTATTTTTCTTCCTGCATACTTGTATAGTTGACTATGTCGAATGCAATATTTTTACTATATTATTTAACTTCAAGGCTGTCTTATCACACATTTTATTTTGCTTCATATTAATAACCTTATTGTTGTCATGATGAATAAACGGCTATTATGAACAATTCAAGCAACACAGAAAAAAACAAGGAATGATATAAATCACTTAGACTCCCTAGCTATAAATATCAAGTGCCTTTGGTGAACCTAATTCCAGACATTTCTGTATACAGTTAGATGGGTAATGCTCTGTAATTATCTCATGAATGGATTCAGACTACACATTCTGGGATATTTTCTAGTGATTCACTTTAATCCAAGTTGTATACACCGTATCTCTAAGAGCAAAAGTCAAGTGCTTGATCTTCCTTATGAAAATCCCTAGAACATGGCATTTATATTGAATAAAGTTTATCAAATTCACTGTCTAATTAAAATAATAAAAGCTAAAAACTAAGAAGTGAAAAACTGCCCAAGATACATATTGTGTTTTAAGATAGTTTATTCTACAAACTAAATTTTAAAATTAAAAGTAACTGAACTATTTCTTTCAAACCTCTTGGGTAGTGAAGATTAAGAGAATGTAGGTATCTGGGGAGGTAGAGAGAAAAGGTAGTTTACTGCTTGCAGTGTTTGTTTGTTTGTTTGTTTACTTGCTTGCTTGCTTTTAATGTCTGTTACTTTGTTCTTACTTTTAAAAGTCTGCCTTTACCAAGGCCCTATATATTTAGGGAAAAAAAAAAGTGTCCAGAAGGATGCAAAGGCAAATTTCAGCTCTGTCAGTTTTCCTTCTTTTCTAATAAAATAAAAATCATTCCTGGCCTCAATAAAGTAAAAATTATTCCTGGTGAAATTAATAACTATTTCACCTCAATCACTGAATTTATGTTACATTAACAGAAAATAAAAATAACCAAACAAAAATACCATGTTTTGTGTGTGTTAACTTGGTCATATCATAGGCCTTTAAACATGAGCATCTACAGAAATAGTCAACTTTTCAAACCACTTAACTGCTAGGGAGCCATTCCTGCTAAATAAGGTTCCAAGGGCCAATGGAGCATCTTGAAATTCCTTAAGCTGCTCCATTTTCTTAATCACAGCCTTTTTCCACACTCAATATTCCCCTTTCATCCCTTTCCTAAATGGAGCTCTGTGTTGGCTCACTCCCACTGGCCTGGGCACATAATAGGTCATTATTATGAACATGTGGTTTAATTTCTTACATTATGACTACTATAAAGATTTGACAGGGAGATTTAGAATATTTAGTTGAATGAAATTGCTATTTGTCCTCTTGGTCAGAGAAGGCAATAGGCTTATCTCAAACATCAACTCAGAAAAATTGATGGTGGCCTCCTGCAGTGATTTTTTGAGAAGTATTTTGATGCTGTTTTCATGGCTAAATGCAAAGAGGGCTGTGATCAGTTTTCCGTGTCTGCTATACTGGAAAAAGCTTAACAGAAATATACTTGCCTTCTGTTCACATGCCTGTTTTAGGCCTCCGGCTTTGGGAGTATAAACCACTGACTAACCTGCTTCGAGCTTTGAAGAATGAAGTTGAGTTGAATTTCTCATTTTCTCTCAGGTCTCAGAGGCCTGTCTTTGTGGAGTAGGTGTGCTTTTGTGTGTTTGTTTGTGTGTGTGCATGTGTGTATGTTGGTCTGGGAGAGGACAGTAAAATACAATGCCAACACCGATACCTATAGCAGAATATAACTTAAATCTAACCATTTAAAAGTGTTTCACAAGCAAATACAACTTGCATTGACATTTGGGATAAAGTAAAGTATTATAAAATCCAGTGGAAAGCCAGTTTCAGTAAGGAAACCCAATGCCATGTGAGCACTTGATAGAAATAAGGAACAAGAGAGTTAGGTAAATGAGAGGGAAAAAAGTCTACACTATATCGTTAATAGTTATTTTCCTAATTGTAAGATTACAATTCCATAGTCATTAACAATAAAGAAGGAATAAACATAAAATGAATATGTACTGGATTTTCATTTTTTGACCTAGTGGAGGAAAGAATAGAAAGCTACTGCTGGAATGAACATCTCTATGAAAGAGAGAAATCGAATAAATGAAAGACTTTCATCCCTCTAATGAACAAAGGTGTTGGAGAATTTTGATAATGAAACAGAGAAAGAAGTGGAAGTGTTATATTTGCATGTCAAATCACTGCTTTCCAGGATTAGGGATTAATAAACCACAGTTGGAGTAAATTTATCCCTTATACTTCTAACACAATCAGAAAAATTCAAGGGAGCACTATTGTGAGGAGAAATGAGTTAAGTATTAGGATAAATTTCATAAGCATTTATAATATTTGTGGATTTATAGGAAAAACATCATTATATGCTTTATGTTAGTGCCCCCTTAATACCGACTGAAACAAATGTAATAGTTGATATGTATATGATAGTGCATGCTACTTAATAATAGATTTTTAATAGTTGATACGTAAATATAAATTTATAGCATATAAGTTAACCATAATTAATTGGTCTTTTAAATTCACTTTCGTTTTAATTGTATTTAAAAAGACTATAGAAAGCTATATGTACAGTTTGATGAAAAATAATAAAATTAACCCCACCTATATCTACAAGCCAGCTTAAGAAATAGAAGATCAATATTTTTGAACCCCTATATGACCTTCTTTGCTGTATCCTTCTACCCGTACTTCCTTTCTAAGGCTGACTGCAGTGAGGCCAGGGAATCACGCTCCTAGGTCCCAAACTTTAATGGGGTGCCAAAAAACTCATTAATCTAGATAAATAACATTTTAATGAAACACTAAAAAATAATCAAAATAATAGATATGTTATAAGCTTTGACTTTGCCACTATACAAAATATCCATATAATAAAATTTCTACTTGTAGCCCTTAAATTTATTGAAATTTAAAAAAAATAAAGTTTTGCATCTCTATTTAAAAAAGAATAAAAATAATCAAAATTAGTTATAATTCATGATGAAAAGATACCAACATTTTAAATAAAAAACAGCATATAGTAAAAAGTAAAATCAAAAAAGGAAAAAGTCAGTAATGCTAATCTTTTATTTAAAATTTTTCCTGAAATTTGCATTAAATATGCTTTCACTTTTCTTTAGAAAATGTTTCTCAATCTTGCCGCTACTAATATTTAAGCCAGAAAAGTCTTTGTTTTGGAGGCTGTCCTGTGCATTGTAGGATGTTTAGCAACGTCCCTAGCCCCTGTTATGTTTTTGAATCCTGTATAGATAGAATCATGATATACAAGGGCTGTCCGGAAAGCATCCAGCCATGAAACCATTCTTGTTATATTAACAAGGGCTTCATACTTTCCGGACAGCCCTTGTATGTATTTTTTTTTTATAATTTTCTTTTTTCTTCAAATTATGTTTTTTAATTTCATACAGATTAATATGTATGATATTAAATAAATATATCTCAACTTAATTATCCGTTCTAATATTGACAGACAGTTGGATTGTTTCCAGTATTTG
Organism: Propithecus coquereli; assembly: GCF_000956105.1. Lineage (NCBI taxonomy): Eukaryota > Metazoa > Chordata > Mammalia > Primates > Indriidae > Propithecus > Propithecus coquereli. The sequence continues at coordinate 1,845,014 of NW_012148175.1, forward strand.
CTACAAACAAGACTACTTTGAACAATTTTACACTTTATTGATACACGTTCGCAAAACCACCCTTCGGTATATAAGTAAGTGTTTAATTCCTGGGCAATAATGTATCCATGTTGTAAATAACTAGATAATATCAAATTATTTTCCAAAGTTGTTATGCCAGTTTTTATTTTCACAGACATGTAGGAGGGTCACTTGTTCTATATTCTTACCTAAATGTTGCCCGACTTTGCAAAATCATGTCAACCTGGTACATTTTAAAATGTATCTCATTGGGTTAAATTTACATTTCCCTGATATCTAAGGAGATTAAATATATTTTCATATTTTAGTACCTATCCCTGTTTCTTCTTCTGAGAAATGTCTAATGTGTTGTTTAACACATACTTTGTGTTTATAATTTAACTAGTTTTTTCATTCCTAGAAGTTCTTTTTGACTCATTTTTTTTTCAAATTGACTTAGTGAATTTTTATAGTCTCTTTATTTTATTGTCATAACTTCAGTCTCTGTAGGTCTGATTCTGTAATTTTATTTTCTGAATCTCATTTACAGCGCTTTATTTTTCCTCATCTATTTTGTAATTTTTGGTCATAATAATAACAATCTTAGAGATATTTCGAGGATTAAATGAGAGGATGTTTGTATAGATGACAACATTATGATTATATAGTAGGTGCTAAATTAATGTCACTTCTTGTACCAGGAACGGAAGATATCTGAATAATACAAAAGATTACTTTTCCTACTTCTGGATATATAGCTAAAAGAATTGAAAACACGATCTTGAAGAGATATTTACACATTCATTTTCATTGCAGCATTATTTACAATAGCCAAGAGGTCCATTAACAAATGTCCATTAACAAATAAATGAATAATGAAATGTGGATACCTACAATGAAAAATTATTGAGCCTTTAAAAAGAGGGAAATCTTGCATATTTTTACAACATGGAAGAAACTTGAGGATATTATATTTTACCAGGTTCTTTTTTTTTTTTTTTTGAGACAGAGTCTCACTCTTTTGCCCAGGCTAGAGTGAGTGCCGTGGCGTCAGCCTAGCTCACAGCAACCCCAAACTCCTGGGCTCAAGCGATCCTCCTGTCTCAGCCTCCTGAGTAACTGGGACTACAGGCATGCGCCACCATGCCCGGCTAATTTTTTCTATATATTTTTAGTTGTCCAATTAATTTCTTTCTATTTTTTAGTAGAGACAGGGTCTCGCTCTTGCTCAGGCTGGTCTCGAACTCAAACAATCCGCCCGCCTCGGCCTCCCAGAGAGCTAGGATTACAGGCGTGAGCCACCGCGCCCGGCCTAACTTGAGGATATTATAATAAATGAGGTGAACCAGTCACAAAATGACAAATAGTGCATGATTTCACTTATATGAAGTTCCTAAAGTAGTCATACTCTTAGAAATTAGAATGATGGTTGCTAAGGACTACAGGGGGGGAGGAGAAATTATTTAATGGGAATAGGGTTTCAGTGTGCAAGATGAAAAAAGTATTAGAGATCTGTCAAATAACAATTTGCATGTGGTTAACATTACTATATTGTATATTTAAAAATGATTAAGATGGTAAATTTTATTACAAAAAAGATCGTTTTTTTAATTTATGTAAAAAAAGATTGGGAATATAGTAAATGGAAGCTTTTTGTTCTTCATTAGCTCAATAAAATTTGCATTCTGTATTTTTTTTTTCATCCATTTGATATGGACTTTTCACACTGATACACAAATTCATTAAGATAAAGGAAATCATATTTGAAAAAAATTAAAAATAAATTGTCACTGCTGTTGCATTCCATCCAACTTTCCCCAAATACCTCAAAAACATAGGCCTTCTATCACAACGATTATTATATATATATACCAAAACATTTTAATGTGTTAATATACATATTTCTTAAAATAATTTTCACTTTTTTATAAGATTTATTCTCTGTCTTAATGAGTACAAATTATGTTGTTATTTACTTATATGACATTGGTAAATATTAAAATAAAGTTTCTGAAAAAAGGTGAAGTTAAAGTAGGAAAGTTTCATGCATAGAAATATATGAGAAACTTCTTTTCACTTACAATTCATGCACTGTCTATATCTAAGCCCTTTGCTAGGGATCTACCTTAACATTCAGAGGCAGAACACATTGTGCTTGGAGGCAAGGAAACATTTGGGAAGAGGACAGGATAAGCTTAAAGATTAGAGTATGGAATCAGCTTCTACCCACATTATGAAAAATTAGATTCTACCTGCCTGTCCAAAATATTTTGACCAGAACTCATCCATTTCCATGGCTCAAAGCTCACACTTCTACAGACATTCCCGGGAATCCCCTTAGAGGGAGGTATCTGACCAGGACCCATTTATGTACAATGTAAGAGCACCCAGAGTAGTCTTGTTCTAGCAGTAGAAGCTCCAGTTTAACATATTAGCTACATGTTGGCAAAAAGACTCATAGGAAAAGGATAATGGAAATCTTCGTACAGGGATGTTGCATTCTGGCAGCTACATTTTGATTTGTGTTTTTTCATAAAAGCTGCTTTTTTGCAGCAGAACTAAAGAATTTTATAGAGGAGAGTCTTGTTAGGTGATCAATATGTTTATGGAAAGCCACACCTACATCCATCCTATTTCCCTACATGAAAGCAAATTTTCCAATAAGAATTAATATTAAATGAAAGAAGTCACAAGATGTCATTAATATCTGCAGATGGGACCATCTATATTCTCCTAGTCTTTAGTAATACACTAAAGGTATATTTACTCAGGTATTAATAAATAAAATGATTACGTAAGTTAAAATAGAAATAAAAGCAAAATACACTGATAAAATTCCTTTAAATGAAAAACATAAGGATACACTTGCAAAATGTACTCCTCTTGCCCATATGCAAGGCTTATTAAAGGATTTGATGAAGATATACTTTGATAGCTATTGATGGATAATTGCGGTATTAAAGGTATTGAAATATGAAAGCTGAGATCCAGCAACCAGATAGAAATTTTTCCTAAGAATATGCTATAAATGGAACTATCAAAACAGGAATGAAGACATTTTATGAAGCTGAATAATCTCAATAAGTATAATTATTCTAAATACGATAAATGAAAAAGAAAAATTAAGGTAGAAATTTAGGAATCCTTAAATACATGGAAAGAAAAGTTATGTACTAATACATTAAAGTTTTACTTGTATTTTTGTAAAAACATAGTGTTTAGATATTGTTGTGCTCTAGGACTCATTACTTCAAAAAAGAACTTACTTGGGTAAATAATATAACATCTAAAATCAGGGCAAAAGAAACGTATGTTATTTTTCAAGTGAAATAAAGAAAATCAGCATTAATCAATTTTGTTAGAAAGATCCAAACCTATTTAACAAATAAACACCAATATTTTAGTCGTTTGACAAAATAAAAGATTGTATCTTTCTCTCTTAACAATCCTGTTAACAGGGGGCTTTCCCCAGACACGTGATCCAAACTTCCACAGTCTTGCTTCTTCCATCTCTTAGGACCTCATGTCCTCTGCATCCACCTGGCAGATGGGGAAAGAGAGAGCATGGAAAAGGCACAGATGCTTCCTGAAAGCCTTGATTCGGAAGGAGCACACCCCACTTTTACCCGAAGCTCACTTCCTCTCTGAAGCATTCCCTGATTTTTCTGGGCCACAACAATCTCCATTCCTTCAGCATTCCAAGTGTAGTTTTTCATACCTCTATTTATTCTATCACGTTGTTTTGACTCATTTACTTTGTCCTCATCGTGGCATCTCTAGTTTCAGTACCTATTAAAGCATCTTTAATCAATTCTCTTGGAAAAAGTATATCAAATACTTAAAAAATATAACTTATTTTGAAGTATTTTATTTTGGAATACATTATGCATATTCAAAATCTCATCTGACAGTCACAACACTTGAGATAAAGTGTTTATTATATACATTTTAATAAAGAGGAAACAAAGGTCAGAGACTAAGTATTGTGTAACTGTTATAAGTAATGTAGACTAAATTTGAAGTTAGTAGACACTGAACTCTCTGTTTTATCCAAAAAAATAATTGATTTGATCTTCAAAAATATGTTAAATATTGTCTGAAGGGTTGCCTCTGACTCCTTAAGCCTCTCGATTCTCACTTACCATTCACAGAACAAACTTAACCTATTAGAAAAGAAGCTGCCAGTGTCAGCAATTTTATTTGGGAATCTGCCTTTTCTGATGGTGGTATTAATTGGACAAGAAGATATACCCACATAGCTTTACCTATGGAAAGTATATTTGAAATTCTTAAAAGGTTATTTTTAAAAGCTAAAGGGGGAAAGAGTGACTCCTGAAAACTACCATACTCAGTCTCTATGGATTTGCACTCTCATAATCTAATTTTGGATATATTGGTTGCTTCACTGACATTTTTAAAGTCTACTTTCAAAAGACAAGTTTGGTACTATGTATTTTTGAAGTGCATAGAAGCCTAATTTTTTTTTTTAATACCAAGACATATCTTTGAAAACCTTATGGATTTAGAAGTACTTTGATAGTGCCATCTAGTGCATACAATACAGAAATCCAAGTAAAAAGAAATCTGTTTTGTTAAAAAAAAAAAAAGTACAGTAATATTTTTCATGATATAATAAAGTTACCTCTCTGTGGAGCCAAAGATATATTATCACTTGAAAACACATGTAGCTTTAACACATCTGTCTTTGTTATGCTTTTTAAAAGCCAAGCAATGATATAAGGGGTAACCATTAGAAAATGGTAGATTGAGCTTACTTTGTGCAAAATCCTAGTAATAACTTCATTGCATTTTTGAAATAACTGTCTGTGATAAATAGCTCTGTCATTCACATCTACTCGCATTCCTTAATAATCTCAGATGTGCAATCGCTCAAGCCATGTAGAGAAAGGAAGAATGGGTTACAAAAGCAGCCCTGTTGATCCTGTGGGCGAAGCCTTGTAGGACTCTCGTGAGTTCAACTGTGAAATTGCTATCTGCCTCCTGACAATGCAGTAACAAGATTGTAAAGTGTTTGAACAGAGGATATCGTTGGTGACCTGGATTATAGCGAGACGATTATAGTACATATCCAGAGAATGATGAAGGGATTGCAAATACTTATTTTCATGCCAATGAGGATTAATAATATATCTATTGTATTCTATTAAATATTCAGAGTGTTTAAACTAGAGAAAGTCATTTTTATTATGATCAGTAGTAAAAAACTCCTGGTGGAATCAAGGACTACCTATAAAAAATAAAGATTACAATCAGTTTGCAATTTTGCAATTTGTTCCTTCCGCCAACTGTTGCATTTGCCTGCACAGATAAACTATGCTTATATTCATCTGAGAAGGCTACTTGATCTATGGCTTGTGGTTGTATTGAGTACTAGGGCTGTGAAAATCTCTCAAGATATTTCTGAGAGAACGGTATCAGGCACAAATTGCATACTGGTTACTATTAATAGATAAAACAGGAAAACTCATTCCACTGGTTACTGTTTTCTAAATCGTATCTAGTCTTGCCTAACCACATCAGCTCCTTAAATTTCATCAAAACATTTGATATAGTACGTGCCACGGTTGGACAATTATACCTTTAACGAGTTGCTCTGGTGTGCTCGGCATCATCTGTATTAGCAGAGATAGAGCAGCAGAGCATCTGGTGGAGGTTTTCCTTTCAACATATTTATTGAGTGACACAGGCTGAGTGATCATGTAGTGCAACTCGACAACCTTCTACTCAAGAACTGCAGCTCCCAGGTCAGCCCTAGAGGACCAGCTACATGTTTTGAATTTAGAAAATCACTTTTGAAAGACTAGTGTAGCCTGAGTCATACATAGAATTTTTCATAGATTTATCCTCAGATGCATTTGCCCTTGAGGATACATTATTTTTCTTTGTTTGCAATTTTAAGTTTTTGCCTTTGAAGCACTCTTCAGGTACTTAATCAAGTACTGTTATTTCTGTCACTATGAACTTCTATTTCTACCACAGATCACATTATAATAAAAATAAAGAAATTAATCCCTTACCCCAAGGCATCAGCTCTTTTCATTTCTCATTTTTACTGTTCTCCCCCTTTTCCTAAGCTATATTAAATATAGATATAATTATATTCATGTAATAATAACAAATGTGTATACTGCTTTTTGAATATGTCATTTATCTTGCAATGTGTACTCTTTTGTCATTTTTCTGTTTGCTACAGTGTATAGGTCAGTTTTATGGAATCATCTACTTTTTTTGGCATCAGTTATGTACTTACAAACCTGGAAAAATATTATTCTTCAAAGCCCTCAGCTCAGGGTGAGAGCTAGCAGTTTAATTATAACTACAGATTACATGTTAAGATTGGGAGTTTCTAAATACCACCTTATCATGACCTGAGTAGCCCTGTTGATACCTCATAGGCAGTGAAATAGATGACAAATATGCAGGAAGTCCTCCTCCTTGGCATTCTTTCCCATTTCTCAAGCGCTAGAAGCTATTGTCTTCTAAATGCTTAATATAGTGTCTACAAAATGCTTCCTTAGTCATTGATCATGGATAATTTGTAATTGTTTCCATATATTCTGGATACATAGTAAAATGTCTCAACCATATTTTCATATTATTTCTCGATCTCTTCTCATTTTGATCTGAGCTCTCTTTTTCTCTCCTCTGTATGGCTTTAAGTAGCAATGTGTATAGATGAGATTCACCAATGTGTATTACACTCTAAATGTCAATTTGTGAATCCTGATAATGTAAGTTGTCCATGGTACACTTTTTCACAATTGTATTTTAAGGGCAGACGTATAGGTTATCTGAATTGAAAATTCACTTGATTTTTTTTTTAATTTTTAGAGGTTAATATCGTTCCCTATATTTTACTACAACATTCTTCACAAATTAATTTTTCAACTTTTATAATTCTTTTAGTAAAAATTTACAGTGGGGAATTTACTAGACTGAAGATTTGAATGTTGATTGTTGATACTGAGTGTTACATTGTTTTCCAGGAAAATTGTACTTTTTTCTAATCAAAACAAAAATGCCAGATTTAAATCATTTCTGGCCTTTAATGTTCTTTAATTTAGAAAGAATAAACTTACATACCGTATTTTTTATTTGCCTTTTTGATCACTGATGTGGAAAATATTTTTCTCATTTAGTTAGTAATTGCATTTCTGCACTTTTTGTTGTTGTTCATTGTCTTTGAAGGACTTTTGTCTGGTTTCATTTTTTTATTCCTTTTGAAATAAGTAAAAATAATTGAAAAATATGAGATCAAGCGTTTTGTGTACTACTTCAAAATTAAAACCAGATAAAATCATATAGTACAAAAAATAAAATCAGGTAGAAAAGTTGTAATAACTTTTTAAAAATTGAGAAACTAAGGATCAACTGTCAATCAATATTATTGAATCCAGTTCTCTGTGAAAATGCAGAGGCATAAGGAAAAAAAAAGTTTGAATTGATTGGCCTACCCTAATGGCCCGTTATCAAATTGCCTAAATGAAGAAATTCAATTGCCACTAGTCCGAGCAGAAGTAGAAATTGAAAATGGAATGGATTGGTCATCACAGAGTCTTACAAGAAGACTTTTAAATTTTACATTTCATTTTCAAAAATTTAATGTTATATAGGTTTGGTAAAAAGTATGGTTTAGAGTATTTCTGTTTCCATAGGTTTTACTTTGGCTGGATCTTTTACTTTCTTCCAAATATTTGGTGTTATTACGGACTCTGTAAAAGTACACTCCACAGTTAAAGCAGTGCTGTCTATCTTCTTGGCATATTGTATGCAATAGAACTTCATAAATAATATTTTAGTCATACAGTTTCTAGTTCAAAAAATACCATGAACTGCAGCATCCATAAAACTTAAACGTGAAAGTCAAATTATTCCTTAGAAAAACAGGTAAAACCAAGTAGTGTTCAAAGCATAGAAAACTGAAATTTTAGCTCTCCATATCATTTTGTTTTGACACCTAGTGCACAAGGTATCTGTTGCATAATAAATAAAATGGTCTGGTAGGATAAAAGCTGTCTAAATTCTTCACAGCTGGTGCAGTGTGCCTTGGTGTCTTGTCATCACCTGCCCACACTTAATTAATAAGCATCTGCTTCATTTTTATGTTTATTTTAGATAGTGGCTTAATTTTGTATTTTTGATTTTCTATTTATTTCTGATAATAAAGGAATATTTTCTCTTTCCTATTCCTTCCCAAACAGCTTCTATTTACAAAAATTCAGGGCATGTTTGTTAAAACAAAATGGAAGAACAGACAATGCCAAAGAGATTCAGAGTTCTGGAAATTAAAAGATGAAATAGCTTCTGGAGAAAACGGCAGTGAATTTGGCTGTATTTTATCTGTTCACCATTTTTGTTCCTGTTCATGTAGTTTTAGTTTTTTTACTAACAGATGCAGAATATCCAAAAATATAGTTTGTGATGAATTACAAGATAACACAATTGTTTCCCAGAGAAGACTTTAACAGCAAAGGCATCATTAAATAGGTTGTTTTGTTGTTACTCCTGGGAACCAGGCACTTGACAGCCTAGAGCTATATTTAAGTTTATGATTGACAACTTCTGATGCTCTATTTGTGTTGTGTATAGGCAGGTACAATGGGGAAAATGTTAATAATACAAAGCTTCTCCAAGGAAATAATTCCAAATGTATGGGGTTCGATGTACTTTTGAATGTAGTAACATAGATAAATTACTTTTTCTGATTTTTTTTAATCAGATTTTTTTTCTGCCTCCACACAAGAAGGTATAGCCCTTTTTGTTAATGTTTCCTACTTTTAGAATATTTTTATCGTTTATACCTACTTTTCACAGGAAACCCAAGGACTTATCATTTATCAAATTAAGTATAGATTATTGTTATTACCATGTAAGAGAGAACAAAGTATGAATGACAAGTTGGTTGCTATTTTTAAAAAAAAATTAATTTATAAAAAAGTATTTAAGAAATTACTATAAACCTTTTTGTGTCAAGTAATGTTTTAATTGAGCTAATATTTTTATTAAAATTCTACTGCTATTTAGTTACAAAGTGAACCTTTTTTTATTAGTGAATTCTATCAAATATTTGTGAAGGAATTAATACCAATTCTACACAACTTATTTTAGAAAATAGAAGAAAAAGAGTGAACACATCTCAATTCATTTTATGAGGCCAGCATAACCCTAGTACCAAAAACCTGGCAAAGACATTACAAGAAAATAAAATTACTTGCAATATCCCTCATGAATATAAATGCAAAAAGAATCATTTGTTATTTATAAAACCATAAAGTTGAAAAACGTTATGTCGAATGAAAGAAACCAGACAAAAATGCATATTCTATTATTCCTTTAGTTAAAAGTTTAAGAAAAGGGAAAAAATCTAATGTGAGGAAAACTGGACATGTAGTTTCCTACACGGTGGGGGAAAGAGGTGGAGATTGGGCAGGAAAGGACATGAGAGAACTGTCTGGAATGCTTGGTTCTATATCTTGATCGAGGTGACGATTATATAGCTATACAGGTATAGATACAGACAGATGTATGATACATAGATAGAATGAAGAAAAAGCTCATCGAATCATGCACTTAAGATCTGTGCACTTCCCTTCATATATATTGGACCTCAGTTTTATAAATTAAACTTTCCCAACATTTATAACTGAACAATATGGAAGTTTGATCAAATTTTCGATTCTTAAGGTATAATGAAACATTCCAGTATGTACCCGTGTGTGTTTTCTCAGTTTCTAAACTGAGTTACCCTCAATCTCACCTTTCTATTCATATCAATTTGTTAAAAATCTATGTATCTACTAATATTTCGTACATCTGTGTGTCCAACCTAGAAATCTCTGCTATGATCAATACTTATATTTACCAAATTGCCAGTGGATAATACTATCTGGATATCACAAATTTACTTCAAACTACGTATCAAAAACTGAGGTTATTATCTTTGCCTGAAAAAATCTGTTGCTTGTCTCTGCTTAGTTAATTGAGTCATAATTCTCCATGCCTCCTGATAAGAACTTTTGGCACTGTTTCTATAGCCTCACCTTCCTTACTTGATACATCCAATGGTTTTCCAAAATCTGTTAATTTTAACATTTAAAACATGTTTTCTTCATTCTTTTCTTCCTATTTCAATTGGTTTGGCTCTCATGAGGACAATTTCAATCACCTTAAACATAGATCTAATCCTACTTCTTACTCATATAATACAGTAGTGTAATTTTATAAAAGTGAGTCCACTGGGAGGTGGCTTTGCTTTAGAATTCCAGGTGATTACCTAGTACCTTCAGAAGAGAAAGCAGAAATTCTTTGGTTTGGGATATGAGACTAACTTTTTATGGTCTGGCATTTATTTATATCTCCAGCACCCTTTACTACTACTTGGCTTCCATGAAACTTGCATTTTAGAAAAACTTAACATCTTCCAGTCTCCCAAATATGCTATGATATTTCATTCCTCTTTGACTTAACGTGCACTATTTCTCCATACAGAAATGCTGCTACCCTCTTATCAACTTGCATACTCCTACTTTTTCTTTAAGACTCAATTAAAGCTCCATATGCTCTGTGAATCTCTGAGTTCCTGATAGTTTCTTTTTTACATGAAGCTATTAGTGGGAATATCGATTTATATATCTGACTTCCCTACTACATCAGAAACTCATTGTGAGCAGGGCTATATCTGATTCATCTTTGGTTTCCCAATGTTTAGGACAAAAAAGGAACCTGCCATCAGCTGACATCCCTTGAGTATATGAAAGATAGAACAAAATGTCAGTAATGCAGTTAACCCTGTTTTATAAGCTATATGATCACATTTCCTTTAAAATTATTATAAAATAGTAGAATAATTTAAAAATTCTAGATAGGTACTCTTTCAAATTAAGTACCGATGATGATATTGTCATAATTTGTGCCAATATATGAGTTATGGTTCAGTTTTTTTGAAAAAGCAAAAACGTGACCACGAAAAGAAATGTTTCACAACTATAATATATTAAAATATCTGACCTTTGTAAATTCTGTTTTCATTTGTATTACTTAAAGTTTTTCTTACATATTTTGCAGTTTTAGAAGAGATATCTTTTCTGAAATAAACTTTAAAGATAAATCCTACACCATAGATGAGCAATATTAAATACTAAAATGTTATAAACTTGATAAAACTTATAGTTATATCTACATAGAATTTATAAATAAGTACATATATTTATAGACATAGCATATGGGTAATAGGCTCTATAAAACAGGAACAAAATTTCTCGAAAATAATGCAAAGCTTAGTAGAGCTTCTTAGAAGAAAAATAGAATTGTAGCATTCAAAGTATTAGTTTGTACTGAACTGTTCATTTTTAAAAAACATCATCTAGTAAAAGGATTATATTAAAATTGGTGCTTCATGGACTCTAGCTGTAATAACTAATAATTTTGGATACAAGTCCTAGGCTTGTTGAGTAACTATGAATTTGCTTCTTTGGGCCTGAAAATAGTTTATGTACTTCACATCTAGAGACTTGCTTATAATTTGAAAATAAATTTTCTGATAAAATTAAAAGTATTAGACGTTAATTTTGCTGAATATAAACTTTTTTTTTTTAGGTTGCTGAAATTTTTTGCATCCAATTCTTCCTCCAGTAAGATATTCTTGAGCAGTCATAATTTTTAGGTCATCACCGATCTTGCCTCTGTATAGTCACGCACAATATTAGTAGGCTGGGAAAGAATTGAGTCTAAACTTATTTGAACAGAGAGATCTTTCACCTCCTTAGTTAAGTATATTCCTAGGTATTTTATTTTCTTTGTAGCTATTGTGAATGGTATTGAGTCTTTGATTTGACTCTCAGCTTTACTGTTATTGGTATATAAGAATGCTACTGATTTGTGTACATTGATTTTGTAATCTGAGATGATATGTTCTCTGTATTTATTGTACCAAAACTATTATATCAATTTATCTGTTTATTGAACAAATATTTAATGCTAGTGAGCTATACAAAAGATTCTAGTCGAGGTACTAGAAACACAGCAGTGAATGAAGTCCTCGTTCTCAGATGGGAGTGATAAAACTCAGTTTGAAGGTGTCTGGCTTTTGATGTATTTAGAAGGTTTTTCAAAATCAATAGTGCTATTTTATAGTATTTTAAATTGTCATGGTGTGGTTTGGATACTCTGAGGCAGAGCTGACCAAAACTGAGTTGGTTCTGTAGAACACATAGAATGGGAAAAGCAGCAAACCCTAAAAGATGCCCATGTGGAGGGAGAAATTTGGCAGCAGCTGTGCATACTGAAAAGTACGGCACTTTTAGGAAAAGCCGGGAGGAACATTCAAATCTCACAAAAGTCAAGTCCTACAAAACTAAGGTGTGAGGAGGTTCCCAGGAGAGGATCTAGAAAGCCAGAGATTTAGCAGCAATGGCACAAGCTGGCAAACTGGATGTATTCTCCTCCTAATCTAGAAGCTGTTTTGTTTCTTCAATATTTTATTGGGGGGTGGAGGAGGAAAAGCATGTATTTGAGTTCACAGATTTTGCCATCAAATCCTACACACCATTGATGTAGGGATAGAAATGATAGGATTTACCTTCAACTTTTCCCCTGCAAATTTACTTTCTCCAATCGTTGCAATTTATGGGTTAGCAAAATCTCAGTGTGATCTAATAACATAAGATGAACTCATGTATTTTAATTATATATTATTACCAGACTAGATTGAGACATTTATAATATGATTCTGTATGAATGATTCTGTATCTACCTCACAACACACAGAAGCAATTTTTTCCCTTTTTAAATATGTTCATACACTAAAGATAATTGTTAGTAGTGAGAGACAGAATCTGTCCCAATTAGGGATTTGTATTTCTTATAATAGTGGAATAAATGATAGAATCTAGCCCCTTTTCTGTAAGCAAATACCTGTCAACAAAAGTGGTTCTCAAAGCACAATATTATCAGAATCACTGATACATCATTTTAAAATATAGATGCCTTAACCTCTACTTTGGAACTTCTGCTTTAGATTGTGGGTATGGCCATTTCATCAAAGGTATCTTACCAAACCCTCACCAAAGGTGTAGTCCAGAGTTGACAACCATAGTATATTATATCCATAATAGCTGGTTTTAGCAGGTGTTAGATTTATTTTCTTGTGAACTCCAAAAGAGTCAGTTAATTTTAAGCAACTTTCAATTTATTCATCAATGATTTATTGAGTGCTTCCTGTGTGCAAGCCACCAAGCTGTCAGGTAAAAACTAACAACACCTAGATAGTTCCCTCAGAAGCTCACAATCCACATAAAAAAGGGGAAGATGACAAACATGAACTATATTTCTCAAGAACTCACTTGGTACCATAGACTGGGTGGCTTAAACCACATAAATTTACTTCTCCTAGTTTCAGAAGCTGGGAAGTCCAAGATCAAGGTGCCAGCAGATTCAAGCCTGGCGAAGGCCTGCTTCCTCATTAGCAGATGGCCATCTCCTCCTTGGATCCTCACATGACAGAGAACAGAGAGAAAGAGAGATCAAGTTCTTGTGCCTCTTCTTATAAGGGTACTAATCTAGTTATTGAGGGCTCCAACTTTATTACCTAATTACACATATATAGTATATATAATGTAATTCTATATAATTTCTATGGCAATATATATTACAACACATATACAAACATATATATACACACACACATGTATTTCATTACGTAAAGGCTGGAAACTATTTCTGTCTCTTAAGTTTTAGGTTAGGTTGCTTGTAGAGATCAAAATGCATCATATATTAGCATATAATTAACATATTAACTCTTGAATGACAAGTACATGTATCCATATGAATTCTTATAAATAGGCACCAAAGTACTGGGGTTTGAATCACCCGTCAAGGCAGCCCTTTTAACTCCCCAGATGACAATTTGAATCATACAATTAAAGGATAATTTGAAGAGGTGAACATGTTGTAAAAATAAATGCAAATAATCATGGAAGATAAATAAAAATATGTAAATTATCTTTTCATTTTATTTAGTAGCATTTCTAAGACCAGCCCTGTTCTTACTGTAGCATCTGGAAGTGGGAGGGTACCTTAGAACAAGGTTACCTAGATTCAACTCCCACCAAAAGCTGGAATCTGTTCAATAGCATGACGGAGATCATCAGCAGCCACTGTTTGAATCTAGTGGTAGGGAGGCTCTTACTTTCTAAGAAAGCTGAGGATGCTATAGCTATATTATTAGGATATTCTTTTTATAATAAATCGAAAGTCTCTTTTTATAAGCTCTCCCTTTCAGGCTGTGGTCTTGTTCTCAGGAACAGCATACATTTCCTTAAATTCCTTTGCATATAAATTTGAGGACAGCTATCATTTTCCTCATTCATATTGTTTTCCAGTCTAAAAAGTCTCTATTTTGAAAACAAGTCAGCTTTCTCACTGTTTTGATTTCTTTCATCTGGATGCTCATCAATTGGTCAAAATATATTGGAAAACATGTTGCCCAGAAATTGAAAACGAAATTCAGAGGCCTGATCTGTGCAGAAAACTTGAAGATCATAGAACTAAGCACAGTGGGAAAACCATAAAACACAAAGTTTAATCAAAACTCTACCTCATAAATTTAACAATTGTTAAGATTTTGGTTAATTCATTTTCAATGTATTTCTTTTATTGTATTTTTCTTCATTTTTTAATTTTTATTTTTAATTGACAATAATATTTGCATATATTTATGGGGTACAGTGTGACACTTTTATAAAAGTTTACATTGTGTAATGATTAAATCAAGCTAATTAACAAATCCATCACCTTGCATCATTTACAATAGCTAAGATATGTAAGCAAACTAAGTGTCCATTAACAAATGTATAAAAAATGTGTATATACATTTATATATATAATGGAAAGTCATTCAGCCTTTAAAACTAAGACAGTGTAATATATCTTTATGCATACATTATACTTTACAGTTTACCCTCAAAACAGCATTATATTACAAATTCATTTGTAACTTGTTTATTCATCTAGCAATACCTATGTTTTAAACTTTTGCCAATGTAGAATGACTTTAAGTATACCAACCTATTTTTGGACATTTGGATTTTTTCAACTTTTTAAACCATTTTTTGTCATTACAAATAATGCCATTACTAACATCTTTTTACATATTTCTTTAAGATTAATTTACGATATTGGATTTTCTGGGTCAAATTCCTCACAGTTTTATGATTTTTTATACTCATGTTCATTTGAAACTTTCCATCTTGAAATTAAGTTTCCTTAACAGAAGCATGAGAATATGTATTGTTTTCCTTCTACCATTACACTATCTTTTCCAAGCAAGAGTCAGATGTGCAATTATTTGTGCCATTTTTGTAAATTTAAACATTTTTCTAACTCCAAGGCTGTGATCATCTGATATTTGCCCTTTTCATTCTTCACTGTTATAAGATGTTCTAGCCATGCAACAAAGTTTAGTTCCCTAAGGTTTCCATGCTGTTTTTCAACTCCTTTTCATGTATACAGTCTATCCTCTAACTAGAATTTCTGTTCCTTGTCAAGTAGTCTCACTGTCTGAAAAGACACTCTTCTTAGTTCAAACGGCCTCAGGACTTAATTATTCATCAAACTTTAAAGTAACTGTAATTCCCCCCTCTCTATCCAGTTACCTCTTTGAGGAGATAAGCTGTGTGTTTTATTGCTAGGTGCCAATAACTAATGATTAATAAATGTACATTTGTTTTTATTTACCAAATATCATATAGAAGCCAAAATAGAAATTAAAGAAATTCTATTTAGTTTCCTGGTTCTTCTTAGTCTTTTGCAACCAGCCTTTTCAAAGATGCTAGATGTTTGCAATTAGCATTGATTTATATTTGCCTTTTTTTTCCTCAAATCAAATTCTATCAATGAATGGAATAAAGAAATAGTATCTTAGCTATAACATTCAGCAAATTTTTGTTCATCCCTTTTTCCTATTTGGCTGTACCTGTTTACTTCTAAGTGCCTTCTGCACTAATTCTCCCTGGAAATATGTTTTTGTGCTTCTGCTTCTTTGCCCTTCTGACAAACTGTTAATCTGATTCATTATAATGTAACTAGATAGCCATGAACGATAGTCACATTGTCTTATTTTTCTTAAATGATGTAACTGTCTAGCACCTGGTTCTTCAACAACTGCACTATTGACATTTTAGGCCAGATAATTCTTTGTTATCAGGACTGTCTTGTGCATTGTGCGATGTTTGGCAACATCCCTGACCTTTATTCACTGAAAATAGTACCCTCATTTCCACTATGCCCCTGCTATAGTTGTGATAATAAAAGAAAATCTCCAGATACTACCAACTGTCCCCTGGGGAGAACCATCCCCAGTAGAGAATCACTGATCTAGAGGTTACCAGTCAGTTGATCAATCTATAGAAATAGAGTTAAAATAATAGATAGATAGATAAATAGATAGATAGATAGATAGATAGACTCTTTTTTCTTGTTCTTTTTGTTAAACAGCACTATGTCAAAGGGGTGAATTATCAAAACACTTAAGAGGGAAGTAAAAGAAAGCATGAATCTTTTTCAAATATTCAAAAGTACATATTGCATGTCACAAAATGTGTTGATCACTAATATGATATATAATAATTATATTGTTAGGGGTGCTCGTATCACAGGCTAAGGATGAAATCTCGACTCAAAGATTAAGATAAGTTTTGAAGCAAGAAGTTTATTTTACTTTCCAAGGGAGGAAAGGGCATGGAATGAAAGGGAGAAAGAATGTTGGCCCCAAGGATGAGTGTCTTGGCCTTTTTTTTGGAATTAGAAGGAGCAAAATGATAAGGAAAAGGGCTGTTTTCCAGAGTATTTGTTGTTGTGAAATGATAATGGAAGGCGGTTGCTTTCCAGAGAAGTTGTTTTCTGTTGGGTTGGTTTTATCTGACTTTTTGGAATGTGGTCTAGCAGATGCTGAGGGGCTGGCTATATGCCCTTTTCTGTTTGTTCAGTACTCTTCCAGTTCTGCAAAATAAGCTCCTCAAAAAGAAAAAAAGTTAAGCCACAGATGGTCAAGCAAGAGGCAAGCAATGGGAGCCAGCACACCCTTGTGTGCAGTGATGTTTTTATGTTAGATGATTTATTAGCAATGCTGTCCTTTCATATATGATATGTAATTTTTACACATCTGTATAAGAGAAATGCTAATATAGTAAAAGCTTAATATGATGGGTTAAATGGTTGTATTTTAATTTTAGACTTAAAATCATCTTTAAAATATATTTAGTTTTTCTCAATTCGCATGAGTATGTGTGTGTGTGCATTTGTAACACATGTTCATGTTAAGTGGTAGTAATGCAGGTATTGCCTTTGCCTTTATAGTTAAATAATATCAATGTATATAGTTTTGTTGAAAATTTTAAATATATTCCATAAAGTATAGCTTAGGATATATAATATTCTTCCATATATAGCTGATACTAAATTATTTCTGAAGATATTAAGGAATGAAGAAATAAAGGTAGAGGTTATAATTCCTAGCTACACAGGTGTTACTGTTTGTTCTTTCTTGCTATTACTTGCCTTATACATGGTGGGCCATACGCAGCTCTTCCCTGGTGAAATTCATTATGGTATTGCTGTTTTATAATTACCCTGTGGTTAATGCCAAGCAATATATAGAAAACTAAGAGGGAAAATAGGTTTTAAAACATAAAAATAATAATAGTAAATACTGAAGGAAGGAAGAAAGAATGGGAGAGAGGTAGTGAGGGGGGTAGGGAAGGAGAGAACCACTGTGCAAAGTGATCTTTTAGAGACAGAATCTGCAATCAGACAGACTTGGCCGAGTCACAATTTCAGATCTTCTCCTAACTGGCTTTGTCTTAAGGAAAGCTATTTAATGTCTACAGTTAAGTAATAAATACTATATTATCCACACCTGAAAAATGAGGATAATACAGTATTTAACTTCCTAGGTGATTGTGAGAAACAAATGAGATGACCTGTGATGAACTTCTACCCACTGCCTGACACATAGTGGGTTTTCACTCTTTCTGTTAATATTTCCTGGGCCCTATTCTTGATTAGAAGATAAAGAAATAGTGGTTGATGTTTAAAGATTTCCTAATAAAATATAGAACAGAGGTGGGCAAGTATCATATGAGTAATGTCAAAACATCAAAAAAAAAAAATCTGTCGATATTGATTGTTTAAAATGTTCTGCTATCATTATACGTAGATTGATTGTACGGGGTGGAAATGGTAAAAATCTGATTTGCCAGTTATAATTATCATATGTTAGAAAGAATTAATTATACACTAAGTAATTTTGGTAATAAATAAAGTATCTGACACCATGTGTTGGTTTTAACAAATACACAAGGAGATATGTAGTGTAAAATAAATAAGCATCAATTCAAACAGGGCATATTGTGAGCATTGCAGCTGCAGAAGTTTCAGAACCTGACCTCTCTACTATAAAATGAAAGTATTTGAAAGCCAGAAGGGGAAAAAAAAAAAAAAAAAGGAAGCTGGAAAGAATTGGGTAAAAAGAAAATTTTGTGTAGGTATCTTATTTCAACATAATTGATTGTCTTCTCTTAACTCTGTGAACATCACCTAGCATAATTTGAACCATTCAAATTTTAAAAGGACAACTGTAAAAAATAATGTGTCTTTTTTATTGCCAACTTATATACAATGGTCAATTGAGCATAAATCTCATAGATTTGCAATTATATTTAAACCAAATTTTAGAAAGAAACATTATTATAAAATAAAAGAAATTATTATTGGGCATAATGGATTCATATAATATACTTTCACTATTTCAACATTCATTTTTCTACCTCTGAGAACTAAAACAGCTTATTAATGTGCTGAAAAATATGTGTAACATTAAGTAAACCTTTTCAGTTGTTTATCTGCTTCCGAAGTTTTGATTAACCACCATCAGTGAAAATGAAATTTCATTTTATCCTCAGAATGTTACCTTTGTCCTTGCCTCTGACAATCCTGTAATGGATCCTGCTTCTCATTTTTCCCAATTATGCCCATAATGCTAATGCCTTCAGGCATCAAATGTCCTGTGAATCTTTTTTTGACCCACCTCTTCAGGCAATCATTACAACTTTCAGCTTCTATTACTGTGCTCCATTTGTTAGCACTGCTCATACTTGGCCATTGGTTGTAAGGTGCTGCTTAACTCCATCTTCCTTTCAGGCACTATCATTCACGCCTGACCACTGTTCCTTTTGTTCACAGCATATACTCTGACCAGTCAGTATTACTAGGCTTAAAATTATCACACTGTACCTTTTCTTTTCCCCAGCTATACAGTAATGCATTTATGGGAGATGCCTTCTTGCTATCATTGGTTCTTTTTATAGGTTTCATTTGAATGAGGTTAATCCGTTCAAATATTTTTTTTTTCTTTTTTAAGAAAGATAATATGTTTCAATACAATATGAGAATAAGGGATAATTTTAATGTAAGATATTCATTAAAAGCAATATTTATTTTTCTATTCAATTGAGTATATTTTTTAAGAATGTATATCTTAAGGCATTATATCTAGGAAAAAATGTATGACTAGAGGAAATAATTTTAAAAGATTTAATTTATCTCTAGGTGGAAAATAAATACTTCCAATGATCAAAAAAGATTTTAAGGTTAGGAATCATGGCTTATATTTCATAGAAATTTTAAGTTATATTTCATTAACATTCTGAGATCTCATCAACTCTATCTGTATATTAATGTTTTTTTTGTTTTTGCTTATCTGAGTGCTTGTTCTTCTTTTCAATTATTGCTCCTCTGTTCACCTTCTCCTCTGTGCCTGCCTTATAGACCCACTCCTACCATGGCTCACTAGGCCTCTGTTGAAAAATTCCTCTCTCTACACTGCACGTCTCAGCCTCCACTTGATCTACCCAGTAAGCGTTCAGCTCTCTACTTTCCTTGAATCAACTACCATAGCAAAGACTATCCACTGGTGAAATACATTTTTAAATTCCTCTATCTTGCTGTGCCTAATTGTGTCATCAGCAAGATCATTGGTCCTTTCAAAGGGCTGATTTCTTCAGTGTAAAAAACAGTCATAACATATCCCTTATTGCTTACAGATATCTATTTCCCTATAGGAAATGGAGCACGCATTTGTCAAAAGGAAGTCTGTGATAAAATTATAGGGAGAATAATGCCTCCTGTGGAATTGTTCCAGCTAGGTTTTTAATGTTCTGTGAGAGAAAGGAATGTAATACTATTAAAGGGAAAAATCTCACATTTCTATATTGTCAGAATTCATTCATATCCTCAATTTACATGGTTGCTGTCATATCTTAAACTCAGTTTAGTTACTTTACTATCCAGTTTTCTCATTGACTAGACTTATTAGATTCTCCGTAGTATCCAAAGTAAAAGTAAGTCATTCTATGTGGAATGCCTCAAAAGAGAAAAGATAAGGCTAGAGCCAAAAGGGAGCGGTGGGGTGGGGGAGAATAGCAATCTTTCAATTTCAGATGTGTGCTTGTTTTGCAACACAACATAAATTTTATTTCTATTCCTGTTTTTCTTAGTCCATTTGGACTGCTATAACAAAATACCATAAAGTGGGTAGCTTATGAAGAACATAAATTTATTTGTCACAGTTCTAGAGGCTGGAAATCTGGGATCAAGGTGCCAGCATGGTCAGGTTCTGCGGAGGGCCCTCTTCCTGGTTCATAGGGATCTGTCTTCTTACTGTAACTTCACAGGGCAGAGGGGGAAGGGAGCTCTCTGGAGCTTGATTTATAAAAACATTAATCTCATTCATGAGGGATCTGCCTTCATAACCTAATCACTTTCCAAGGACCCCACCTCCCAATACCATCGTGTCACCTTGGGGTTTTAGGATTTTTCACATATGAATTCGGGGAGAGATACAAATGTTTAGTCCACTGCACTATGTTTGTTTATATTTTAGCCATAATGTAACTATGCCTACCATAATGTATTATAGTCAGATTGTTTGGTCGAGTTATTCTCATTTATTTTTCATAAGTACTTTCCCTTGAAGGCATTTACTTTAAATATAGTTCAGGTTTAATACTAATTTATCACCTTACTATCATGCGTTTACGTTTTTCATCTTTTCTTATTGGAGGTGATAAGACATTAAAAGGGTACCCAGAATCTACGTAGAGTGTATTAGATAAAATTTTATCTTTAAGGAATGTTCAGGTCCCCTAAGAATGGAATGAAGGGTGAAAGCAGCAACTCACACTTCTGGTGCTTACTTTGTGCCAGGCATCCTCTAAGTATTTTACATGTGTTGATTAATTTAATTTTCAAAATATAACATTATGAGTGGGGTGCTCTTATTAGTTACACTTTACAGGTGAGGAAATTGGGTCCCATAGGGGTTAAGTGTCTCTGCCAAGGTTCCAGGTAGTAACCAAGGGAACCAGAGTGAATGTGTGCTTCTGTGATGAATGTCTGCCAACACCCTGAACAAAATAATGTGATCCTAAAATGTGGATCATTCTTTTATTTTCCTAAACTGTTGATGGTAAATATCATAAATGGCATGGGGTCTCTTCAGAGAGACTAAATAAGGTACAATCCTGTGTTAAAGTATTTGACTAAAACAGTATGTAAAGCTAGAATGAACTCATCAATGGTACCTGACAAAATTCACATTGACAAGAGCTAATTGGCAATAAGAATTCTAAATGGCCCTTGAACAGATCAGTTTGAATATATTTTCTTGGGGACTCAAATAAAGGATATAGTTCTCTATAGTTGAGTACATCTGAGCTTATAATTTTAGATTCTTAATATTAATGGGTGGACTGCCCAGGCACAAGTTATTTATGTTTGAATATTGTATGCCAAATTATAAGCAACATAACTGGTATTGCAAAATACTTAATGCAGAACTAGCAACCTATGATATATGAATATAAATTATATCTTAAAGAAAAGTGCTTTATCCACACTTCATTTCACCCCAGGCCCAGATTGTATCGCTTTGCAGTATCTTCAAAGGCATTGAAGATTCCATAACTGATTACATTTCAAACTCTACACTGCATTTACAAAATTGAGGGAAATTGTGATCCTAAGCTAACTAATAAGACATTATAGCTTATATATTTTACATCACATCACTGAAGCATTATTTGCCTACCGAAAATGCATTTTTAGATACATAGTTCAATGATTTTTTAATATATGTATACTTGTAAAAAAATAAAAAAAACTAACACAATCAAGATATAAAATGTTTTTATCTCCCCAAAAAGTTCTTTCTTGCCTTTTTGTAGTCAATACCCCTCCTTCACTTCCAGCTCTTGGCAACCACTGATCTGATTTTTATCACTGATTTGCCTTTCCAACAATCATAAAAATGGAATCATACAGTATGCAGCCTTTTGTCTGGCTAATTTCACTTAACATAAGGCTTCTGAGGTTCTCCCATGTTGTTGCATACATCAATAGTTTGTCTCTTTTTTTTTGTTTGTTTGCTGAATAGAATCTTATATGGAATCTAATTTAATTTTGATAACTAAATTATCCCTGGCTTCGTCTCCTTCTCCTTTTTTCTCTCTCCCATTTCGATAGAGCCTCTGATTTTAGCTGGTTAAATGGTCTCCCATAATGAAGATTGCATTTCCCAGCCTTTTTTCTGCTATATTGTCCATGCATCGTTTTCTGGCCAATGAAATGTGAAAAGTATTATATAGCAGTTTCTGGGGACCTGGGTGTTTGACATCATACCATTCTCAGGCCATCTACTAAGACATTTACTTAAAAGAGAAATAAATTTCTGAATGTAAATGCCTGTTATTTTTTTCTTCTGTCACAGCTGAACTTAAGTCTAACTAATATGACACTTCATTAGAGCTGTGACTAAGGGAAATGATCCATATAAAATTTAGAAGAGTGTTTGAAATACTGTAAGTCTTTAGTAAATGTCTGTTGTTATTATCAATGGAACTAGAAAAATTATTAAAATATAGAAAAATACATCAACATTTGCTTTAATGTTCAAACTTTTTGCATATTATAACCATTGTAATGGTATAAAGGGTATTTTTGGCTTTAGCTTTACATAGGAGAAATAATTTATAGCACTTCTATTAGAATACATGATGTGGCTGAAATGGATATGAGTTGGATTCATGAATTAGCAGACTGAACTAGAATAAGTTAGATCACACATATACCTATGATCTGGCAAATAATTTAACAATTCTCAACCTCAGTTTCCCAATCAATAAACAATTCTGACTTTGCAGAGTGGCTGTTAGAGTTTATGTAAAAATAAAACGTGAATAAAATACGTATACATAGTAGACTCTCAGCAAATGATAGTTACTCTTGTTACTGTGGATTAATTAATTTTATATTTTATAAAATGATAATTAACTAGGATAAATTTTGGTAAAAGATAGTCCAGAAGGAAGAGGATAAATTGAGAAGCACTAGGGGAAGAGGCATCAATGACAATGTAAGGGTAGAAAAATTATATTCATGACTCCTTTTATCCCTTCAAAATTATATTTTGGCTAAGCTCTTGCTTTGAATACTGAGTATATATTTGTGTGTAATTTATTGTAGAAGTATGTTGGTGAAAGACACAAATATAAATATAGATGAACAGGAGAATTTTCAGCTTGTCTGCTTTGTTCTAATTTTGAGCACAGCAATAATTGATCACTTTAACAATTATAATGGGACGCGTTTTAGAGCATCTGTTTAAGCATGTGATTCTATGACTTCTTAATTTTAAAAAAAGCTTTTTTTTAAATTAGACTTTTTTCTTCTTCAGTGCCCATAATAGTGCCAAGCTATTGATTATTTTAAAGTAGTAGATGTTTTTTCATATCTGAAATATTCAATATATTAGTTTTCTAAAATTCCTTCCAGATAGCCCACGTATTACCCAAAATAGGAGAACCTCTGATACACGAAGAAATACTAATAGAATTTTAAAAAGAAATTTTGTATGAGATTATTGGCATCCTTAAAGGACTCTTTTCAGATGTATTCACAAACACTATTTCTTGACATTTTAAAACTGGGAACAACCCCATTCCTGTATCCGTTCACAAAATACTGCCAATATTCAAATGTATTCGTTTATTCTTTTTCCTGCTTTTACATTTGTTTGCCTTATTACAATTACTATGTTCCCATGATAGCATTTTATTTAGTTCTCTACCTCTCCCAGGTAATCTGTAAATCTGCACATTTATGAATAGATCCTACTTTACATTTTTCTTCCCAGCCCCCACTTAACCACAGACCTTACATTTGTAACACAATCTAGGTGGGGTGTCTGAGTGAAGTTTTCCCCAAGTCAAATTTAAAAAGTTATAAGCAAAGTAAAAATGTCCAGGAAAAGAGCTGTGTAAGACTACTTCAAAGTTTAAAAACAAAAAAAAAAAAAGGAGAAGAAGAAGAAAAAGAAGATAATAGAGTCTCTGAAAAACAGAGATTATTTAACCTGGGAGGGCACTGTCAGAGGGAGGATGGGGTGGGAGATTGAAAAATCTCTCTGGAAATAGCCTAAGCTAATTTTGGTTGAACATACCTGCTGAAGAAGAAACAAAACTGACCTATACTGTAATAAGGGGAATTTAGATTTTACTATATAAGGAAAAGGGAAAGTACTTAAATACTAGAAAAGGGTTTGCACGATGCTTTTGGTATCCAATTCCATGGAGCTCCTGAGAAATAACATAGATATCTCTCTGCTTGGGAAAGTTTAGTCTCTTATCCTTCCTGGAATCATAAGCGTAGACTTACGGATCCCTATTGTACCATTTTGCTCTTGTGATTCTGAAATCCTCATTAACGTTGCTTTCAGGCTAAGCTTATTTCTGTCTACTGGGATTCATAGAAAGTGGTTATCTCCCTGTAGCTGAGCTATTCCATTCCAAGCATGCGTTTTTATAATCTGAGAGCAAGGTTAGAATTTGGAAGCTGGTGAGGGATACAGAAGACCAGGTTCAATATCTCAGGTTTTCCTGTGTAAATCTTACTCAGTTTGAGAACACAGCTATTTGAATAGTGCAGAAAATATTTTGCTC
Organism: Propithecus coquereli; assembly: GCF_000956105.1. Taxonomy (NCBI): domain Eukaryota; kingdom Metazoa; phylum Chordata; class Mammalia; order Primates; family Indriidae; genus Propithecus; species Propithecus coquereli. Next base: position 1,870,084 of record NW_012148175.1, read on the forward strand.
TAAGCAGCATTAATTTCTTCCTATTGAAACCACTAAGTTGTTGTTTTGTGTCTATAAGGCATTAAATGTGACAGACTTTCTTTTTCATCGGTCATGATAATGCCAACATTTTGACTTCATCCCAGTGGAACTGATTTAGGTTCTGGCCTCCAGAATTGTGAAAGACTAATTTTCTATTGTGTTAAGGCCCACAGTTTGTGGTATTTAGTTACAGCAGTTATATGAATCTAATACAGAGAGTTTATATAGTAACATCACAGGCAACTATGTGAGTTCTGTTTACTTGGTGACATTCCACAAATCTTCACTTCCTTTCACAGTGCTGTGTGTATCTGCCCATTAAAAAACAAAACCAATACCAACTTATTCAACTTAAGAGTGATCATTACTTATAATTCTTTTCACAAACTTTCTTCTCAAATTCACAAAAGTTTCAGTTATGATGAAATATGTATTTCAGACTTTGTCTAAGGAAAGTTTTAAGTTGTTTTATCAATCTTTCTTCAAGTATTCATTTTGTTACCAACAAAATAATTTGTAATAATTCAACAGACACCTTATATTTGCTAACCACCACCATCAGCATTGTGGCACCAGCTTAGTGTATGCCGGTTGACCTGCACTTAGATATTTCTACTAGAAATCAATCAGAAGAAAGAGTTTAAATAGTCTTGAGAAAGTCATACAGAGTAGAAAAGAAAACTAAGCAAATAGTTATAGAACCATGTTATGAGTGCTTCCTACTACTGCTACTGCAGATGCATGTAAAATAATGTCTTTTGCAGTAACTTGTTTGGAATTGGAGACCATTATCCTAAGTGAAGTATCTCAGAAATGGAAAAAGAAAAACCCCATGTACTCTCTAATATTAATAATTGGGAGCTAGTCAATGGACACACAAGGCACAAGAGATGTAAAGGTCATAGGAAATCAAGAAAAGGGGGGGCTATGGAGTGGGGTAAAAACCTGCCTATCAGGTACAATGAACACTATTTAGGTGATGGGCACACTGAAAGCACTGACTTGAGCATTTTAAAAGATACTCATATAACAAAAACATTTGTACCTCAATATTTTGAAATAAAAATATTTAAAAAAATGCTGTAGGTATACTGAGGAAGCCGTTAAGAGCCTGAGGATATCAGAGAATAATTCTTGGAGCAAGTGCCATTGGAGGTGGAACTGAAAGGTTAATAAAGCAACCCTCTGATCAAGTATATCCTGATGGACATTTCAGGGAGAGAGAGCAACATGGGCAAGGTACAAGGGTGTGTATGTGGGATTGTTTTCTATTCTTAGAAAACTAGATCTTAGTGTATGGCAGAAATATATTGAGAAATAGAAGTTACACGTATTTTTTTCTTTCCACTGACTGAGCTCAGTCGCCCTTATTATTCCTTTGAGCAATTTTTAAATGCATAAAAGAGCATTAACTTCTCTATTAAACTTTTAAATTCTATATTATTACTAGTAGGTATAGTAGTAATTAATACTTAAAATAATCTCTATTGTTTGTGTTAGTCTTATAAATCAGTTTTATAAGAAAGAACACTAAGAGACAATATATATTTTTCTTTGTTTTTAAGAAAATAGATTTGCTAATATTAAGAGATTTATAAGAGAGTAATCATTGGATAAAAATTGCCTTTGAATTTACCTCCAGCTTTTTCTTTTTTTTTTTTTTTTTTTTTTTGTTAGGTCTCCAAATGAATAAAACTTCTTCTCCTTCCCCTTCAAACAAGCAACACTTATGAAAAATATTCACACAAATATTCAACCTGACAATGTTAGCAATCTGAGTCTTAATTTTTTTTTAAATAATTGCGAGCACCCAAAAAGTTGAGAGGCCTATTATTACTGAAATGGTCATATTTTCTTTGGCATGTTTCTCCAACATGAATCATCACTCAACTTGTCTTTTGCTGACTAAATAAAGGTATTTCACAGTACCGTATTGCTTTTTCCTATTCTTAATGGCAATAGTGAGCTGGTTCCTTAATTAGATTAACATATACTCAGAGCCTACTCAAGACAGAAAGACTGCTGGCCTCGGGTAAACCCCACACCCTCTGCATTACTTGAGCAGTCTCCTTACTTTGTGGCTCGACTCATAAACCTCACTCTGTGCTCCATACTATGTCCTGCATGGTTTTTCTAAAATGCTGACCTGAGCATCACTGATTTTTCTAATCTGTTGGTAGCTTCTCGTAATTCTCAGAACTCTTTAACATAATTTTCGTTTTTCTTTGGATCCTGGCATCCTTTTTATATTCTTACCTGCATTATGTGAACTTCTTCACAGTAAATAGTCTCTTGATTTCCCTTCCGTGCTCTTTATGTCATTCCTTTAACTCAAGACTCTTTTTTTTTTTTTTTCATTCTTTGCTTAACTAACATCTACTCCTTCTTTAAGTCTTAATTTACATTTTACTTTTCATAGAGAGGATTTTTCTGATTGCTTGCTGGTTAGAGAGATATACTTCTGCTATACATTCTTATAGTGTTCCATAATTGCCTTTTTAAAATATTTTTATAGCAGTTGTTTCTTTTGCTTGCCTTTCTTCCTCACTGCTTTCCATGAGGGCAGGATTCATGTCTGCCCTCTTGCTTGTTGTGAAAGACTGCAAAACATGCTCCAAATTCCACCCATGCAAACCTTTTTTTAGAATGACATTATACCTCTTCTCTTCAAGAGCCGAAATATGTTGCTCTGTCCCATTGGATCTGAGGTAGACTTCTGACTTGATTTAATTTATAAAATGTTACAGAGATTATAAGCTTGTGCCTTAAAACGTATCATAGCATCCAATCTCAACTCTTTCTACAATGAGAACCCCAAGTAAAGAATGCTGGACTAGCTTCCTGAGAATAAAAAAGACCCATGTGGAATGAGGCTTAGCAAGCACAAAGTCCAGATATGTTCATGAGAACATCTCTTTCCTCTTGCTGAACCAGCAGGTGGAGTCTCCCCAACAGTGAGAACAGAAGAATTCCCACAAGGGAGTGCCCCACCCCTTTCCTAGATGTGGCTGGTTGTGATTCCAAAGAAAGAAGCACTAAACTGCAGGATGATCAGTCTAAAGCATTTATTAGGGGAACTTATTTACAGTGGGGTCTGTAGCATGTCCTCACAATAAACAGTGAGAAAAGGGATGTTTTACCTGGCAGGGTAACAGAGTGGTCAAGGGACTCTCTATTTCTCAGTCCGGAAAGAGAAAAAGTGGAGGAAACTGGAGGACTCTGCAACACTAAGACTATCCAGCCACAGTCTAGCTTCCAGATGATGGCAGCAGCCTCAGTGACCCCAGGCAAGACCAGTTTAAATGGCTGTCCCCTCAAATGAGTAAATACAATTACTGTTGTTGTTTTAAGTCCAATCTAAATTGTGGTTTGTTCGTTTTACCTCAACAGATAACTGATACGATTGTTGTATTCACAGTGCCTATCACAATTTCTTGGCATGTGGTAATATAAAAATTAGCCTTCTGTTTACTTCTGATGAACTTTATATATCTTCCTTCTGTGAATGAAACCTTCCCTACAATGCCAATGGCACATGAATGCTCATGTATACCCTGGACTTCTGCTACTGTCTATTTAGATATATGCTTTCCAAAATATGCTGTGTGACTGACAATTTTACTTATAAACAATAATTATTTCCCTAAATATTGTATACAATGAAAAAATATGATTGTGAAAAAACTAGTTATTTCCAGGAAAACTAAGTTGAATAATTTGGAAAGTTGAACCAGTTAAATTTTTTCTAAAATGCTCTAAATTAGGTATAGAAATGACAATTATAAAGGATTGGAGGGAAATTCCAAAAATTTTGAAGGATTTTCCATTCACACTAATGTACAAGTAATTTCTCACTCCTCTTTAAACAAGAATTTTTAGAAGATGCATTATGGGTGATGTTTATTCA
>NW_012148175.1:1874281-1879186 GCF_000956105.1 Propithecus coquereli
TTGGGGGAAAGAGTGAATAGCATTCCTGATTGAGACAAACTGCATAAATGAAATAACGTTAGCATGAAATGCCATGGGTTTCCCAAATAACGTTAAATAATGTTGGATAGCAGAGATATGGAATATGAGAAGAAATAGAGCAGTGAAGTGTTGCCAGAAAGATGTACTGGAGCTCTACTATAGAGATCTCTCAATGTCAAACTAAGGAATTTAATATGGATTCCATAAATAAGGGAAAGCCATTGCCAGTTTTGGACAACTGGAGTATAATGACCCAGCTCCAAGCTATATTTAGGAAGATAATTCCAGCCATATTGTAAAGTATGAATAGGAGAGCCAGGATAGACTAGTTGGGGGACCTTGACCATAATTCATGTGAGAGATGATGAAATGTTGGGGTCAGCTACAAATAACTGTTTCCACAGATGTTGTAAAATAACCCATGAAAGCAGAGGAAAATCTTTCTAAAGCCGAGGACCTTTTCTGCCCCTGATCCAACATCCTCACTCCCAGGGGGGATTTGCCTTTATGGCAGTGGGGAGAGAGGCTTCGGTACTGGAGAAAAATCTAACAGCTACCTTTATCTATTTTAGAAATCTGATGTTAGCAATCATGCAGAATCAGATACTCACCACAAGTTAGAATTGGAAGGGATTTGAGGAATTAAGTCCAAAACTCTCAAATTACTTTATGTTAAGAGGGCTTTGTGCAAGTATCCGATCAGTGATATTTTAGAAGCTCCCAATAAAACACAAAATCAGGATCCTAAAGATATACAGGCAGTTTTCATAAAATTAGGTAACATTATTTAAATCTGAATCTTTGATAAACTAGATAGAAACCAAATGGTGTGCTATATTCCTGGATTCAAAAAGAGTGGTAGAATTGACTCATCTATTCAATGAGTATACATACATCTCCTCTTCCATACATGATGCTGTGAGGCATGCAATGGGAGAGAGCAAGATGTAGAAAAACACACTATTTTTAACCATGAAACATAGAAAAAAAATCAGACAATCAAATTAAGAACAATTGTAAAAAGAGGATTTATAGATTTTAGCAAGAAGAAAGATAAATTGAATCAAACATATGAGAATTTACCTTATATTAATCACTAAAAAACAGAATATCATTTCTCTCCTGGTGTGATATGGGAATACTAGTACTCCTATTTCTCTCAAGAACGTTAATAATAGAGGTCCTTAAAAATAGCAAGAAATCAGTAGACTTCCTAATTATGAAATTATTTAACATGAATGTTAGTATTAAATATCTTGAGCAGCAGTCTCCCCCAATTATCAAAATAATCTGAAAAGTCAATTGTCTGTAGTTTATGACAGTAGGCTAGGTACTGTATACAGATAAATAATTTACACATTTGAAGATGCTATTTTGAGTAGCATACTTAATGTTTCACACTTTAGTGATTCCCGATACTGCATTTTTGTATCATTTAGTGATTAGTGATTTTTTTTAAAACTAGTATTATTTATGAACCAAAATCCTATCTTGGCAAGCCCAGTAATTTTAGAAACCTCACTGGAAATGGTTCAGTGTTAATTTTGTTTAAGGGAAGATTCGTAAAAGATGATAAATGCATTGCGATATAAAAACCTCATACTTTCATCAATCATACTGTTAAATCAAATTGCAAGTGTTGCATTAATATGATAAAATGTTTTCTCCTTACTTTTTCCTTTAGTCATTTAAGAACTTAAATCAAATGACAATACTGGGCCCAAGTAAACAAGATTGCAAAATGTTTAATCTATAGACCAATAAATTAAAAGCGAAAGATTGATCATATATCTTTGAAGTCCAAAGTTATGCAGAGAATCTTGATGCTACGTTGCATATAGGTCAACTGTGGGAGAGTAATTGACTCTCAAGTTGAATTTAATTATGTTTGATGTTTCTGATAATCTGGATTGTATTGAAAAGTTTGGTAAGATTTGAGTCCATTACTTCCATACTCCCACTACTAACAAGGGATACTCTTGACTTCTAGCACAACTATCTCCTACCATTGTACATGTTCTTTCATACAAATTGTTATTTCTGTCTCCCAATCTTGAGCCATTATTTTGGATGTGTAGTGTTCAAATATTGATAAACAAAAGTCTCAGGTAAAAAAATCACTCTGGAAACTCTCATCCTTTATGCTGAAGGCTTTTCATTAAACACTTGCCCTCTATGAAAGGAATAGACATGGCAGGTTTTATTATCTACTCCTGCATCCTATTCTGATAGAATGTTATGATGCTTCACAGGACATGAGTTGGGTCATAACCCACTTATGTAGATGCCATGAGTAGCAGCAACAGGGAAAGAAAACTCCTCATTCTACAGTGAATTTATGTTAAAGCATTAATTATAATCTGCAGTGCAGATATGAAAAGATGGTAACTGGCATTTCAAAAGCACAGGTTTTAGAGTCAAATTAGCCTGTGTTCTAGCTGTTGTCTTGCACATATTAGCCATATCACCTTAGGCAAATTATCAAATCTCCCTGAGGTGTTTGTAAAACACAAATAACAACCATTCCTTAAGGCTTATATGAGGACTGAGATAATTAATATACATGAAGTGCCTAGCATACACTTTGTCACAAAGGAGGGAAGATATAAATGCAATTCTCTTTCATACTTTTCCTTCAGGAGGAGTCACAAGACCCCTCAAAGCAGAAAGTGAGTATCTCATTGTAATGGAAGATTATGCATTATACCAAACTGGAAAATATCATTGAAATTTTTGCTTCACATGTTCAATGGCTTTTATTTTCTTCCTGTGGTCTCAAATATATTCTAGCAATTGAAAACCATATCATGTACACTTTAATTAAATGTAGTAAATCAGAGTTCACAAATAGCTGTGACCTCATGTAGAAAATATTTTCAAATTTTGTAAAGATTAACAGTGAGATCATCTTTAATGCTGCTCTGATAATAGTGTTACAAAAGAGCTGGTAGAGATAAAAAAATGAAATAGTTTTACGCCTTCGTGCGATTATTTGTGTAACATTAATCTTTTTGACTTAGGAAATATGGTCTCTGCTTTCTTACACAATTTTAAATGTTATGAGTGAGGTGACCACTTCAACTTTCACTATTACTGCTGTTGTTGTGGACTTTTATTATGTTCTTTAAGTCTCACTGTTCTTTAGGTGTGATATATAGAAAGGAATTAAAAAAAAAAAAAACCTTCAAATTGCAAAATATTTACGCTATGTCAAATAGGATGCCAAGGGTTTCACATGCTTTCTCTTCTTGATCTTCAGAAAACCTCCCATTTATCACTTTGACTAACTGAAGAGCTATTTCTGGTCCTGCCCCCAAATATCTTCCTTATAAACCAGAAGAAGAGAGATGAAAGCAACAAGAAAAATGAGGAGAGAAACTGAGAGTTTGAGAGTATTCACCAGGGAACGGGTGGGCATAATTCCATCACACATAGGGCCCAACACCATTATTTAAGCACTAAATTACTATCAAAGTGTAGCAGATATTTACCAGACATGCACTGTGTTCTACGCACTGTGCTAGGGCTGGGGATTCACGCACAAATGCACCCCAATTCTTGTCTTAGCGTTTTCATGTCTAGGTTAATGGATTCTAACTAAGATTTCTTTTTCATTGAAACAAGCAAATCATTTCATTATTAAAAGATTTCGAACTCATCCTTATCCTACCCTATGATTCTTTCCTTAAGTAGTGTAAAAATATCTTTAGCTGCAAGACATGTACACATGACTGTGATCAGATGTGTTAAATTGTTTAAAGTATGAATTAAAAGTATTCGCAGAAGTTTAACTTTATTGCATGAGTGAAAAATGGTTATATTTCCTTATGAACACTCAGTGGGAGCACAGTTACAGTAGTTAAATCTCCCTTGTAGTTTATAATTTATCTACTTTTTAATATGCTTGTGCATTTTGTTATTTGCTTGCTAGTTTATTCACAGTAAAACAAGAGTTTGATTTTCTTGGAGGTTTTTCTTGGACATTTTCTTTTCTCTTAAAATTTAACTTTGCCATTGTTTCTTATATCCTCTCTTTGTCCCCTACACTTATGCTTTCATTTTTCATCTTTGTTCTTTTCCTTTTCTTCTTTTATTTCAGCCTTAGATGATAACTAGATCAGAGTCCTCAAGGAAAGGCAAAGAAACAAATGAATAAATTAATACACCTGGGACAACACTTTGTTTATATCATCTCTCTTTTTTAAATTGTGATGTTTATTTATCTTAAACAATAACTATTAGTGTTTATTTAGTTATTTTATCTTAAGCAATATGTAGACAAACGTATTTTTAAGTGGAAAAGAAAATTGAGCACTTACTATGTGCCACAATCTGATCTGAGAAACTTTCATAGTTAAAACCAATAACAACCCTCAGAGGCAAATAACATTGATATTATTTCTATTATCATCATTATCTCTATTTACCATTTTTGATGTAGACAGCAAAAGATTAAATACCTTGGCCAAGTTTGAAAGCCAATATGTGGAAAATACATCATACAAACGCAAGTAGTTTGGTTGAAAGCCTGTGTTTTTAACCAGTTATGCTGTGTTATCCAAGTTCTCTCTTCATATTTTATGGCAAAAAAGCCCTGGGGATAGAATTGCTGGGTGATATACATACCTACCTTCATGAAATATTGTCAGATTATTTCAAGGATGGCTTCACCGATTTATAGTCCCAATGTAGTTCATGAGTCCTAACTACAACTATACTTAGAACTTAATATTTTACCACTTTACATCTTTTGCCAACTGTTGTTTGTAAAGTGGAAATCAATAGTTTTAATTTGCATTCATCTATTTTCTAGTATGTTAGAGTATTTCTTCAAAATATATATTTGTCATTTTGGTTTTCCTTTCTGTGAATTTTCTATTGATA
>NW_012148175.1:1880011-1884207 GCF_000956105.1 Propithecus coquereli
CAATGGTTGGATAAAGATGAAGTGCTGAAACGCAGTCCAAAACCAAATATTCATAAAAAAAAAAAATGCTACTGGTGTCTGTTTTGTGGTCCAGCACTAGTATTATCTAATACAGCATCATGAAACCTGGTCAATTGATTACAGCGGATGTCTACTGCAACCAATTGGATGAAATGACAAGGATGCTTGCAATTAAGCAGCTGAGGTTGATCAATAGAGACAGGCCGATCCTCTCACAAGACAACACTCGACCATGTGTCTCACAAATGAAGCTGCTCAAAATTATAGAGGCTGGACTTGGAAACTCTCTGTCATCCACCACATTCACCAGATCTTGCACCAACTGACTACCACTTCTTCCAAGCTTTGGATCATTTCTTGCAAGGAAAAATGTTCAGTTCTCAACAAGCAGTGGAAACGCCTTTTGCAATTTCATCATCACTTGCTCTCCATGCTTCTTCACTGTTGGCATAAACAACCGTTAAGATGGTGTAACTGTGTCGATAGTTTAGGCACACACTTTGATTAATTGTACTGCTTTTTGTTTGAAATATAATAAAATACACTTGATTTGAAATTGGACATTTCATATTTAATGATCTTATAGCATATTTTTTCTATTTGATTTCCTGTATTTTCTAGCAGATTTGGAAGAATCATCAATCCTCTGTAATTTAGATATTCCATATATATTTTCCCATTCTTTTACATATTCATTTATTTTTGGCGGTGATGCCTTTTGGTTAAGACTCTATAATTTTGATGCAGCAAATGCATTCCTTTTTCTTTTTACTATGTATGATGTATAGTCATATTTAAGAAAGACTTCATGCCCCACAATTCCAAAAATATTATTTTCTGTCATGATTGTAGATTTTCCTTTCACATCTTGATATTTCATCCATCTTAAGTTAATTTTTATATGTGGCATGAGATCAGGACTTTTTTCCTATGTAATAAGACAATTTTCAAGCACAATTTACTAAATAGTTCATTTCATCAATACATAGACTGTAGGTTTTTAGGCTATCAGTTATTTTGCTCTATTTGACAGTGACTGCAAGAGTACAATGCTATCTTAATTAATATATGTTTTTAATATGTGTTAGTGTCTGCCAGAATCAGTTCCCCATCTTTGCTATTCTATTTTGTAAATTATTTTACCTATTCATGGTCTTTAATTTAAAAAGAAAATTGCTAATGTTTGTGAAGTCTCTTAAAAAACACTGATGTTTAGATTTGAATTGCATTAAATTATAAATAAAATTAGGAAAACTGAGATATTTATAACGTTAAGTCATTTCAATTGTGAATATATAATTTCTTTATATTTGGGGAATATTTTATGTCTTTTAATAGAGTTTTAAACTTCCCTATATGCTATCCATATTCTTTATTAGGCTGATAGCTTTTGAGAGCTTCGTATTTTCAGTTGTTATTGTAAATAATATCTTATGTTTTCTGGTTGATAATTGTTCATATAAAATTATGTTAGAGTAAGCAACCTCTTTTAGCTCTAATGGTTAGATGGTTATCTTGAATTGTCTATGTAAATAATCATAATCATATTAATTAATAAATAGTTACAATTATAGTAACTATAGCCATATAGTTCCCAGACTAGATGACTCATTTCTTTTTCTTGACTCCATTATCTAGGACTCCAGTTCTGTGCTAAACAGTAGTAGTGATAGAGGACAATCATGATGCTGTTTTTAATGTTTACAGAACCTTTCTAAAGTTTATCCATTGAATATGATATTTACTTAGATTTTTAGTACTGTCTTTATAAGGTTATGCAAGTTTAATTCTAACCTAATTTTCTAATTTTCTTTTTAAATCCTGAATAATTTTTAACGTCATAAAATTCTTTTTTTATTTTCCTGCATGTGAGATAATCACATGATTTATATCTTTTAACTCATTAATGTAAATATTTACAATATGTAGATAATCAAAGTTTGAGTTATCCTTACATTTCTGGAATAAAACATATAATACATCATTACAATGACATTTTAAAAATACACTTTGATTTGGTTAGCCAATCTTCCTTTTACAATTTTTAAATCTGGTTTGTAAATGAAATTGGCCCATGATTTTTTTCATTTTTGTACTTTATCTGGCTTTACTGTCAAAGTTCTACTATTATCTTTAAAAATAGGTGATTTTTCTCTTTAAAACTTTTGGAACAATTTGAGGGATCGTCTTGAAAAGTTTGTTAGTATTAATCAGTACAATCACCCACCAGAAACGTACCATTTTATCTAGGTTTTCACATTTATTAGAGCTGGTGTGGCTCAAGCAGATTGAGCCAGGGGAAGAATAGTACGAAAGGAGGCCAGAGAGCAAAGGGAAGGCGCATTGCAGATCACGTGGGCTGTTTTTATTACTTTTAAGAAATTTATCTTTTTTTCTTTTTGCCTATTCTTTCTTTTAGCAATACATAACATCCATCTTTGTGCATTATGTTTTCTTTTTCTTAAATTTCCCTTCACCTGAAATAAAGTGTCTTTGTTTGACTCAAATTTCGTTTGATTCAAATATTTTCTGGTATTTTAAAAAAGATCTCTGTTTTATTTTCAGATATTCTGTATTTTTTGAACTATATGTGTGTATTATATACAGTGTATTATTAAACTATGATTTGGTTTTAATAAGTTAATTGGAAAATCTCTATCTTCTAATCAGTGAGGTTTGGTCTATTAATGTTTATTCTAATGCTGTCATGTTATATACGAAATTCTACTTTACATTTGCTATACTTTTCTTCTTTTTATAACTTTTGTTTTGATTATTCTAATTTATCAAATGTAATTTTACTGGCTGAACAAAAGCACATGCTTATTTTCTAATCATTGTCTCAACCTAATTAATAGTAATGTCATCTAATCACTTGCAGGTGTGCTGCTGAATGCGTGGGCTCTGCAGCCACACTGCCTGGGTTGAATCTTAACCCCGTGACTCTGAGCAAGTTAATTAGTGTCTCTGCTTCAGTATCTTTATTTTTAAATAAAAATAGAAACTACCTCATTATATTTTAGTGAGGATTAAATGAGTTAATACAGGTAACACATTTTTAAAAGTGCTTTGCATGCAGTAGAACCATAATAAATGTGAGCTATTCTTAGTATATTCCAAAGAATCTTATTACACTATGCTGTTACTGCCCTGTCTTAACCCTTCTTCCTCAAAAAACCCCTTTATTCACCTTGTTTCCCATGTCTTATTGTTACCTTCTAAATTGATTGCTTTTCATACTGGGAATATCTTCTAAGAGTTATTTCAAAAACAATTTTGACGTTTATACTTTCTAAAACTTTTATACCAGCACACATACGTGTTTTGAGCCATTCCTGGCTCCAAGTTTTTTTCTTCAACATTGAAAATATTCTTTTATTGTCTTCTTGTATCAACTGCTGTCGTTGATATGGACAATGCTTAACTCTTGCTATTTTTTAGGTGACCTGCTTTTACTTTTTGAAAGCTATTACAATGAAAATTTTGATTTGATATTTATAGTTCTACCCATAATATACCTAGGTAGGGATTTTTAAAAAATAATCTCTCTTATTTGATAGTCCATGTACTATTTCCATCATATTTTATATCTTTTTCTAATTCAAGAAAGTTATTGTTCCTTATTTCTGTATTTTCTCTTACCTCTATTTCTTTTTGTGACTCATAAAAGTACATTTCTACTTCTCTTATCCATATATGTTGGTGGGTCTCACCTGGAACATTTTGTCCCCTGGGGGCATTTGTAAATTTGTGAAGACATTTTTGGTTGTTACAACCGAGTGAGTACTCCTAACATCTAGTGGCTAGAGACGAGGATGTTGCTAAACATCCTATAATGCACAAGACAGCCTCTCACAACAAAGTATCGTCCAGTCAAAATGTCAGCAGTGTCAAGGTTGAGAAATCCTGATATATCTTGACTCTTCACTTACTATTTCAAACTTTTGATTTCATTTTGTGAAAGGTCCACAATTGGATCTTCCAACTTAATAGTTTTTTCTTATACTATGTACATTTTGCTATATTACCCATATATTGAAATCTGTATTTTGTCAGTTGCATTTTTTATCTCTCTGAAGTAATTTAAAAATTTACATTCTATCTTACTAATTTTGGGTCCTCTGATGTACATTTTTCTTCTTTAGAAAAAATTTCTTCTCTAAAAAAAAAAAAAA
>NW_012148175.1:1884257-1893464 GCF_000956105.1 Propithecus coquereli
ACTACTAATAATACTAATAAAACTAATTTATCAAATGTAATTTTGATGGCTGAACAAAAGCACACACTTATTTTCCAATCATTGTCTAAACCTAATTAATAGTAATGCCATGTAATCACTTGCAGGTGTACCACTGAATGTGCGGGCTGGCCTAGTGATACGTGGGTAGGGAAGGTGGAGAGGAAAAATAGCCTGGACCCTAGATTTCATTCCTCTAAGTGAGGGAACTTAGGGCACAGTCTAGCTTTCTTTTGCTGGCACAATCCTTCCTCATGCCCTACCCTATTCCAAGGCAAGAAAGTGTCCCTTACACCTTGCAAACTCACAATAACCCAGGCATCCTAGTAGCCAGCCAGTCTTTTCTATAATTGTTCACTACTGGAGTCAAGTGCAAGGAGAAAAGAACAAAAAAGTGGGGGAAAGAAAACGTCATGACTAGAAAGCTCTCCTCCAGTTTAGCTCTTACTATGCACCCAGCTCTGGTCCTCTCCCATTTTAGTTTGCAGTTTGCTGTATCTGGTACCTTAGATGTGAGAGAGATCATCATTTTCTTAAGCAAAAAAAAAGACCAGGATAGTAGATAACAACTACTTTGAACATATGTAATAAAGAGATTTATTGGCTTGAGATTTACAGATGAGCCAATATTTAAATTTTACTCCTCCCTACAATAGAGCTTAGGAAGAAAGGATAATGGTCAAAAGGTCATACTACAATCAAAAAAACTTAACAATGAACTATCTGGTTCTGTTAATTCTACCTTTAAAAATATATCTCCAAAATCCACATATTTTCATTCCCATTGACACTAACCTAATTTAGGCCACTATATATTTTACCTGAAATATGCGATAGTCTCCTAACTCATCTTTTTCCCTCAGGTCTTGCTGTCCCCTCTATCTTCCCATTTATTTTGCACACTGACACGAGTGTGTTCTTTCTAATATGCGAGTTTCATCATGTCACTCTCTTTTGTACAACCTTTCAATAGTTTTCCTTTGTTCTGAAGTACAAATTCATTACTCTAGCACACAGTGCCATTTGTTATAGCCCCTTGGTTTTCTGCCTCTCTTACCTTTCCTTGCCCTGTTCACCTGTGCCACTCTGGATTTATTAAGCTTCCTCAATTTGTTGTTCTCTTCCCTAGACTTTTATATTTATATTCCTTTCCTTGAATGCTGGGCTTCTCACTCACCTCCCCTGGCAATCTCCTACTGATCCTTGGAGTCACATTTTAAATGCAGGAAGCACTCCATGATTAAACCAAGTATATTGCTCCCTTGTAATATTCATCACAATGCGAAGCGGATTTTCATTTTCGTTTATTTTTCTCTATTCTCTTTTAAAGTATAAGACTTAGGAAGGCAGGGACTCAACCTTATTATATCCCAAGTACCTAGCATGTTGGTTGTAACCTGACTAGGCTGTATGAATGAGCAAAAAAATGAAACATTGGCAAAACTGCATAAAAGTGCCACCATGCAATAAACATGCTGTGCTTGCCTGCTTATTTGTCCTTTATAAGAATGTGCTTCAGTGAATAAATAAGAAAAATTGATCCTAAGCAATTTCTTGATTAAAAAAACTAGGCAATAAATATTCCATATCAACAGTGCATTTTATTAACCTCTATTTACAGGTTTTTTTGCTCCCCTTTTTGGAATATAGTACTTACATGGTTTACGCAACTGGAGTTTGTCTGTTATAGAGATGACTGTGCGGCTCATAAACATTGTTGAGGATCTCTGGAGGTTACTCCTAGAGTAGTTCACTTCCAAAGCCCCTGTCACCACACAGAAATAATTATTTGTATGATTTATGTGCTTGCAAAGAACCTTTGTTCAAGATAACCTTTTCCAATCACTTTTATTATGTAACTGTCAAAGTATCCTGGGATTTGGGGTTTATGTCTGACTCCATGGATTCTCCGTTGGTTTACTTACAGGTCTGATCATTGATTTGATTTTCTATATGTAGGTCAAAGTGCTGTTTTTTTCTTCCTTTGGTTGTAGACAATTTTATGGGTTATCTGAGTGGGTTGGTTTGGATTTTTGAAAGGTAAAGTGCCTAGGATTTTCTGTTTTTTAAAATTTCTAGGCTTTTACATTCTTAAAATATGATTTAGGCATCCACCAAATTGGCGGTAGAAAAAAATTCATTAAAAATCTTTCAATCTTGAGTTGAAAAAAATTTACATAAAAATATCTATATGAATAAATGATGTTCAAATAAAATATTAAATTTACATCTAGCATTCAAAGATTAATACAAACCATTGTACTACATTGAATAAGAATTACTTAAAGTAATGCAATAGTTCATGTTCCTCAAAGAAAACATCTTTGCTTTTATGGCCATTTTCCACCAAATAAAAGAAAATGTCTTTAACAAATATTGTTCACAATACATTACATTTCAAAGGAACAATAGCAATCCATTTGCAGCTTAGTTTTAGGTGTATTGTTACTCTAGTTTGCAGCTAAAAGCATAAAAAGACATTGGAAAATACTATTAAAAATAACCCTCCTTTATGTTTTACATTATTCATGTTAAGATTATTTTTCTTTATTTTATCTCAGTTCTCTTTTTCCTTCTAATGCCAGATGAAGTTGTGTTATGTGTTGAATATAACATTATTTATGACAATCGCTTATATCAAGGCCATATATCGTCATACTTTTCCATAGACTTCAATTTAATGGATTGCTTTTAAGAAAGTTTTTCAAAAATTAAAAATCAAATCAAATAAAAAGTACATTTCAATTGAATAGGAGAGTTTGCATTGTAGCGTGACATTAGTTTTTTAATGAACATATGACCTGTATATTAAAATATTACAAGGTATTTTCCCATTACATCCAAAGACAAGAAATAACATGTTAGGTCATCACTTCCTGTGTTCAGATTCCTATTTCAGAAAATGATTGGGTATTTTAAATTGTTATATTTTAAGATAACTATATTTGATGGTAGATTATGTATATTTCATTTTTCTTACATTTTTTCCCTCTACTTTTAGGTTGTTTGTTTATTAGTAGTGAACATTCTGACCAAGAACATAGTTTTTTTTATTGTTTTCCCTTGGTGTCATTTGTATACAGTCATAGGTGTAATTCTACAGTAAGGAAAAAAAACATTATTTTTTCTTTAAACAAATAAAAATAACTAATTTTTTAATACCAGCATATTCATTATCATCCCAGTTCTTATATTGTTAAGTTTAGAGAAATTATTGCTTTGTGTGTTGATGGGACTCAAATAATAAGAGCCATAGGTAAGTGGGTATTTTTTCTCAACGTGATTTCTAAACCTCATATTTCCTTTCTGATAATAGTAGCATATTAGTTTTACAAAGGAAGAGACTGAAATTTTGGTGAGGTTAAGTGACCATGCCAGATTAACAGACCTAATAAGTAGTAGTTCTGTGGCAGGGATAGCATTTTGATAATTTTTGGAATGATTCAGTTCCTTCCATCAATTAGGCATTAGCTCTGTTAAACTGAGGGATAAAAATCAAGGCTTTATTGTGAAAAGAAGAATTGTCTCTAATCACTGACTTAACAAATGAGTCTATTCTTCACTACTAACTGGTTATTTTAAGAAACATGTTTAATAATATAGACAACAAATAATCTCAAGGTAGCTATTTTCCCAAGTAATTTCAAATATTTATTTTTACTGATCTAATTTTTCTGGTCATTATTGCAAATTCCTATATTTTAGAAAAGCTATAACACTTTTTTAGTTCTTGAATCAAGAGAAAGAGAAACATAACTTTAACATTAAGTACAGAGATAAATATACTATTGAGGTACTTATTTTATTTCTGGCTCTTGATAAATTATGCCTTGTTTATGATCTTTCTATCAATGTTTATTGAAATTACCATAGACACTTGTATATATGTGTATTTATGATTAGTTGCTTTCAGTTCTTTTTGGAAGTAAGTACATATACTACTTAAAAATTGTAGAAGAATTCATCCTTTAAATTCAAAATCTTCAGAAAGAAAGCTGGAAGAAATAAAAGATCTTTTGTTGATGTGTGATAGTGATCTTCATCCATTTTGTGTTGCTTATAAAGGAATACATGAGACTGGGTAATTTATAAAGAAAAAAAGTTCTATTTGATTTATGACTCTGATGTCTGGAAAAGTTCAGGATTGGGCATCTGCATCTGGTGAGGGTGTTAGGCTGCTTCCACTCATAGTGGAAGGAGAAGGGCAGCCAGCCTGTGTAGAGATCAGATGGTGAAAGAGAAAGCAAGAGAGAGACAGGGAAGGTGCCAGACTCTTCTTAACAACCAGGAACGTTGTTGGAACGTATAGAATGAGAAGTTGCAGGAACGTAGAGGGTGAGAACTGACTCATTCCCATGAAAGGGCATTAATCTATTCATGAGATATCTGGCCCCATGATCCAGACCCCTTGCATTAGGCCCCACCTACAACAATATTGCAATCAAATTTCATCAAGAGGTTCAAGGGACATCCAAATCATATCAATAACCAAAAATTTACTATCTTTCTGTGACTGAAATTTTCAATGCCCACCTCTGCTACATTAGGAAAATTGTCTTAATTTAGTAAATGATGCCAAACGAAACCCAATTACTGCTCAGGCATAGAGTTCTAAATGGAGTGCTTAATTTTGTATGCATACACATATGGCTGGCATTTATTTTTACTAGTGGTAGGAAAGAATTTTCCCCAAAATTGAGTGCAGTAACATATGATCAACACTATTATAGAACTAAATCAGACCTTGGCTATCTTAAATTTAACATGCAAGGTTTAACTGTTTATGTGAGACTATAAAGGTCAGGGCATGCTATTATTTGTAATTGTCCTGAGACTCAGCTTTTAATCTAGTACGCTGCGAGAGCATTAGGCACAAACCAGCATTTAGCTACAAAGAATGAGACCTAACAGCTTCCCAGCTCAAGCACATGCACCTCTATGAGTCTTTGCTGTTTGTTTTCTGCTTATCTATCCTTAGGTGTGAAATATTCTCTTGTAAAGTACTAAAATCTCTGTTTTTGTGGAAAAAAAAATCCCTAGTAAAATTTTAAAGCCAATCTTTAATTGGGATTGGTAAGATAAAGGAGAATGTTTCTACATAAATGACATTCGTAAATCTAGGAATGTGTGAAAATGTGGGGATATTATTCTTCTGGATAATGAATGACTTTAATTTTGATAAGATCATAGAAGTCTGTGATGACATGCGTGGGCGTTCTGACCCTGTATCTCAGTAGCCATCAGTGACTACAGGCAAGTCACTTAACTTTCCTTAACTCAGTTTCTTGGGTTTTACAATAGTAAAAATAACACCTTAGCCAGTTTTACATGTGTTCTGTAACATTCTATTGTTTATATTTTATTTTTTTCTAATTTCTAAGCATTTTAAAATTTTTAAACCTAACAGAATTTAAAAACAATACCAGATTATGCTAAAAAGCAAGTCCCAACACTTCACGTTAAACTCCCCCTACACAAATGTATCTAATTATAATAAAATGTTAATATATAATTCTGCCATCTGGAATCATACTCTCATGTTATATTCCAAATAAAGACAGAAAATGGCCACACTCTATTGTGTAATGTGAATTATTTGTCAGGTAATAAATACTCGCTAATCAATGGATTCATATTTAGAAGGGAAAATGACTCTAATAATATGTATGCAAAAGTAGAAACTTGACCCTTTCCCCATTTGTTTTGTTTAAATTAACATTTTTATTTATAAGCATGCACTAATATTTCCTTCTTAAGATTCAGCTGGGTAGTCAGCTGGTAAAGTTTGTCTCTGATTCTGTATAAATTTGAGTTTACTTCTCCTCATATAAATACCAGAACTCAATATTAAATGCTAATTAGTCCGGCTTTCACTAACAGGCCTATGATTGGAGTTAATTATGATACAGAAGAATGCACTTGTATCTCTATATTATAAACTTTCTTGTTCCCAACATCCGCCATAGCCACTTTGTGCTCCTGTACTCCCAACTCAGTTCAGCATTAAATGAGCCTGAAGTAGAGTCAGCTGTGAATAGTTAACCAGTCCCACCAAATTTGACAGAACTGGAAAGGTGGGTCCCACCAGGGCATGATTTGGTGATTCAGACTGAGAACTGTGGATAGAAAGTGGTTAGGGATTAGAATAGATTCAAATAACAAGACCACTTTCAAGTAATTCACTAGCTTAAACTACTTTTATAAAATTGTATTATTAATAATATAATTGTAAAATTTTATTTTTAACAGTTTAAAAAGACTGAAGCACTATCTTATTCTTAGAGCACCTCTGCATGTTGGATGATGATGTAAACATATGAACATTTAGGCTGCAAGAGAGTTTGACTTGCCATTCAAGTTAAATGTTAAGCTTTGAAAGTTCAACAAAAGCTAGATGATAATTTATACCACTGGTAATCTGCCACTAGAACCAAGTAACTTTTTCAATAAGTCATCCTTTAGACTTTGACTCCTGAAGAAGAGCATGATGTGTGTATTTGGTGTTTAACATAAACATATTTTTATCACTCCATTGTTGAAATAAATTTACTGATTAATCTTTGGAACTTGAAATAAATTCTTATGATGTTGGAATGATATTATTTGTCCCTTTGAAATACTGTCCAAGAGAAATATAATACCATTTCTTGTCATGCCTAAATAAAAGAATGATCCTGCATTTTCTACTATCTAATATTTCTGGGTTGGGAAAAATAGCATGATGGATAAAATACATGTTTAAGAAGCTGATCATTACATTCCCTAGGCATAGATATAACTCCCTAAGGACTTACTTCTGCAGTGAATGGCTTTATAAATGTATATTGTTGCTGTTTGGGGTAGTTGGCTCATGTATTTATTTAACAAATATATATGGTCACCTACTACATGGGAGGCACCAAGTTGTAATGGCACTAGACTGCACAAATACTGATGACATCTTAGTGAAATCAAGGAAGTGAACTTGATGGGAATTGTACTGGATGGAAGAAGGTAATGGAAGAGTATTCTTGAATTTGTCTATCCCCGTATTCAAAAAAAATATTGTTATGAATGTTTCCACATCCATAATTTCTACTATTATAATGATATACTATTGATAATGGAAAAAACATAGAAAGGAAACTAGAAAATAATATGGTTTCAAAAATGATAATGTTTATATTGGAATAATACAAAATATGATTCTAACCATATTGTTGAAAAAAAACATGATTTCCAAAATACGATTTTATTTCTTCTTTCAAAGAATCATTTAGCTTTAGGTGAAAGTCCCCCAGAGTAAATAGCTTTCACGGTAAAATATGCCCATCGGAAGGAATCTTATCACTTACTTTCAGTGGCCACTTTGAGAAGATCTGTGCCAAAGGAAATAGTTGCCTATACTCTCAGTGGTGTATCCAACAGCAGCTGAGAATCAGATTCGGGCACAATCACTGCTACTACCACCAGGAGCCCTGTCCACTGCAGCCTGCATATGATAAATGCATTGGCACATTGATGCTCCAAAGTTTCTCTATCATTGCTCGAAATTCTTGGTACGACAAAATCCCTCTGAGTTCTGTGCTGCATGCCAAATTTGAAGAATGGCTCTGTGTATTTTGTGATAGGAGAGTATCATATTGAGGACATAGCTTTTCTTTGATCCTTTGAACGTATTTTTCTTTACTTATTTGAATGTATTTATTTTAGCTGCTTTGAAAACTTTGTAAGCGAAATCCAACATCAGGGACCACTTATTAAATAGTATCACTTTCTATCGAGTATTCTGAGTATGGATTTCACATTCTTATTTCTTTGCATGTCTACTAATTTTTGGTTGAAGACTGAGCATTATAGATAATACATTTTGGAGATTTGCAGCCTGAATGATGATCTATAGCACCTTCTACTGGCATGGCTGTGGAGTTCTGTTCTGGTATTTCCTGAAACTATACCTGCAGAATTTAGTGCCTTTCGGCCAGAAAGCCACAGTCCAGATTAGAGTTTCCTCTGGCTTCTTTCTACTTTGGTCATTTTACAATACCTTTAAATAGTTATTTCGTAAAAAAAAAAAAAAAAAATTCAGTTTATAATTGCTATTTATGGAAGGCAAAACTTCACTCCTCTGTCATTACAAGAAATATTTCTATTCTTTCATTTATATTCATAGGTTTTTCTCTATTCATAGGACTCAGACATCAATACATTAATGAAGGTGGGAGTAAGGGATCAACTACTAGTAACTTTGCTGTTTTCAGAATTATCCTTCCAGTCTGAAGGCTATCTGTAAATTTGAACCAAGCTGGTTCCCCACAATTTTTAGGATGAATTATTTTGCAGAAGTCACCATTGTCCTTTTGCAATGAACTCCTGGCAGATTGATTGGCTTCTCCAGTCTGTAAGACATGGCAAAATTTAGAAGGAAATAAACCAAGGATTAAACTCTCTTTACCCTACTCTACCTTCACATCTACTTTCTCTTTAGTCTGAATGAGGTAATTTTCCTTAGATTTAATTGCTAGGTCAGTGGGATATATGTTTTTTTTTTTTTTCATTTTTCTGAAAGAGAACTGGACTTTACAGTTTGTTTTACTTTTGTCTGATACTCATAGAAAATGTAGGTTTTGATTCTATGTAGTTAGTCATTGAATTAGTGACAGATCTATTTTCTTTTAATAAATACCCTTTTGGCTAAAAAACTTTATATTGGAAAATGAAAGATTAAAACATTTTCTTTCTTTCTTTTTTAAATATGGGAAGATACACTGCTGATTTGGTATTTCCAGAGAAAGAGAAGCACAAAAGATGCTGTTCTTGTGATTTTTCTGTTAGATCTCTATAGAGATTTTAAAAGGCAAATGTTAGGAATAAGAGCCCATGCCGAGGTAAGGTATCATAAAGGACATGGCTGACTCCAGGCATACAGCAGCTGTGAAAACATCATTTGTGCTGCAGATAATAGTGTAGATCATTACAGACATTTTAAGCAGAACTACCTATTATAATGAATACTGGATTTTCAAAAACAACAAATTAGTAAGAGGAGATCTTTTAAATCTCGTGATTTAGTACCTAAACATTATGATTTAGTAAATAGTTCAATGTGGATACTATGATTGAATAAAAACATAATGTTAAACTATAGATTTTATTACATTATTGTATAAGATATTTAATTTATTGTGAGATACAATGTCATTTTGTATA
>NW_012148175.1:1894533-1896480 GCF_000956105.1 Propithecus coquereli
GTTTCAGTATTTTCTTTTTTTTAATTTTTATTTCAAAATATTAATTAGGGGGTGCAAGTATTTTTGTTACATGGATATCTTGGATTAACAACTGCTGAAGTCAGGGATTTTGGTGTGCCCATCACCAGAATAGTATTCGTTGTACAGAATAGATAAGTTTTCATCCCACATCCTCCCTCCCGCCCTCCCACCTCATGTCCTTTATATCACTCTGTGCCCGTGTTTCTTGGCCATTCGTCTATCTTCTTTCTAAAAACTTCTATTTATATCTTTTGCCCACTTTTGGAATGGTTTGTTTTTTATTCTTGCTGATTTTTAAATTTATTTTAGATTTTGGATATAAGTCTTTTGTTGGATGTATAGTTTGCAAATATTTTCTCCTATTCTCTAGGTTGTCAATTGACTTCGTTAATTATTTCCTTTGCTGTGCAGAAGCTTTTTAATTTCATTAAGTGCCATTTATTTATTTTCATTGTTGCTATATTTGCCTTTGGGGTCTTAGCCATAAATTCTTTGCCTAGGCCAATGTATAAAACAGTCTTTCTTATGTTTTCTTCCAGAATTTTCATGGTTTCATGCCTTACATTTAAGTCTTTTAATCCATATTGAATTAATTTTTGTGTATGGCGAGAGATAGGGATCCTGTTTCATTCTTCTGCTTGTGACTATCCAGTTTTCCCAGCACCATTTATTGAATAGGGCATCCTTTCCCCAGTATATGTTGTTCTCTGCTTTGTTGAAGATCAGTCAGTTGTAGGTAGATGGTTTTATTTCTCGGTTCTCTAATTTGTTCCTTAGTTTTTAACCTACAGATAATTTATTAATATTTAGACAGGCAAGCATGGGCCCCCAAATCTCTAGCACCAGGTGAAACCTCATATCGCCATGTGTGCTTAAAAATAGGTGAGGTTTAGTTTCACTATTATTAGAGTCTCTAGAGAACTATTAATATCTCTGATATCCTCCCTGAAATAAACAGCAGCCTCATTCCTACTTGTAAGTCACTGTTAGCCCTATGTTCATTATGAAAAATGTCTTATTTTATCAGATGAAGCATCTATAAATCCAGGCAGGTAAATTCTGCACTTTAGATTTATAGGACTGATGAATTTAAATGCTTAATAAAAATTTTGAAAGTGAATAATTTGTTTTAACCATCAATTTCATAAATAGTTATTTTTTTAAAAGAAAGGCAGTAGAATAAAAGTCATAAAGTTTGCACATACTTTGGGATATTGAGAATAACTGATTGTTTTATACATACAAGATATGGAAGAAATCAGCATTATGCAATGGAAATAAAACTACTAAAAAGCTATTTCAGAAGCTGTTAGTGCATGGACAAAGCATCTGATACAGTGGAAACATCTAATGCCTTTGTCATCTCTGTTTCATTTCAGTTAAACATATTAGTAACCTGAATTTCTTGAAAATGTGTTATTTTTATCTTCTTCCAAGTGCTAGGGAAGAAGAACAATTTTGTTTACTCCCAGGTGGCTCAAATTTGATTTGAACTCACAGCAGAGTTTACGCTGATGAATAGCTTTTCATTGAACATGAATAAGTTGAGAAATTCAGATTAGTCAGCCAATTTTTCTCCATAATTTAAATTCTAAAGAAGAAGCATTTAGCAAAAATAGAACACAAAAGGTTGTGCAGTTGATTAATTGCACCTGATGACTAGCTGAATTAATAAAACTATTAATGAACTAGACAAACACCAAAGCTTGTCTTTTAATATCTACAGAAATGACGGTTTTAAGTAAACAAACAAAACAGCATCATTGACATCTAAAAAGAGCAAGTGCTTTGTTCAGCTAAATATGCAGACTGATATGATGTTACAGATAGATGCAAGCTTTCAAACATATATTTTCTCACAGTGTAAGTGTTCTCTATTTTACTTTTTAAGTCACTTTATTACTAGGTATCTCTAATAATGAAAAT
>NW_012148175.1:1897591-1915867 GCF_000956105.1 Propithecus coquereli
GGAAAGTCAGAATTTAAAAACTATGATACTCAATTTGATTTTGTTTTTTGTTTTATATATTTTATTTTATTTTAACTTAAAAATCTTACAAGATAGTAAGTTTAAGTGATTCTCAGCTGTGGTTTCATGTTTACTAAAATCCATGACTTCAGACTCTCACTGAGAACAAAAATTGAGTTAAATGCCTGAAAATCACTCTTGGCAAACATAAATTGAATCTTTAATGTAAAAGGATTAACTTGATACTACTTCCAAGCAAATAAAAGACATAATAACCCTGTCACAGGGTGGTAATCTTTTGAGGTTTGTAAATAAAACCTCTAGGTCAAGACTGCGAACTATTCCATTGAGATTACTGAATTGAGTTTCTTTTTCTGTAGGCCACTAGGCCCTGAAAATGCCTTTAGTCCTAACATACTCCCTGTGCCTTCTAATTATGCATGTGATTTAGATCTTCAAAGATGAGGCAATTCTGTTCTTTCTTTTATTACCCTTAGTCAGTTTTAGCCAGTTGAGGTTTAACTGTACATCTAGTAGTCCAAGTTCAGATAATTCAGATGTATGCTATTAAGTGTTTATTCTGGTTGGGTGTGGTGGCTCAGGCCTGTAATCCTGGCTCTCTGGGAGGCCAAGGTAGAAGGATCGCTTGAGGTCAGAAGTTCCAGACCAGCCTGAGTAAGAGCAACACCCCATCTCTACAAAAATAGAAAACTTAGGCGTGGTGGTGCATGCCTATAGTCTCAGCTACTCAGGAGGCTGAGGCAGGAGGATCACCTGAGCCCAGGAGTTTGAGGCTGCAGTGAGCTATGATGATGCCACTGCACTTTAGCCCAGGCAACAGGGTGAGACTCTGTCTCAAAAACAAACAAACAAAAAAAGTCTTTATTCTTTCTTGTTCAACCTAATCTCGTGGTCCCTTCCAAGCTCAGTGTACTTTATTAGATTTTCTGTCATCCTTTATATTTCTAAAACCTTTCAACCTTCAGTAATACCCTAGGGTCTGCTTGATTAGCTGTTAACTCATCAAAGCTTGGTTACATTAATATATGTGAATGAAACATTATTTTGTGTACTTCAATTTGAATATCAACTTTCAAGTAAATCTATGATTCTTTTACTTATAAACCACCCAGCTAACTGTACAGTTAATTCTAGATTTGTCAGGATAATACAAATCATACATAGCATTTTTCTTTGTGTTTTATTCGAACCGCATAAAGATCTCAAAATTATACTATGAATTTGTTGCCCTAGAACACACCGCATTAAATGTTCCATAATTCCCTTTGTAAGATGAGGTGTTTCAGATAGTGTCACGTTATCTCAGTGAAAAGATATTGACTGCAATGCATTGGTGGAAAACTTAGTATAATGGGAGACAAAACAACCTATTTGAAAAACTCATGGCTAGAAGGAGTAAGTCAGTCCTGTAGAAGAAATAAATAGCTAATTGATTGGTTCAGTAAATTGGTAGCCATTTCTATTTTTAAAGTGTTCAATCATATAGCCCTCTTGAAGTCACTGAATTTAAGTGCTAAAATAATTTGTAGATTTTATAGAAATGAAAACCTAAAGATGTGATTATAACTGTTTTCTTTTCTGAATTTTATAACACCTTGAGGTTATTAAATAATATTGCAGGTATTTTTATGCACTGAAATCCAGATATCAGTTGAACATTGTTTTTAAATTATATTTCTCCCTTGAAAGGATAGTGATAACATTCTTCTATCCTGTGCTTCAGACCAAGTGATTATTTTTAATTCTGTGTCTGTATGTTAAAAATAGTTCATTGCCATATAGAATACAATATATATTTACCTTAGGATAATATTATAAAAAGAAACTGAAAAATATGAAATTAAAAAGACTATTCCAGTTATAAAAATGCTAATACCCTAAATGACCCTTCAGAAAGGAGTATCAATAGATTTTCTGTTTTATGGTTGAACATACAAATGACTTGGATATTTTCGCACTAGCCTGCATCAAAATAACAATATCCAGACACATTTGATTTGAGATATACTTTTGAAGGGGATTTCCTTGAAAAATATTCTTCAAGAATATATTGTGCTTTGAGATGCTGACCTTGGTCAGCTCAAGTAAAAATTGTTGTTCTAACTTGCCCATCATTTGAAATATACCGAGTTGATTTTCAATTTTGTCTTTTATTCTATGTATGGAAAATAAACTATATACCTTGAATTTCAAAATGGAGTATCAGATGAAAAATATGTTTTAGTGTATAAAAATAATAGCAACTTTAATGGAATTGTGGCTGATTGAAATACATTTATTCTAGTCAGCTTGGAAACTCACTCTCACTTTATGAAAGTGAATGTATTCACATAAAAATAAATTCTAATGCAAATATTTTAAAATTCTATCACAGTTAAAGGATATCTCTGCTTTACTTTTATCTCAAATGGTGGCAAAATGATTTTCTAAGTTACATGTAGTACATTTTGAAAGATGGTAATTAAAATCGAATTGAAATACAGGGTGAATTTAAGGTCCCAGAAAAGGATAGCAATTGTAAAAACTAGCTTGCCTGAGAAATTTATATACTTGAAAGGTAAGTTAGAGAATAGAATTTAAAATCATTTTTTTAGTTAGGAAAGTCAGAATTTAAAAACTATGATACTCAATAGAATAAGGATTATTTTAAAAAACATAATAAAAATAACCAATTAAGTGTTTCTTTCATTTTTCCTTTCATTCTTCTTTCTCTCTTTAGATGGATAGAGATTGGGATTTGCATTGTATATTCATTTTGGAGACAGTCTAGTTTTTGATATTAAGTGATAACATCTTGCTTAATTTTTTTTCCCTGAAGTAATGGCTATTGAAGAAAAGAAGAATATACAACCAAAAAATTTTTGTATGTAACATAGCTTAATAAAGTAAAACTACACAGTATTGAGGGGCGATTAAGGCCCCATTCCACTGCCAGATTGCTTGGATTTAAATAACAAAATCTCCACTCACTGAGTATTTGATCTTGAGCAAATTGCTTTGAGTATCAATGAAGCTTAAAAAGATGAATAATTACTTGGTGATATTATAGTACCTTTGCTCAGGGGTTCTTGTTAGTATTCAATGGGGTCTTGCATATATTTGGCCTGATGCATAGGAAGTGCTCAGTGAATGGTAGCTATTAGTACATAGCCCTGTCTTTAAATCTTGAACACGTGTTTAAGGTAATATTAGAAAATAATTCCATCTTATGAACCTCAATATATTTATTTTAAACTAAGACAAATAACTATTTTAGGAGTATTGTAAAAATTAGAAATGATAGATATGTAGCTAATAAATACCTATTCAAATAATTTGGCTTATTTATTTCCTTCTTCTTCTTCTTTATTATTTTGGTTCTCCTCATTATTATTTTGAATAAAGAGAATAGAAACTGTCCACAGAACATTGTTGGAAATGATTCAGTGGGGAGAGAGCTATTGCTGGAAGTTAAAAATAAAGGTGCAATACAGAATAGTAGGTGAAAGGGCAGGTAAATGGAATGATATCTGCTCAACAATATATGGGAAAAAGTTCAGAGGACAGTGCAGTCAACAGTGACAGATATGGAAAGGAAAAGATTCAAAATAAGTTTTTCAGCAGACAGAAAGAATGGGACCAAGAGAGCTAACATACTGAAATTTGAAGTGGTAATGCTAGTTTTTAGATTGTAAGCAGAAGGTGATCTAATAACCAAGCAGCAGAATGGTCTCCTTAGTCATATCAGTCAGCAAAATGATAGAAGATATATGAGACTCACATAAAGACTGATAAAGTAGCCACAAATTTTGGAGCAGCAAGAAGGGAAATTAATAAGCAATAAGATAGAATATTTTCACCAATTGCTTACCCTTTGATTGGCTAAGCAAAAGAAATTAGTTATTTGATTGATGCTTATTTGCATAAGATAGACAGGTGAATGGTTATTATACAGTTTATGCAAATTTTTAAAAATCTAGGTACTTATGCATTTTATATTAAGTCTTTAGGTTTTATTTTGAATTACTGTAAAGTTTTGATTAATAGAGTTATTCAGTAATATCAATATCATTCGACTACTCAAGTTTGTGGCTTGAATTATGATATATTGAATTGGGATTTTAAATAAATAACTTATTTTTAGAGTACCACACATATTGTTTCATATTTATCATTGTAATTAATAATTTCATTAATTCAGAGAGAATGGACCGTATAAAAATTGACTTATTTTTCAAAGGTCTGGAACTCCAACAACTATGGAGATGAGGCAGGTAGTATAAGTAAGTGGTGCACTCCAGGTAGAAGACAGAGGCATGCTGGAGAGTGCTGCCCTGACTAAATGTGCCATCTGCTATCCATCTGAAGACAACTGTTGCCATGCAAGAACACAGACAAGTCTAAAAATGAGGAAACTAAATGTTGTTCATGCTTTAAGTCAAGTTTTTAAAACTTTGTACACACCAAACAAGAAACACCTCTTAGGCAAATCTGGTCTACCAGTTTATGTCCTCAGTAGCAAAGTTTGCTATCTTGAGTTGTTGATGTTATGTTTTAATAAAGATATTGAATGAAAAAGCAGTAAATAAAACTCTTGTTGCCACATGACTGCTCTAGGATGTGTACCTTCGTGGCTATGTATTAATATCTACATTTATTTTTGTGTCTCTGAATAATACTACAAATATTGCTCCTTGCACTTTGTACATGGTTATAATATAGGGATAGCTCTGCTTCATTCCAATGAGAATTATATATGCTCATTTCCTGCTACTATGAATGAAATGCTTTTCTGAGCCAGCTGGAGGAAGCACATTTAAATCCCATTATTTTATTCTGAAACCACATTTCTGTTCTCACATACCACAATCTCTGGTACTATTCGGCTTTAGTAACACATAGAAAAGCTAAACATGGACGAAATTTTCAAAAGTCTATATTCAATAAAGAATGCATATTTAAAATGTCTCTAATATAATAGGGCTCAAACTCAGTTGCACACTACAAATACCTGGGGAGCTGTAAAATATACAGAAACATGGTTCCTACCCCAGAGATTATGACTTAATTGGCCTTGGTGTGGCCTGGGCCTCACAGTTGTTAAAAGCTCCTAAGTGAGTCTAATGTGCAGCCAAGATTGAGAACCACTTGTCCAAAGTATGTTTCACAACATAGTACTTAATGTGTAATAAGAGTTCAATAAATAGTGCCTATGTATTATAATTTTTAATTATTAACAATATTTTGATCACTCCATCTAGTCAATATGCCATGTTATTTTTTCCTTTAACTTTCTTGAGAAATGGCACGTAGCATCATACTGTGATGCCATTATTTTTAAAATCAGAGAGCTTCCTCATCAGACTGAAGAAGTGAAGTTCTATTTCTTTCATCACACTCATTTCCTAGACTATCTTTTTGAAGAAAGCAATTATGTCTTTGTGTCCCCAACATTGAGCATCACACCAGATGTATATTATGTATTTTAAAAACTACCTGTTAAATAATCATATGAGTGGGTCCATCCATTTCTCATAGATGAAAAAAGTAAACTAGATTAAAAATAGAGCGATACAACCTGTGAATGAGGCCTTCCTTCCCAGAAAGCCAATGAGAACTAGAGGAACAGGAGCAAGAACACAAGCAATACTATCTGTTTCTTTGGCTTGTTTGCCACACTATCTAGTTGCCCAATATTCATGTGTAACCCTTTCTTCACAGTTGAAATAAAGAAAGGTGATGGGCATGGGGCAGAATAACTCAGGATTAAAAAAAAAAAAAAAAAACCTGTCTCTACTTTCAGTTATCTCTGAAGAAGCAAAGCTCAGGTCAAAGCCTTTAACCATACACTTTAACCCCCATAATAGGCTCAGGGCTTACCACCACTTTATTCACATATGGAAAGCAAATGTAGCTTTTAAATCTCTATAACTCTTCTTCCTTTTAGACCTTTCTCCTGAAAAATTAGACTAGTGGATTAAAACTCTGTCTTATTTAATAAACAAAGACATTTTTAATATAAATCAGTCTATTATAATAGAATTAACTGTTCATTTTGTTAGATATTCTCCTCCTCCTGCATTCCTCTTCTAAGTGACTTTTGAGTATATAGGCAGTACACTTTCCACTGCATGAACAACATGGCAGAGGGATGGAAAAGGGTCACCTCCGCATGGAATCTTCTAGATCCTTTCTGGTATCTGATGTATGTAGCTGGTCTAATTTGCTCCTGTATTACCTCCTGTGACAATGTTAATGGTCTCGTTTTGGCACAGGGTAGATTATTCCATTGGCTGTGGTCCCAGTGATTTATTTTCGTCTTCAAAGTCACTACCCACATCTTTGGACCCCGAGTCTCTGCTTATCGACTGGCTTTGTCAGGACACTTTCATGCCCCCATTGGTTTGGGGCTTCCCCCAATGTACTGGATTCTTGGAGAAACTTTCTGGCCCTCTCAAGGTATTGCTCTAAAATCGAGATGTGTGGGTAACTAGGACTTCAGCAACTCAAATCTTCAGTATCCCTATGTTTCTCCTTTTCTTCTCACAATCCACCAAGGCTGGGGAAAAATGATTTTTAATGCTCAACTTCTTATCCTGACTCTTCTCTACCTAATTGAACTGTGCCGTATGAGTCTAGGTCTAAATATTCTAAGCTAAAGGGCTTTAGAAAGTCTTCCCCTTATAACCTTCAAAAATCAAGCTTTCAAGACTATTAATTAATATTTTCTAGGGACTTAAGATTTACCTATGATCTTTAACTTCTGGGCAAGACCTGCCTTCTCCTTCCCTGAGGTCATAATGCCAACCTATTCCTAGAATGGCCGCCTTTAGAGTAAATACCATTATTTGAAATTACTTTACAAATTGACTTGTGCATTTATCAGTTGTCTCCCTCCCCTCAAAACTGTAATTTAAATGAGGATGTGAACTTTATTGGTCTTATTAACCATTTTATCTCTACCACTTAGGACAGTGTTTTTTCTATAGATAGAATCATTAAATTGTTAATTGAGTTTACATATATATATGTATGCATGAATGGATGGATGGAACAGTGTGTTGTGTGTATATGTGTGTATAGATCACTATGTAGGTATATATGGATTAACTTTTAAGCTTTGGACTAAGGAAATTGAGAAAACAAGATATTAGGAAAAAATAAAATGGTGCAGGTTTCATGGACCAAAAATATTATATCTGCATACTTTTATTTTCTATTAATAATATAGTGTAAATAAAATATTTGATATTGAAAGTTTGGACATAAGTTGCATATATATTTGTATTAGGTATTTATACACATTTACGTGCTTATATAATGTACTTAAGGGGCTATAAACAATATATAATTATTGTTAAGATTAAGATTAAGATTATTGTTAAACATTAAGATTTTGCATAATGTTTATTTTTCCATTACATTTATAT
The DNA here is from genome assembly GCF_000956105.1 of Propithecus coquereli. Taxonomy (NCBI): domain Eukaryota; kingdom Metazoa; phylum Chordata; class Mammalia; order Primates; family Indriidae; genus Propithecus; species Propithecus coquereli. The sequence continues at coordinate 1,905,022 of NW_012148175.1, forward strand.
CTATTTTACATATTTTCTATCATCATATTTCATTTTATAACAGAAAAAAACATTATATATATAATTGACTCTTGAAAAACGCAGACATTATAAGGCACCAACCCCTTGAATGGTCACTCACATACACACACACATTTATTTTAATCTACCTGAAATTTTATCAGGTTTTATCAAGAAAGTGAGGTAGTCCTAAATGAATTCCTTTGGAAGCTAAAATGTTAATTACTGACAATAACTTAAAATAGTTTTAAAAATATGATCTAAATCCTCTAATATTACTTGTCATAGTGTAAACTCTATAGATATTTTGGGAGGGAGAAGTTGAATATATATAAAAAAATAAGTTTTGTTAAAATTGGTGTATTTATATTTTCTCTGATTAAGATTTCTATTTTTCTATTTCTCCAGAGCTGGGCTGGCTAGTCTTATTACATAGTTTTCTTGTTAGTTGAGTTAGAGCACAGCGTTGTAGTCTAAGACACTGAATTTTTGGGAGGTTTTCTTGGCTAATGAAAGAAGAAAAAAATCAGGATTATTCCAGAAATGTATAAACTACATGCCAAATTTCATTCTGAAGTGAAATTTTTGTGAGCATATTATATATAATCCATTAGAGAAAGAGACTTATAATGGGAATACTGACAGACGGCTTCAACAGCCATATGGAGGCTTCCTTGGCTGATTCATTAATATCTAACGCACTCAGGCCCATGTCTTTTTACAAATCAAATTCTTCCTTTCTGGTGGAGACAGGTCAAAATATTGAAGAAGCCTTGTGCTCTGCAGTAGAAGCAAAATAGATGATGCTGACATCTCCATTGGTTTAATGAGAGTGTGGCAGAGGAGTGCTTCTGGATGAAGTGCTTTGTCAAAGTGGACTGAGGTCTATTTTTAGACAATGTGGAGTGCCTTCTATATTCATTCTACCTAATAGCAGGGGGAATGCAGCAAGTTCCTGGATACTGAAACAGAAAAGGCAGGAATGAAAGCAGCTCAAATTTGATCAGCACCTAAGTCCACCTGAGTGTCATCAATTCTTCATCTTACCCTAAAAATATGTTTTTAACTATTCAAGGACTGCCATTATTCTTTATTTAATATAACAGCAATCCCTTAAAATAACCTGTCTTGTGATTTTGTTGCTTTTTTTCCCCTAGAGTTCCACGTGGCTTACTGGGAATGCATATTGGTTTAACAATTTTTATATATCTTTTCTAATAGAATTGAATATGTTGTCTTAAGGAGATTTTAAAATCATTAAAAATTGTACTGCAATTTGCTCACATACTAATTTGTACTTAAAGGTAGGAATAATTTAGCATGTGCACAATCAATATTGCTAGATTGATCTTGCTTTTAGTGGTGGATATGTTTTTCTTTTTTTTTTTTTTTTGAGACAGAGTCTGGCTCTGTTGCCCAGGCAAGAGTGCAGTGGCATCATCATAGCTCACTTCTCAAACTCCTGGGCTCGAGCAATCCTCCTGCCTCAGCCTCCTGAGTAGCTGGGACTACAGGCATGTGCCACCATCCCCTGCTAATTTTTCTATTTTTAGCGGAGACAAGGTCTTGCTCTTGCTTTTGCTCACGCTGGTCTCAAATTTTGAGCTCAAGAGATCCTCCCCCACCTCAGCTTTCCAGAGTGCTAGGATTACAGGTGTGAGCCACTGCTCCAGGGCCTGGACATGTTAGTTTTTAAATTTGTGGATATATGTGCCATTTTATATGAGTGTTTATTTCCAGATCTTTCATCATGTTTAAGTGGGAAAATTAGATTCCAGATTAAGATACCAGTATACTTAAGAAGACATATATTCAAGAGCCTGTCTTCAAATTCAGTTTACCATTTACTAAACACGGGATCCTTTGCAAGTGATTTGACTTGTCTTTGTCTTGTTTTCCTAATTGGTAAAATGGCAACAATAATAAATGAAAAGCAATGGTTTCTCACCATGAACACTCAATAAATACTACCTTTGTAATTCAAAAGTGAATTTTATTACACCACTAAATATATAAGTCAACTAACTTGAAGTATGAATTTAATGAAGTATTTCTCATATAAAATTTAGTTTCCTATTTCCAACAAGCTATCAGTAGTTTATTGTTTTTACTATTTTGATTAACAAAATATTGTGCCACACAAAATAGGACACAATTTTGTAATTATAATGATTTTATACAAAACATATAATTATATACTTTTTTTGAGCAAGAATCAAATGTCACATTCAAGGTACATTCTACTGTGAGATTTCAACTAAGTAACTAGATTTACAATGTGCTTTCTTAATCTGGAATTGAGTTTTCACGCTTACATGTAATGATTAGCAATGAAAGCTCATACAAATGGCACATCTATCTATAGATGCAAAAATTAGCATACGTAACATTAAAAGAAAAACTGTTAAAGTGATATTAATTGTATACATTTTAAATTGTAGTTTTCGTCCTGCATAAATAGTGATCTGCTCTAATGCTTCTTAACTGAGAATAAAATATAAAATAATGAGCTGATTGAATTTGATATTAATTACAACATTAAAAAGCCCCCAAACTTAGTGACTTAAAGCAATAATAATATTACACTCATGGATTTTGTGGGCCAAGATTCAGGCGAGGCTTAGAGGGGTCTGGTTCAGAATCTCTCATGAGTTTGCAGTCACATGTCATCTGAAGGCTTTTGGGAAGGTGTAGGGTTCTATTCCAAGGTATCTTGTTCACATGGCTGGGAAGTTGGTGCTGGTTGTTGAGGTAGGGGCCTTAGTTCAGTTCCTCCCTATGGCCCTCTCCTCACACTGTATATGCCCTCATAACGTGGCTATTGGCTTCTCCCAGAATAGGTGATCCAAAAGAGAGCCAGGCAGGTATATATGCATATTTTCTTATTTTCCAAAGGCACACAGTAACACTTCTGCCATATTCTATTCATTAGAATCAAGAATCTAAGTCCAGCCTATATTTCATGGGGAATTAGTCTTCACCTTATGGAGAGAGAAATATTAAAGAATTTTTGGACATAGTTTATAATGACCACACTGACCTTATTCGGTGAGATATTGCAAAAAGTTTCTTATATAAGATTTGTTAAAAAGATAATCTGTGGAAATTTTGGAAAAGTTTTTAAAGAATGTGCCTTAGTTATACAGAGAGGGCATAGAATAAAAAGGTCTCAATGTCTTAAACATCCTTAGAATTCAACACTGTAACACATTTAGGTATTGCCATTTTATATACTACTTTTGACAAAACATTACATGAGTAAAAATATATGTACATAATATAATATCACCTCTCTTTTATATGTTCATAGGCTATATGGGAACATGTAATTAAACAATGTATTTTGCCAACAAAAAAGTCACATTAAAAGCACTGAGTTTGTAAAGCAGTAATTATGCAAATACTAAGCCTTCTAGATCATTCATTTTTCAACTAAAGATTGGTGTAGGATTTATCAGATTCACTTCTGAAATTTAAGCATTCTCTGTACAAAAATTATAAAAGAGGGCACACATAGTTAACCTTATTTGTTACTACTTATTATGGTGAATATATTGTTTTCTGCTTTACATGCCATTTATTTTTATTATGTCTGTTTATGATAGTTATTTTTCTTACACTATGCTTTTCTTAGTTATTTTATACTATATATATTACTTCATATTCTGATACACAGAACTTTTAAGTGATCTATGTTATTTATGCACTTACATATTTATGTATTATATATAGTATACATGTATATACTTTCATATTTTATTCTTGTATTATAGTCTTTTATATTTCTGCTTTAACTTTCTGGAACCAGATTTGAGTTAGGTTTGCTGTTTTGCAGAGTTAAACACTGGGCACAACTCCGAAGTTTTTCAGCTGTGGGAGTCTAGTCCATGTTTGATGCGCTTTCGGAAATTTCCCATCAACTTCCTTTCTTTACATTTCTTTAACCTTGTCTACATCTGTGAGTGCTGTTTCAGTTCTCTTCTGTGTCACCTGGACGTATACTTCAGCCCCTTTTGTGATGCCCTCTCCCAAAAATCTTCCTGTACCATGCATACTCTAGTTTATCAGATTTACCAACCCTGGTAGACATCTTCAGTGAAGGCTCTCACTGGCTGTGTGCTCAAGGCTTTGAATTCCTTGCCGCATGAGGCCTCTCCCTGTCTCCATGGGTTGCCCAAATGTTCTCATGCTGTGGCAGCTGGTTTCCTTCAGAAGAAATAATGAGAGAGAGAGCAAGTGAGTGAGAGAATGCTAAAGACAGAGCACAGGCTTTTGTAACAGTGTTGCAGATGACATATCTTCACTTGTACTATACCTTGTTTGTCATATAGATCAATGTGGGAAGGGATTATATGAGGGCATAAGCACAAGAAGGAAATGCTCATCGAGACCATCTCAGAGATTGGCTACCACTGTCTGTCCTCTGGTCCCCAGAACATCACTTGTATGTGCAGATTATACTGACATCCTTCCAAGGTTACAAAAAGCAGAAGCATGGCCTGTGGCATCTCCTGCCACAGTATGGGCTTCCACCTACTTTATCTCTTACTCATTTATCTTCTTCTCCCTGATTTCTCTCTGAATCAACCGACAAATCGTTCCACATATTCTGAGCACAGCAGAGCCATCCATGTTGGGATATGCTAAGTTCTTAATTTCTACTCCAAGTAGATTTGCCAAATTTTTTCTCAGCACAAGTAGCTATCTTCTTAAGAGGGATTTTATATCCAGCTATTAAAATAATTTGTTCCCATTTCAATACAGTTGGCTCTTCTCATTCCCATGTTGAACACAGTGCTCATCATTTGGCAGGGGTCTGCTAAATTAGAGTGAATAATAACTTCCAAGAGAACGAATCTTAAGTAATATATACTTCTTAATTTTTTTATTACATCCTGTTTGAGAATCAAATTGAGTCAGCATAAAATATGATAAGAAGCTAGGAAAACTCTTAACAATAATGTTAGCCAATGATACATTAGAATGAGGTGAAGTGTAAGCAGCATTTGGTCCCAGAAATCTTATAATTTCCGAAGTCTTGGGCAATTTCCATTATTCCATGTACATTATTTTTTTTACTTCATAATCTATAAAAAAGACTATAAATTACCAAATGTCTTAAGAATATGCATTACCATTTTTAACTACCGATCGGTAATATAAACTTTCGCAGTGATGATTTTTGCCTCAATTTTTTACTCCATATCGTTGTCTACTTTCATGACTGCAGTTATTATAAATGGCTAACAGAATAGTTGAAGAGAGGCTAGCCTGGTATATAGCACAACCTTTTTTTTTTTTTATCATCTCTTACTTTTAAATATGGTCTATATTGTTTCACCATATTTTCAGTTTTCAGATTATACGTATCTATATTTTGTTGTTATAAGAACTATGGAAAAATCTCCCAAAAGATACGAATTATAAGGTCAATGATCATATATACTTTACTATATCCTAAAGCTAGCCTTAGAAAATTGTGACATAGTAAATTTTTCATGTCTCCTTTTTCTTATTGTACCTTTCTCCACCATTCCCTACTTGACCTTCCCCCCAACATAAACATTTCTATTGAGTAAAATACCAGAATCAATTAAGATACTGAATTATGAAGAAAGTGCCCAATAAATTACATCCTTCTCTATACAGAGTTATAAAAGAATGGAAGTTGTTTAATATATTATGGTACCCTAAGTATTTAGGGATCAGTCCTGAATTTGGGGGCAGGAAAGCCTTTCTAGGATCTCTGACACACATAGCATAAGTTTTAAAGACAGAAAAAATAGCTAATATTTATTGAGCACTTAGCAAAACAGGCTTTGTGCTGAATACTTAAATGCTCCATTTTATTTTGTTTAAATAGTTCTTTGAAGTAAGTACTGCTATTGTTCCTATTCTAGAGAGAAGGCATCTGATGCATAAGTAAGTTATGCTAAGCCATCTAGCTCCTAAGGGATGAATTTAGATATGAGATCAGTTATCTTTCACCTCTGAGCTTTGGCTTTAAATGCTATCGTATATTAATACCAGATGACCAAAATTAAAACAAAACAATTGTTTTTCTTAGAGATTTGTTCTATTCCCACTCTCTTTTCCTTCCAGAAAGCACAAGTCTTCCTCGACCTCTTCTCCAGCCCAGCCTCCAATAAATGCAGTTCTTCTTGTTCTTGTTTTGCACTGCTTGACATTACTATCACCTCATACTTCTTTTATCTTGCATTTGATGGTAGCTTACAGAGCTTTAAGGAATCTATTCTTTGTTTTTTTTTTTTGTTTTTTTTTTTTTCTGAGAGTTCTGTGCTCCCAGTCCTCCTCTGTTCTAAGGAGTGCTGAGCTACCTTGTACAGTTCTTTATAAAGGAAGGTCTATGAGTCTTGCTTCCCAGGTCACTTCAATTTCCATTTTCAGCTCCTCTGACTAACGTAAAGTATGATTTGGCTCCAAGGAAATGATCATATCTGCTGTTTGTAGTGCCAGTTTATTTTCTTCAGTTTTGTTTTCAGTGTAATACCCTGTTGTGCTCAGATGTATTATTACTCATACTATTTCTGTCATTCAGTAAAGACTTACTAGATGAGTTTTTATTTATAATCATTGAATATTTTCTCCTGTTTTGAAGTTGCAACTATACACACAGAAGACAGATTTTCACAGTGAAATGCAGTTCAGTTCTGCAAATATTTGAGTGATATCTAAGTGTTACATCCTGTGTTTGTAATGTCAGGTAGACATTGATATTTGACCTCAAGAAACCAACAGTTAAGTAGAAAAAAATATATTTCCAATAAACTACAGACATGCTATCATTATCACTTTAAAGAAGGAGTAAAAATGTCATAGTCTGATGGGGAAAGATTGATGAAGAAATAGGCTTTGTGCTAACAATAGGCATGGATTTTGACAGTAGAAAGAGAAAAGGGGGGGTGTTACCCCATATAGAAGAAAGATCTTTGAAAACAATCATAGATATTGAGGCAGGAAACTCAAATGTCTGTCTGGATGTCAAATAAGTGGGTTCAATTAGAATGTAAGTTTCATAGTCCAGTAGAAGAGAAGGAGCTGAAAGGGTATATTTGGATCAGATTGTGTCAAGCCATTAATGCTAGTCTAAGAAGTGAAATTTATACCAGAGGAACGGGGAGCCACTGGGAATGTTTGAAGTCTATAAACATCCTCAGTAAAATCCAAACACAAATCAAAATATGCTTTTAAGTGCATCAATTTTAAATTAATTTTCAGCAATGTTATTTGCAAGCAACTATAGCATAAAAGCCATACTGTGAAAGGAAAAAAGAAATTTTTCTAAAACTTTTTGTTTACTTCCATCATTATTTCCAATCATTATTTTGGTTTAGTAGAAGTAACTGATCAAATAAGGTTTTGTTTTGATATATTTTTCTGTAATGACAGTGTTTTAGGCCAGAGATAAGTAATTATTGATTATTATTTATTAACAGTACAAAAATCTAGCCAATTAAGCTAATTCAAAGTAGGATTCTGGGGCTAAAGGGTACACAAGTGACATTACACATGCAAAATAGTTTACTTTGATTCTGACAGGACAGTAATTATGATTTACTAGCTTGTCTACTGACCAAGAAACTGTTGGGAATGTGTGTCTGGAATGAGTTTGGAAACATTGGTATAGACTTGGTTGTCACAAGCATTTATTTGTTAGTTAATTACTTGAGAATGGGTGAGTTGGTAGACAATGGAGGAGGAACCAAGAAAAGACAAGTAAATAAATGGTCATATAACTAAAAAGAAAACTAGGAAAGAAAAAAAACTGTTAAAAAAAAAAAAACTAAACTCTGTAAAATAATTTAAAGAGGTTTATTCTGAGGCAATGTGAGTGATCATGCCCTGAGGATATATATACTAAAGAAGCCTTGAGTAAGTGGTCCTGAGGTGGTCAGGTTGCAATTTCATTATGTGCATTTCAGGGAGACAGAAATTGTAGATAAAATCATAAATCAATACGTAGAAGTTATACATTGGTTTGGCCTGAAAAGGCAGGACATCTGGAAGTGGGGCTTTCAAGGCATAGGTGTATTTAGAAATTCTTTAATTGGCAACTGGTTGAGAGTTGAGCTTTTTCTAAAAATATGGAGTCAGTAGCAAGGAATGCCTAAGTTAATATAAGGAAATCTACTAGTCATAGAGCAAGCCAACTCAAAGTGATCTCCTGAGCAAATTGGTGGCCTGTAGGCATGACTTAACCTTTGCTTTTCATGGCCTTAGGTCCTATTTATAATTTAGTATCTTATTGCCACAAAAATTCTGTTTTGTTAGTCTTATAATCTCTATTTTAACATTAATGCTGGTCAGTTGTTGTGTCTAAACTCCAAAAGAGTAGGGGTATAACAAGACATGTCCAACCTCCCTTCCGTTCATGGCCAGGAAGTCAATTTTAGGATTTCTGGGGTCCTGTTGGCCTGGAGGTATGTTCAGTTGGTGGAGGGCTTAGGATTTTATTTTTAATTTACATAAAAGAAGCCAAATGAAAAAGTAACTTGACATGGAGGGAATGGTCAGCCTCGTCAATTGCTTTTCAGATGTCCAGTAGCAACAAGAGTGACAACAGAATATCAGATTTTGAAATTAAGAGGTCATTAGAGATCTCAGGAAGGACGCTAAATAAATTTTGATGATTAAAGAAAGAGTTCTGAAGTGCTCTTGAAAATCTGTACATGTCATTAATATGCATAGGTTTTGTGAAGTCTGTCAACTATAATTAGTTCCTTTCGTGCAAGTAAAACAAAAATATTTCGTAAACAAAGCAAGATGAATATCACCAAATAGTAGGCTTTTAAATTCATGAGCAAAGAAGAAGCATAAAAGTTCAATCACTCCCTGTCTCAATTCATATCAGGAGTTGAAATACATTGATTTTTATGTTAGAAAGTACTCTCTCTACCCTTGTTGATACTAGCTATTATTTGATCCTCTTGGGACACTTATATTTGTGTATTCCCAAAGCCAGTATATACATTCTAAACTACTACAGGTATCCTGTGTTAATGGTAGTGTCCACAGCGATACTCCAATTTGGCTTTCTGTTTAAATGTATAATATTAAATTAAGAGGCTTGCTTTTATTTTCAAGTAATCAATAAAGTAGTACATATTTTCCAGGTGAATTATTAAGTACTATTATGTGTTTCAAAAAACTGAAGTTTGCCAAGAGCTAACACAACTGAAAAACAGTTTGTGGTGGTTATGTAACTTGGGCTGGTTCTTCAAGGGGCAGGGAGTCTCTAATGAAGGCATTGCAGGGAGAACAAAGGCATGGAGATGGTAATGTGCTTAGTAGTATGTTTAGTTTGCTAGAGTTGCCATAACGAAGTGCCACATACTGAGTAGCTTCAACAGTAGAAATTTATTGCTTCTCAGTTCTGGAGGCTGGAAGGCCAGGATCAAAGTGTCAGCAGGATTGGTTCCTTCTAAGAGCCGTGAGCTATTTCTTGCTTCTTCCTAGCTTACGGTGGTTTGCTGTCAGTCTGTGGTGTCCCTTGGCTTTGCTGTATCACCATTATCTCTGCCTTGATCTTCAATGGTGTGCTTTCTGTGTGGGTATCAATGCCCAAATTTCTTCTATTTGTAAGGAGTCAAATTTCTCCAGTTTGTAAGTCAGTCATGTTGGATAAGGATGGGCTTCCTCCAGCAGATTTTGAAAACTTTCACTTCAAAACATTAATCTAGAAAAACAAGTTAGAGAGGAATAGGAGACCAAAATAGATTATTGCAGTAGTTTAGAAATGAGAAAATTAGGTCGGATTGGTGGGGTACCAATGAGAAAAGTGAAATAGTTGATGACTTTACTAGTATAAGTTGTACAGTTTGTATAATATTTGATGAACAGTAACAGGATGGTAGAGGGTGAAGGAATAATAATATATGATTAATATCCTTATAAATACTTATAGTGTATTAAGTTTCCATTCCATGCCAAGCTATGGCCTACTTGCCCAAGTTCATTAAATTAATATATTGGAGTTTGAATGTAAAGCTCAGATAGAAATATTCTTGAATTCAAGACCTATGTTCTTCATTATAGGTCTCTCTTGCTCTCCAAGATCACACTAAGGTTTTGAATGTAAGTAATTAATTAGCCTAAATAATATTATTACCATTTGTATTAATAGATTTGTGAAGTGTTTATATTTAATTAAAAGATACTTTTCCTTTTAACACATTACTTTGAGATAATGGCAAGACATCTGAGAAGAAATGTCTTGGGGTCCTTTACAGACATGGGAACTGTGCTGAGACAGAAGCATTGTGTGGCAGCACTCTGACACCATTTGTGTCAGGGATCCCAGTACTACCTGAGGTTCAGTGCTTTCCTAGGAGTCACAGGACTGAGCATCTGGTGGTATTCATGAATGATATTTATTATGGCAGCACAGTAAGGATGCACAGCTGAATTAGTAAGGGAGAAAATTATCGGACTGTCTGAAGGAATTTATGTGCATGTTTCCCATACTCTCTCTGAAGGGACCACATTGAGTGTGCTCTTACCCAGATATAAAATTCAGCATTTCTGCCCAAGAAAGTCTATTTGAGACTCAGAGTCTAAGGGATTTTCGGAGACGGTTAATAAGCAATCACTGGCTATCTACAAATACAAAATTCCAGAATCCCAGAAGAAAAGCTTCATAAATCATATTGTTTTTACAGTTCAGTCAGGCTAGTACAATACAACAATCTTATCAGTTAGTGATGAAGGGAACAATACAAAAACCAACTTCCCAGATGCCAGCAAATACCCATCCCTGTTAACATGCCTTTCTGAGGATCTAGATGCTGTGTTAACTCTTTCCTTCACATCTTTTATTTATTTATTT
>NW_012148175.1:1916842-1949979 GCF_000956105.1 Propithecus coquereli
CTCAGCCTTGGAGAAAGATGACTTAATACCTTTTGCAACAATTTGGATGGAACTGGAGACCATTATCCTAAGTGAAGTATCTAAAGAATGGAAAAACAAACACCACATGTACTCACTATTAAATAGGAACTAACCAATGAGCACACATGTGCATATAGGGAAGTAAAACTCAATGGAAATCAAACGAGGGGGTAGGAGGGAGGATGGACCAAAACTACTTAATGGGTACAATGGACACTACCTGGCTAATGGGAACACTTATAACCATGACTCAAGCATTATAAAAGCGATCCATATAACCAAAAATAAATATGTGTACTCCCATAATACTTAGAAATTCAAAAAAATAAAAGCTTAGTGTTACTGATGAAAGCTTAGTAACAGACAAGATGTAAAGGATAATTATAGAAGAATAGAAACTAATTCTTGGGTTATAAACACATTGATGAGGTAAACTATCTACACAAAATTGATGATAAATTGATTCTCAAGTTTGAGATGGCCAGAAGAGTTAATATATATGAAGCAGTATTATTTAAGAAGTCAAATTTCAGGATCAAACCCCTGAAAATGAGTAAAAGATTGGAAGTTATAAAAAATTTTAAAATAAATCTGGAGGTATTATGGGATATCAAATATTAATGGGAAATGGTAACTGGTACAATATTTGAATGCTATGTCTTTTAAAATAAGAAAAGAAGGAGGTATTTTTAAAACAAGTAAAGAAAGGGGTCAGGAAACTTGACTATAAGTTCTCCCAACTGTCATAACAACATGAATATATGCCCACCTTTTGTTTCGCAGTCTAATTCTTGAATTGTTAGGTTGATATATCAACCCCAAATTTCGAGTGCATAACAAATGTTAAATGAAATATGACTCTTCTATGTTGCTTTAAAAAATTAAAGACTCTAGTTTACCTTTTCTTCATAAAATATTTTTATAAGTTTAAAATTAATAGCATATTTTACCATTTTACTCTTATAGTAAAAGTTTTTATGCATTTTTATTGTTTTCTTGGTCACAGTATTTTATCATAAGTTTCAGGAATTATTCATGCTACAATCTACATCTATATCCACATTTATATCTATGTTGATATCAATACTAACATCTGATTTTCCTGTTGCTAACTGGTAGTTCTGCTGGAGATAAAAAAAGAAGTGATTTCTTTTCCTTTGATCCACCACATTCTTCCTCACTACTTTAAATGACACAACACATAAGGAAGTATGAGGCAATAACATGGGTTAAGAAAAGAACTAAGTAGTATGGAGATAGTATAATAGTATCCTAACAAAGGAAATGGGTTATGTTATCTTTGACAGAACCTCCGCCTATAGAATTGTAGGAACCCTGGTTTTCTTCAAATCAGTTCTGCCGTGGAAAATATTCAACATATGTATCAAGTGGGACCTTAAACACATTTCTGAATATAAGCTAACAAATAACCACCATGACTTTCTCAGTGATGACTACTCACTTGCAGCTTTGATGTGTCTTTGCTTTTCTGCCATAAGCTATGTGGCTTAACAGCCACTTGCTAGGGTGCTCTACCATTTCCGAAGATGGTCTTTTGGAGACCAGTTTGTTCTGTTGACATCTTGCTTTCAAATTGTTCCTCTTCTGTTCAGTACTCCCACTGATATATTGTTTCCGCTATAACACCACCCATAAATTCTAGAAAAATTTTATACTCTGCAAAACTGTCATATAAATAAACAAAAGGTTTATCAGAAAATATGGTTGAGAGCAGAGCACTCAAAACCCATGCAACTTTATCATCACAGCATTAACAGAAATAATAATAATTAAATAGTAATAATTCTTTAAAAAGGTAGCATACTTAAAACATAATGTTATTAATAACTCCCTAATAAACAAAATTTATAGTATATGGAGAAGATTTTTTTTTCTAAAAAGTGCAGGAGAGATGTATATAGCTTGATTAGAAAGGGATCTAGTGAAGGGCCAAGACCTCTGAGCTATGGATTCAAGGGATAAATGTCCAAAGGTTTGGGAGAACTGCATAATAAGCACTTGCCATTTAGAGTGTGTGGCTAAACTGAAGTGAAAGAAAAAATGAGAGGTGAATATGCATGGTGTCCTGTATTGTATTCTTCTACAGCTTGCTGCGTTTAGCTGCATAATGTACTTTACTTTCAGAAGCAACACTTGGTGGCACAAAGTATTAATGTGTTTGGGAAATTGTATAATAAAATAATTCTTCTATTTACTACATATATATGAGCCAATTCTCATTACATAAATATGCATTAAAACAGTAACTTCTCCTTTGTGTTTTATGTTGTGTTAAAAATTCTGTTTATGGTATAACAAATGATGTAACAAATCATGTCTGACTTCTTTGCTCTTTTTTACTTTGATTCAATTTATTGAAGTCTTCCTACCTTTAGACTGAAGCATGAGTTGCAAAGGAGGGGCAAGAAGCCTAGGGAGGGCTGTCTTTAAAATGAACTCTTCCTTTTCCAACTTATTCTTGTTCCTTACCAAGTTTTAATCCTCAGCCTTTTCTTCTATCAAAAAGAGGCTCCTTGCTTCTTCAAATGAGCAAATAGGTTCCAAATAAGTCTTGCCAGCCCTCCAAATGCAGCTTGGGGGCATTTGAATTTATAACAGTAACATTTTTAATGTAACAGATTTTCATTCTAGTATTTCGACTCCACATTCAAAATTAGATAGTTCCGTGCCCATACTGTTTAGCAAGTCATCATTGAGAACAAACGTGTACTAGTAACATGGATGTCATTGAAGTCCACAAACATTCACCAGATACCTGCTATGGTCTCAGCACTATGGACAAGACATTGTGTATACAGAAAGTTGTTCTCCAGCCAGCCCACCCAATAGTTTAAATCATGTGTAACTAAAACACAGTACTGGCAATAATGGAGAACTTAACATCATGAAAGTTCAATTTAATTTTGGGGAGTACACATTCACTATTTCAACTTAGAGTAAAATGTGGTCATTTTTCCCCATCCCTACTTTCCATAATAATGATCTGCCCACATTTTTCCCCATCTTTTTAAAATCCGTGTGAGTTGGTGGATTCCTTTTCACAAGTCACTTTTGTGAGTGGTTACGTAACAAGATGGTTCATAAAGGATCGGGATGGAGATCATAGAGAATAATTAAGAGAAAGGCTATGGATACTCAATCTAGAATCAATTTCTGTTTATAAGACATTCCTTCACTGGTTTCCTATATCAAGAGTAAAGATGAGTAAAATAAAATGCTATCCTTGGTAATTATAGACTTCATAGAGATGATATCAAAATACAAAAGAATTAATATGGCAGTCAAGAAAAATTTCAATGTTTCTTCCCCTCACAAATTCACATACTAGCATACCATTCATTCGTCACATAGATTTTATAATTAAAGTCTATTTGATTTAAAGGTAGCCACATCCCTGAGGCAAATTTAAAGGACAGGAAGGAATGCTACGTAGCTTCCATTTACTGTGTCCACTTTCTCAACATCCATCTGCCTTGGGAAACTACTCTCAGCAGTGATGCCTTATGGGACACACCTCTGCTGTTTATTACTTTAAATGCCCAGCTTTTTAGTACTGTTTGTCTAGCTTAGGCATTTGACTTTAGTTCTGCTCCTGGGACTCAGGCATCATGCAGACACCACACCAGCAGATGTATAACGTAAGCAAGCATATTTGTTTACAAGGGAGCTGCTCACAGGCGGCCCTACCAGCTTGATATCTGCCACAGTCTCTATAAATCTGTTTGCAGTTTGCCTCCAGCAAGAAAAGTCCTCTCCACCAACAGGTTTACAACTGCTCTCTAGTCCCTGTGATTAGCCAACTGCCAAGTGACAGGCAAATTGGGAGGGGTGTCAATATGTTTTAGGTTACCTTTCATGATTCTGGCTAGTGAAGCCTAAGGCTACTTCTTTGTAAATACCCGGCTATTAAGTCTAGCTGCAAACTATAGCTGTGGTTTGGATATATAAATTTTAAGGATGATCCTGAGAACTGAAGTTTCTCACCAATGTTTCATTGAACCCGAAAGTCCACTATGGCAATCAAGTTTTCACGGATATACTGATGTTCATTATGCAAACATAATTTCCATTTCAGCATGATAGCTACCAATAGCATATTTTTTGGGTCATTCTTCATAACCTTCAAGTCTTCCTCTGCATCCCATTGTCCTCAGCCAAACTTAAATAAGCCCATACTTTCCCATGGCCACCCTATGATACCTGTTAATTTCTGGATCTGTTTGAAATAAAGTAATTTTGAATGGATACATTATTTTGATTGACATGTTAAATGTGATATTGAAAATATGACAATTGCGTAATTATGTGTTTTTAATTGTAAACCTTAAATATAAGCACATAGCACCCTAGAGCTATTTTGAGATTACTGAAGCTTGGAGGACCGATGGAGGAAGACTACAAGAAGCAGATCTAGCAGCAAGTTAAAACATAGTATTGGAAGGTTATTATACTTTTCTTGGTAGCAGAAACATCTCTCTGTCAGACACAGCTCCAGATTTTCTAGAGCCTGAAGCTAATACAAGTTGTATGCCTCTGTAAGAAAAAGAGCACCAAATTATGAATACTAATTTGTCCTCAGGGTGTTGGAAGAGCCTTTGTAGACCAGAAGCCCTGATGCTTGTTTCATTAACTTCTCTCTCTGCTCTCTACTCATCCTTGCTTTCATCTCTCAATTCCAGTGCTCCTTATCCCTCCTTAGAACCAGCTGTGAAGGGAAAACACTAGGATTTAAGTTTCTCTAGTGTGCAGAATTATTTAATACCCTTGTCTCAAACTCTCTCATCCATAAGGCAGAGAGTATTCCCAAAATACAGTCCCATCTACATTTAAGTTAATCCTGAACCCCTACAGTTAAATAATAAAATATAGATTCATTCCTTTCTTATTAAATGACATGTTGAAAAGTTAATGTGAAATTATTAATGCGATATCTGGCATGTAGTTTATATACATGATAAATAATAAGTGATGGTGGTGATCATGTTGTTGTTAATGGCAATAGCAGTAGCAGTAATTATTTTTATAGTATATCAGTAGTAATAATTATCATTACATTTTCAGAATAGAATGTAATTTCATTTTTTCCCTATACCTTTATTCCAGACCATAGCTCTATCTGCTTTTTTATAGATTTTATTGTTGGCAACAGTGGGGAAATGAGAAGTTTGGAATGCCATAACTTCTTTACTATTTCATCCTTAAGTAGAAGGACAGAGCTTATGCTTTAAGGTATACAGACTACTTAAGTAGCAAACATAGACACTTTAGAAATACACCCAGTCTGACATTTCTCTTGGGATTTTGTTCCATGAATTGGTGTTGCAGGAAGGGCATGGTGTGGGGGTCAAAATAAGAATGGGATCTGTTTTGGGAGATGGCAGTAGAGAATGTCACATGTCACCTTCAATCTTCACAGCTGGAGAGAAAAAAAAAAAAACATATTGTATTCCTTCTGCAGACAGTCTGGCACCTACATAGGGTCTACTACCTAAGTACTAAGAGAGACTCAATATTTAAGTTACAGAGTTATTGCTTAATAAACAATGTAGGACTTGAAGTATACTTTGAAATATGGATAAGTGACAATAGAAGATCCTTACAGACAGAAGTAACAGCAGCAGGACAGGAATTAATAAGTTAAACCTAACTCTAACTCATACCGTAAATTGAATATTCTTGGATAGGATATAAATTTTCTCTTTATCTAACTTTAGTTGTTGGTATTATGTTGTTATTGTTGTTGTTTGTTGCTGTTGTTGTTAGCAGTAGAGTCTATAACCCAGTCTGACATGTCCTTATCAACCACAACATTTTGAGCCATGCCACCTCCTTATTGAATATTATTTGCCTATTTTAATTTTAGCCTAAGCAAAATGTAATTAGGAAATAAATCTGCTTCCAAATTAAAGTACATTCTAAAGCCAACTCTAAATGATTGTGGAATCATTTGATATTTAGGATTATCCATGCTACCACTTCCTTCCAATTACATGGCTAAACAAAAATCATTTAAAACATAGTCTCTATAAATTTGGCATATTTAATCATTAAGGCAAGGTTGACTTATCTTTGGTAATCAAACTTTTATTCATAATAATGTATAAGATAACAATCAAGATTAAAGAAGAATATTGAAATTACTTAAATCATTTTTAAAACACCCTTCACCTCTGAGAATGATCTATCTTGGTATAAATCAAAGCACAAGTCTACAACCCTACTTAGTCAATAAAAAATAATCATTATACTTTATGAAATATAAACAAATATTTACTGCTGGTAATGTATTTTCATCCCCTCATCAATCTTTATCTGAGCTTTGTCCAAATTTTCTTTTTTTCTTAGAACCTATGGAATTATAATTTTTGAAAGGAGAATGAGGGAAATGGTAGGAGAGGGGGCAGGGTTCAACATTTGGTTTGAAATTATTCTTAAAGATAAGTCAGAGAAAGCTCTTTGCTTTCATGATTTTATCACTGACTCCTTGAATGGAATTTCTAGAAGAAAATTTCTGGAAGAACAAATTTCATATTTGGTCAAGGATTCTTCTTCAATTTTTATGTTTTTAAGCAAACCTTATTTTTGAATTATATATAATCATTGATGGATATTTAAAAGTATAGAAACTTTTTTGAAAACCTAACATGTTCAGTATTTTTCTGTACATCCTAAGGATATCATAAACAAATAATTTTGTGTTCTTATAGGTTTACTTTAAAGTTCATTGACATGATCAATGACAGGACAGTTTAGTAGTATAGTAATTACAACCACAGCTTTGTATTCAGAGAGACTTAGATTGGAATCTTATGAATCGTGTGACCTTGGAAAATTACTTGAACTCTTTAATTCTCAATTTCCTCACAAATAATGTGAGGATAATAAAATATTTAAATCATAATAGTGGTTATTAAGATTAAAAGAGATAATACTAAAACAACTACCTGAATTTCAGTAACTATTTAAATAAAAAGGGAAATCATTATTATTGTTTTTGTTGATGCTCCTGCTGTTGTATTATTGACCAGAAGGAAAAAAATGTGTATAATAATCACATAAATCCATTTGCACAAAGCTCATATACAGAGAACATTTCATATGGTTTGTTGTTATGAAGTATAAAATCCTGAACACTGAATGGCCAATAAACATATGAATGTCAGTTTTTTTGTGTGACCTATATGTAACATTCAAGTATCTTTAGGAGGCTGGGTGATTTAGTGCAGATTGCCATTATCTTTCATGCTATACAAGCCTAAGTCCGTATCATTACCCTGCTTTTTCCAGTCTATGTGACCGGTACCATCATAATAATAAACATTTGAATGAAACACTTTAAAATGGGCCAAAATGGTTGTCTTCATTGGAAAACTAGGTGTTTTCTAAGCAGACCGTCCCATGTTTTCTGGTTCCAATGGACCTCTGCCTCTCTCATTATCTTGGAGCTATTTCACAACTCTGCACATTGTAGATAACTGATAGAGATGTAAATGGTTGTTTTCCGTAGACATGAAAATAAAAATTTTGTTCTAACAAAACACAATGATTTCCTTTCTTGCCGTGACACATCAGTTTTGCATCTATTTGTAAATTCATCTCATTATTATTACTCTCTGTATTCGGGAGATGGTTGAATTATTAGAACTACTTGTAACCTCCTACTGGTTCCCTCACTAATTAATCAATTGAATAAAATCTTTGACACATTGTATATATGTATGGTAGTTATGATTATATTCCTCTAAAAATTATCCTTTTACACACTCAATATATTTTAGGTACTCCTACTACCAGAACTGTTCTAAGCATTTTTCATGTATTAACCTTAGAAGCCAGATATATTTTACTCTGGATGCATGATATCTTTTTAAAAGATTCTTAACAGATGTGCTCAATCCAGCATACCATAGAAGGCCAAGACTGTGAATGTGGTTTAAATGATAAGTTTAGAATCTCTAGTTGTGTGACCATGAGCAAATAACTTATATTTCCTCTTCCAGAAAATGGAGATAATAACCTCTGCCTCATAGGATTATTGTCGGGATTGATTGCAATAGTGGAGAAAGGCTGTTAACCCAATGCCAAGCACCTTGGTGAAGAGCAGTTATCATTATTATGGAAATTCAGTGTCTGACAAGGTAGTTCATTTCACTACTCAACAGCGGTAATACTTAGAAGTTGTTTCTTACATGGAACTCTAATTGTGCCTGTTGTAAATTGTATGCCCTAGTTTGGTTGTCAGCTTTATTTGGTTTGGTTTGGTTTTACTATTTTCCACATGACCATCATTCAAATTTTCAAGGCAGATGCTATTTCTATCCTAAGTGTCTTCAAACTAAATATGCCTGCTACCTTCACCTCTTTTTCAAATGGCTTATTTCCCAGCTTCTTTACCTTTGTAGTTGTCTTGTAGTTTGTAAAGGTCATTCTCAAAACGTTGTGCCTGGAACTCAACACCAAATTCTAGTTGTGATCTAAACTATAATGCAGTGCTAACCCATAAATGATTAGGGCATGTATTTCCAGAAATTTAAATCAAATTCATAGATTAGAAATGAATTTTGATATTACATTGCATTTTTGTCTTATTTTGAGCTTATAGCCAACTAATATCTTCATTTTCTTCTCTTCTCAATTATCTTTACTAGCACATTTGACATTTTGAATCAAAAGTTAGAAATTTACATGTATCACTTTTGGTAGTAGTGATAGCCAATAATACCAGACAATGACTTGAATGTTTATTATACGCTAGGCACTATGTGAAGTGCTTTGGGCTCCTTCTATCATTTTTACACAAAACCTACCTCAAAAGGAGGTACTTTTATGGATTTTGATGAAATATATAAGCATATATTATTTCCTTTTGGTAAATAGGAAATAATAAATGTTAAAAGTTTCCTTCAGCCACTGAGCACTTTAATTCAATGCTTCCCTAATCATGGACACTGGAAATTTCACGGCAGGTGTCCTGAATTACTCTCGAATCTCCATGTGGCTAACTAACCACAATTTAACTATTGCCTCTATAGGAAGAAAGTGGCATCCATTCATTAGACATTTCTTATCATTTTTTTCCCTGTGGAAAAAGTATCAGGTTATAGTTCAGAGTTTCCAAATAGTTTACTTCTGGCTACAAATCCTTTTTGTTTTCCTCAAAAGCATTAGAAGATCCTCCAGAATAATGAGCCATATAGTTCTATAAAAATATTAAGAAGGCATAAATCTCCTTCTCTGGGGACAAAGTAAGTATTAATAAAATGGTTAGTTTCTCTAGGAAGAAATTTTAGGATCATATCTGATCTTCTGTGCTGAATTGTTTCACTTAAAAACATATGTCCGAATCCTAAACTCCAGTATCTGTGAATGTGACCTCATTTGGAAATAGGGTCTTTTCAGATAAAATTGAGGAAGTCCAGTTGAGATGATCCTGGATTTAGAGTGAGCCCTAAATCTAATAACTGCTTTCCTTATAAGAAAAAGGAGAGGAAACGTTACCCATACGGGGAAGAAGGCCAAGTGAAAGTGGAGGCAGATTGGAGTTATGCACCACAGTTCATGCATACGTGCAGCCAACAAACTCTGAAAGAGGCAAGAAAGAATTCTCTCCTAGAGCTTTTGAAGAGAGTAAGACTCTGCAAACATCTTGCTTTGGACATATAGCCTCCATAAATGTGAACAAATGCATTTTTGTTGTTTTAAACCACCATGTTTGTGGTATATTTTTACAGCAGCACTGGGAAATGAATGCATCTTCCATATTTTCTTTTAAGTAGTATGCTACAGGAATAGCATCAGCTTTCTAACCGCTCAAGTTATACATTTAGCAGTTCTAAAAATGAGCTAATCTACTCTTTTGACAATGTACTCTGTTTTCAAACCATATTGAAAGTGTCATTTACTTTTACATATCATTCCTTCATTCCATAAATGTTTATCAAGCACTGAAAATGTGTTATGATACTGTGGTGAACAAAACAGAATTTAAAAAAAGAGAAAACACAAATCCCTGCTCCAATAGATTGTACATTCTAGGGGAGAGTAGGTGTAAATTAAACATACCAAATTGTGTAACATAATTAGCAGCATAAGGAAGCAGAATTATGTGGAGAAATATGATTATGAATAATTTACCATAGACCTAAATGAGAAGGTGAGATTTGAAAGATGTCTGGAAGAATGCAAGTGAATACATCATGAATACATTGGGGAAATAATTCCAAGCAGAGGGAAGAGCAAGTCCAAAGGCTTTCAGTTGGGGTTATGCTTAAAATGTTTGAGAAACAGAATGATGAGCCTGGAGCTAATGGTGGTAGAAACCAAAGGACCACAAGGACTTCACTGTGAGGCAAGCCAACGGCGAGCCATTAGAGGGCTTTCAGGAGAGCAGTGACATAGCCTGACACACGCTTAGCACTCATGTTTTTAATCTTTTCTGAATTCCTTTACCAGTCTGGTGAAGCATATGAACTCTTAAGAAGAATATTTTAATGTACATAAAATTAAATATGTAGAGAATACAAAGTAAATTATGTCATAGATTTGAGATAGAGTGGTATATGTGCTTTACTAAAAATCTAACAATGTGTTAGATACTATGATTTTGAAACAGTGATATATGTAAATGATGTTTCAAGACATTTGTGGCAACATTAATATAGTATGAAAATATCTATGATTTTGTCTGGCCACAAAAGCAGATACTGTTAATACTGTTGTGGTTTGTTGCCTATATTCATAATCAAGTGACCCCCTGAATTAGAACCAAGTTAATAACCATCGGTTTATGTTAATATTGTATTAAGTCAAGAATAGAAGTAGAAACACTAATAATCCGTATATCATATGATTTAATTCAGAGTGACATTTACCAGTTAGAGATAAAGAGATTTTTATGATGATTTTCTGTTTCACTATGTAACTGTAAAACTCCTATGGTCTTAATGTTTAAGTGTTGGGGGGAGGAGGGAAGCAATTATGTTTTGGTTTATGTTGAATTTTAGTCCCACATAGTAAGTCTGATATAAAATTATAGGTACGAATATGGAGAAAGTGAGATTTTGTTTTTTAATAAGTAATAATATGAATATATCCATATCTAAGTCATTTGTCTCTTACTTTCTTCCCTACCTTCATTATGTGTTGGATGTTTCAATACACAATCAATTATTCAGATTCTAGGTGATATATGCTAAAGAGGATTCCACTTTTACTCTGGGACATATTTATTTTGGATATACACACATAAGCATATTTTAGTACCCAATTTTTTATATCCATGTGTTCTCCTATATCTAAGAAATCTAGATAAAAAAGTAACTTATTTAAATATTATCAATAATTTCACTTGTATCACACTATTGCAGTTAAAGCCTAAAACAGTTTAATTTTCAAAAGGAAATACATCTACACAAATTTACACTGAATCTTTCTCCTTAGGGTGACAAGGGGAAAAAAAAGGAAAAAATACATAAAATATTAATATAATTTCACTTTAAATGTCTTACCATCATGTATGTCTTAAAACATATCAAAGTTGAACATAATTCTGGACATTAAAACAAGGAAAGTTTTTGGTTAGTTTTTAATATTTCTTGCCCAAATTTTGAAGAAGCAAAGGGATCATTTTTTTCAAGTTTTGTAATGTAACTGAGAATCCCTAAATTATATTAGTCACCATATTACCTATAGGCAACATAATTTTATGCGCTTCGTCCAAAGAATTCACTTTCGGAATGTGCCAGAATGTACTACACCTTATATTCCACATTATGACACCATACGGTTCAATAAATATACATCACTTCTAAGCAGATTCACAAAAAGGCTTTGTTTTAAATGTGTGCCATTAAACATATGGAAAGGATATTCACTGAATTGTTATTCTCTCATACTTGCACTGTGTGTGCCTAATCCACATTTTAAAATTTCTAGATACACCAGAGGGAATGTAGTGTGTGGCTTTTCTTTTTAATCCACATATTTTTACTGCTTCTGTAATAGGCATTGACCTAAGCCTTGTCCTTGCCACAGGCTGTGAAAGATAGTACTTTGAAGGTTTCTTTTTTATTTTTATTTTTCCTTATCCAATAAGACATGGTCTGAGAAAAAAGCTGAGGACTCGCTCCCTTTAAAAAGTAATAAACTTTCAAGCGGGGTAAGGCACAGTGATAATAGCAGACCACTATAATTCCTTAGAAAATTTTACAATAAAATTCTGCATCTTTCCGTATTCCTATTGATATTCTAAGTAGAACTTGAGATCTAAAAGTTGGGACTATAGCATATGAATCAGCTTAACATTTAAGAACATGCATTATTAAAAAGGTGTTGTTAAAATGTCATATTGTAGGAGCTACATTAGCATTGTTTTAAAGGTTAGCTATATTACATGTGTCTTTAGATTCTCAAGGAATCTATAAAATTTAACTATATATGCCTATGAGCATATTTTATATTGGTAAACGCATATATATTTCATATCCACACACATATACACATACACATATATATGCATGTATATGTACCTAAATACATATGCATGCTTATATGTGTGTATATATAAGCTTGTGGACATGGAATTCACATGTACAGAGAGATAGAGATAAACAGAGACACAGAGAGAGAGAGAGAGAGCCTATCATTTACAATAATAAAGTATCAGTCCTGCCTTAGCTAGTAAGTGGATAGAGTAAATGTAGTGATTTTGTAAATTGCCTTTATAGCCTAAGAAAGAGAAAAATATAGGAAAGCTTTTCTGCTGCTTTGGCCGAAAGTGGTTCTTTGCTGGATCCATATCCTATTTCCTTTGACCCTTTCAATAGGGTGGCTCCGCTGTTCTTTGCTTTCATGTCTTATCTCATTTTATCCTGACAACTCTATAAAGGCACAAATTATTCTCTCCAGGTTGTGGGTGATAAAACCAAGGGACGGAGTGACTTATATAATGGCACGCTGCTGTTCTTTCCACCTTTACAGTGCTTTGATAGCCACAGCATTTTCAGTGTTTGCCAATGGAAAGTAGGACTGAGAACTGTCTGTATCAGAATCAAATCACTTGGGATTACTTATTTAAAAAGTAGATTCCTAATAACTATCCCTGTCTTGTCAAATCAGACTATGTAAGAGTAGATATTGGAATTTGCATTTTTTACAAACATCCTAGGCGATTATTATATTTTGTGTCTTTAAAGGCCAACGCTATGGCGAACAGTAAATGAACCCCAGATCCTAGACAGCTGAATCATTGCTTAGATTTTTTGCTAGTCACAGTGTGCTCTGTGTTCCAACAGCATTGGCATAACCTGAGAGCTTATTAGAGATGCAGAATCTCGGGCCCCACTGCTGCATTTTAACATGATCTCCAGGTGATTTACATGCATATTAAAGGGTGAAAAGCACTTGTGTTACAGAACCTTTTCATTAATTACCTCTATTTTGTATTTCCCCAAATTAATTAGTAATAAGAATCATGTGGAGGCCCTTATTACCTGTCACTATTTTTAGACCACTCCCTGAAGATTCTGTTTCTCTAGGTCTGGCAAGGTGTATGGAATCTGTACATTCATTAAGCACCCCAGCAATCATTATTACTGGATAAGTTTGAAAAACTTCACATCCATTATTTTTAATACAGTCTCTGATGTATTTCCATTGACAGTTGAAGTTGGAGGTTGGCATTTGAGTTATTGGTCAGCAGTGTTAACAACTTATCTGTGTCTGTGCCAAGGACGTGGACTCATCATGAGCCAGGTGACCTGGAACTGAAACCAGCAAAGTCACGTCTATCTCCCCTAGTTCCCTCATTTGTAAAATGAGGGCAATCATCATATATACTTCACAGGATTTTTATGAAGAATAAATGAGTCTTTATGAAAAGTGCTAGAAACATTTCCTGTTTACTTGTTATTATTAATAAAAGCCACCCCGATACATTTCTTTATAATTGAAACCTTGATTTTTGTACATGCACCTTCTCAAAACACTGCAGACAAAAGTTAGGTTGACAAAAATTAGAGGTGAGACTAAAGGAACATTGTGATATAGAAAGAGTCCTGCTACAACCCGAATGCCTGTTGACATTGGCAGGATGAATTGCCACTTTTGACAACCATCCCTTGTGCCTTCTTCGCAGCTTTTAAAATAAGCCACGTGGCTTAGAAGGAGACTAGGTCCAAAATACCAGAGAACTGGTCTATACTAGTCACACATCAGTGAGGAATTATATTTTAGAGAAGACTTCCACATTAGGCCATCCTTAGGGATCCAGGGAGAGGCAAGGGGAAAAATTTTTCAGAATCATTGTTCTGGTTCCTCCTAGCAACTGAATTATCTTCTGGCTCGTGAGAATATTGAAACTCAACCCGTATGTATTTTGTTTAATTTTAGCTTTTCTGTTCCCTTACTGTGACTTTTAGAATCCGGATCCAATAAAATTAACTTTATCTGAGAAGTCTGCCTCCTTCACAACTTGGGCAGGGTTAATCATACACTATTACACATCTAGCATTTATCATAGTTGTAAAACAGTTGCATATCTGTTCCTCTTTCATTCTACGTTTGATATTCCTGGAAAGCAGTGACCTTGATTTACTCATTTTTTTTAAATATCCCCAGTGCTAAGCATAGAGCTTGACAACAAAAGTATTAATAATAATTGTCAGTTGGACAGACATATCATAGAATAAATCTTTAAAAATAATACACCCATGTTTTAAGTAAGGTAAACCCAAAGTATATGTCACTAATAAGACTCATATTAACTCCATGCATAAGGTAATAAGAAATTAAGCTGTTATGCCAAGTATATGCTCCAAGTCAACCTGGGAGCTCAGTTGTGACCTGTTTTCCTGGCTCATCTGCTTCTGGCTGCAAAGAGCAAGTTAAGCCCCCGTAACTAACCATTCCAAAATGGCCCTTTCTTTTCAATTCCAGAAACACCAAAGAACACTTAGGACAAAAGGGGAAATGTGGCATGCTCCTCCCCTTCAGGGTTACCTGTGTATTCATGGCCCTGTCCACACTGCCGTTTATTCACAGTTGCTTTAAACCACTACAGCCAATCAGGCTTCCATAGCAAAATTGCACTGAAGAAAGTACACTTCTGGACTTAGAGCTGAAATGCAAAACTGATGGAGATAAAGAAAAGCATAGTACAACTAATCTAGGTGTACCATTTTCTTTACATACGTGATCTTCCTGAATTCTCATGTTTCTATCTTACAGGTGATGAAATGATCTCAGAGACACTAAATGACATGACCACCATCACACTGCTAGGAAGTAGTAGAGATAGATATTTGCTTGAAGTTCTTTTTGATCTAAAGTCTATAATTTTTCTTATTTTAAAACCCATATATTTATATTGCAATAAATTTAGAATGAAAATAGAGAAACCACAAACTACTACTCATTCAATTGTCAAAATTACACCTCAGAAAGGAGTGGTTAAAGAGGAAGAAAACTCAGAAGACTCACTGAAGTGAACAATATTATAATAATGAAGTTCAACCTTCTGTTGGTATAAGAAACCAAACTGGAAGTACACGGACTATAGCCACCATTTTCCTTTGCATAGGATTGTTGGCAAAATGTCTACTTTAACCCTCACAAAAACCTTAAAACATTGTATTTTCCCCTTTTTACAGATAAGTTACAGGGAGTACAGACTCAAGGAGTGTGTATAAGGCCATACAGAAGGTAAATAGCTCTAGAACCCGGGACTCTGCCATGTGTTGAGTCCAGAATGGAAACTTTATGCGTGAATCAGAAATCCTCATGTATCAAATGTGACACGAATAACCATCCAGTTCATGAGGGTCTGTTGAAAAGATTTCACTAAAATTCTGGTTAAACTTTAGCTAGTTTAAAAGTCAGTTATATGGGACATTACAAAACTAAGTTTTCATAATAACTCTACTAATATTTAAGAAAAGAAGGCAGAGTCAATCCCAAAATTGACTGCTTTTCCTCTAAATTAGTCAGGAGCCATTTCTGTATTAAGTGACTTTCCCATATTAATTTTTTGCCAACCTTTTACTGCTTGAATAGGCCAATGTCCATTCAGTAGGCTTTATTTTAGCAAGGAATAGCCTCTAATTGATCTTGATTAATTTGGCCAATTGAGACAAAATTGCTCATCTCTTCTCTTCCATTTTTTTTAAATCTCAGACAGACAAACTTGGATTTTTTTTCTTCCTTTCTCCTCTCACATATTCTTTTCTTTTTCTCTCTGATTTACTCTCCCATTTATTAGGCTTTTTTTTTTGACAAGAGGAGGGAGGCAGCTGGGTTATCATAAAGAGCACATACATTTTAGAGGCAGGCAGAACCAGATCTAAAAGCACTGTGACACCACTTCACAGTCATGCAATGTTGAAGAACCAACCTGATATACTGTTTTTTTCATCTTACAGAATGACAACAATGATAACAACCTCACAAGGAGATTCTGAGGAATAAAATTCCAAGTTCTGTGCAACTAGAGTGCAGAGATAGGATTACAGGAGGTAGTTAACTGGACTTAATGCTGTAAATGAAAGAGTTGTCCACACTTGCTTTTCAACTTTGGGTCAGTAAGTACTTAGTAAAAGGTTTGCTTCAGGTGACCCTCGTATGGGGAAATTTAATCTGTCCTTGAAATTAAAAGCAAACAATAAACAATATCATTTATATTTTTCTCACACAATGCACCAAATACATTGACATTATCTTTGAGAAAAGAAACTTTTTTTCTTCCTTTTTTTTTCCTTTTGGCATAAGACATTGGCATGTATCAGGAAAGCAGCTGCAAAAATGCTAGGATTTTGACAGTTTGGGGCTGCTTGTCCTTGTCTTTTTATTCCTGTCACAATCATTCTCGAAAATAGTCTCCTTGCAACAATGAAAAAAATATATAACCAGGTAGTTCATTTTCCAGTTCCTATTTTTCCCCATGAGCTTCAGAAAATTGGACCCTAGAGGCCTAGCTTTATCAACTACTAGTAATATTGCCATGAAAATATTATCAGACACCCCATCATTCAACCCTTTGTCAGGTACCGGTAACAGCAGTGAATACATCCACTTAAATATGACTTGGGTCAAAGAAGATGAGCATAATAATAGGTAGTCAGCACCTCCATAGAAAATACGAAATAGAGTTTCTTAAGTAAAAGTAGATTATTTATATTTGCCCTGGTTTATGGTTTTCAAAGTTAGTCAAGAATTAGCTCAGAAGAAATTCATGTGAAATAGTATGTAACAGATACGATATTTATTGAATGCAGTGGGATTTGGTAATTATATAATATATGTGATTTTATTTCCTACATCAAACAACATGATGAATTTTATTAGGAGAAATTATTTTGTCCTCCAAAATATATATTAGCCAGCCCAGTTAACATCAATTGTTTTCTTATTGACCATAACATCACTCATCAACTTTATCACTAGTCCTCTTTCTCCAACCCTATGAGAATACAATAGTCTTCTCTCAAAAAATTTTCCAGAGGCAAGAAATCAAAATGCAATAACAAAAATAAGTTGCTTGTGGAAAATCTCTTTTTATCCTCCTGTTTAATTTCTTAAGGGATCAGCTTTGCTGCTTCCTTAAAGAATATAGCAACATGTTTACATTCTTCCTTTATTGTTTTTATACTATTTGGTTTCTGATGCAGCAGAATCTATTCTAGTGCCTTAGCTCATCCTTAAAGAGTAAAAAGGCACATGGTATGCTAACCCTAGTGGTACCAGACATGCTGACATTTTTAAGCAAGGAAATCTGGAAAGGACTCTCAAAAATAGGTTGAACCGATTAGTAAGGACTAAGTATGCTGAAGTAACAAAAAAAAAATTATTTTTGTGCCTGACTTAATTCACTGAACAATGTCCTCCAAGTTTATCCATGTTATCATACATGATAGGATTTCCTATTTTTAAAAGATGAATAGCATTTCATTGTGTATATGTACCACATTTTCTTTATCCATTCATCCACTGTTGGACACTTAGGCTGATTCCATGTCTTGGCTGTTGTGAATAATGCTGCAATAAACATGGAGGTACAGATTTCTCTTTGATATATTGATTTTATATCCTATGGCTATATAACCAGAAATGGCATTGCTGGATCATATGGTAGTTTTATTTTTAAGTTTTTGAGGATCTCACTTATATGTGGAATCTAAAAAATGTCAAATTCATAAAAGCAGAGAGTGGAATGGTGGGTTTTAGGGGCTGGAGGGGATCATGTGGGGATTGGAGAGATATTGGTCAAAAAATACAAAATTCCAGTTAGACACAGGAATAAGTTCAGGAGAGCTGTTGTACATCATCGTGACTATAGTTAATAACAATATATCATATATTTGCAAATTGCCAAGAGAATAGATTTTAAGTGTTCTCACCACACACAAAAAAAGATAAGTTTGTGAGGTAATACATGTGTTAATTTGCTTGATTTAGGCAATGTACAATGTATATACATATAGCAAAACATCATGCTGTATTTCATAACTATATATAATTTTTATTTTTCAATGAAAAAGATAAAACAGAAGAAAACAAAATCACAAACTCTTAGTGGTTTAAAGCAACAAGGTTTATTTCTTGCTTGGGATACATGTCCGTGCCATGTTGACTGCACTCAAAGAAACTGACTGTACCCCACAAGTATCACTTTTTATCACATTATACATCCTGAACTAGTCTCTTACCCTCTCTTAACCACAAGAGAGCCAAAAAATGTAGTGCTACCATTTGTAGCAACATGGGGACAATCATCCATATTTGAATGATCAGAACCAATGACTACCACACTAAGGGAGTTATTAATAATGCCAGATATGAAGGGTAATATTTGTGAGTACATTGAACTGAGGAAGTTAAAAGTACCTTTAGGCCATTGAGAAAATATATTCAGTGGATAATCCAGGCAGACAATGAGGTTAATCATACTGAAGTTGGAGTTCTACTTCATTTACCAGATGCTGTGGGGATAGTAAATTAAAAATCCATGAATCTAGATTGAATTTATATTTACTGAACATTTGTTTTTATTATGAATAGTGCCAGGCACTATTATGTGCATTATCTGTGTATCCTCACAACAAACATGTGTAGTTGGTGTTATCATTCTTGTTGTACAGTTGAGTTTGGTTAAGAAAAAATAGTAAACTTGCCCAGGTTTACATAGCCAGTAAGTGGCAGAGTCGCTCAATAAACTAGGGGCCATTCTAATGACAGTTCCAGTACTCCTTCTATAAAATACCTGTTGACCATGTGATAATATGAACTAAAACCAAATTTACTCATTCATGCAGCATGATCTTTATGACTAAAACATTTCACTCTAATATGACAGATTCTCATTCCGTTGGTTCCTCTACTTCCTCACATCCCCTAAATGTGGGCCTTCATTAGCTTTCTTCTGTGACAAATCTATACTTTATCCCTTAGGGATTTCATCCACTTATATAACTTTAGTGATCACATCTAAGTGTGTCTGTGACTCTGTGTGAGTATGTTCACGTATCCATCTCTAACCAGTGTTTTCTTTTCCATTTCTATCTGCCAAGTCTACTTTCAGTTCTATTATCCTGTTCATCTTAATGTTTTAAAAAACAAATTTAGGCTGGGTCTGTGACTTACACCTGTAATCCCAGTAACCTGGAAGGCCAAGGCAGAAGGATCGCTTGAGCCCAGGAGTTCAAGACTACAAGATTAGCCTGGGCAACAAAGCGAGACCTCTTCTCTACCAAACAAACAAACACAACAAAGTCAGCTGAGCATGGTGGCTCACACCTGTAGTCCCAGATACATGAGAGGCTGAGGCAGGAGGATTGATTAAACTGAGGAGTTTGAGATTACAGTGAGCTATGATCATGACACTGTACTTCAGCCTGGGTGACAGAGCAAGACCTTGTCTATAAAAATAAATAAATACATACATATATACATACATAAATAGATAAAATGTATATGTTCTTCCCTAAAACCCATGCTTTTTTCTAATTTATATTTTAGTTGATGCTCTGAACATTCTTTAGTTCCTCTGGCTCAAACCTATAGTGTCATCTTTGATTTCTTCTTCATTCCTACATTCAATCAGAAAATAGCTTATCCTTCAGAGTGGCTCTTACATTTGTCCCTTCTCTGCTAACATCCTTACTAAAATTTTGCCTCTTATGACATCAATTTCAAACTTCTGTTGCAGCTTCCACTCTCCCTTCCCTGTCTGCATATCAGTGCCAAACATTCCAAATGAATATATAGACAGTTCATATCTTATAACATTTATATCTTATATTTTAAAATTCCTGTATATTCTGGTCTAATATTCTTCTTCCCTTTTTTCCCACTATATCTTAAAAAAACAAACACATTTTTATTTTACTCCATATGGTCAATTGCTGTCTTCTAAATACATCTCAAACTTTCTTATCACTGTCCCTTTTGATCATGTTAATTCTATCATCTGGATCATCCCCTCATATTTCAAATACCTTTTGAAATGCCACCTATTGTTTGAAGCTGAGATAAAATTCACTGTTTTGTTTTATTTTGTTTGGAAACCACTTTATAACAGCTACAGCTCAATAAATTATTCCTTTCTTTGTATTACATGTACTTTTCTACTCTATGAACGCCATATCAGCAAGCATGACATATTCTGCCTTAGACCCACAACTTCTACGTCATCTTCTCATTATATAGTAGGTACACTTTATACATCAGTGTATTGTGAATAAACTATTAAATTGATAAGCTTTCTGGAGGCCAAATAAACAATATCAATATAAAAAAAATGGAAATGTGGCTTATCTTCCACAGCAAAATTTTATTTCAAGAAGGCCCTAGAGCATGTAGGAATTGGCTTGATTTTCTGCATGGAGTAATGGTAGAAAAAGCTTGTTAGGACATTTCTGGTCTGTTCATAGAATTGAATTCAAAAAGCTATTGGACACATTGGACTTATTTTTAATGCCGTGGAATAATGTGCGCGGATAAGTTCAGAGAGGGAGAACAGATTACAAAAGAATATATGTGTTAGTTCATTTTATATTGCTATAAAGGGAATATCTGAGGCTGGACAATCTATCAAGAAAATAGTTTTGTTTGGCTTATGATTCTACAGGCTGTACAAGAAGTGTGGCACTAGCATCTGCTTCTGTTGAGGGCTTCAGGAAGCTTCCAATCAAGGCAGAAGACAAAGGGGGGACAGATGTGTCACATGGAGAGAGAAGGAGCTAAGGGGTGGAGAGAGGAGTCAGCCTCTTTTAAATAACCAGCTTTCCCATGAACTAATAAAGGGAGAACTCCCTCATTACCACGGGGAGGGCATCAAGACATTCATGAGGGAATCTGCTCCCATGACCCAAAGGCCTTCCGCTTGGTCCTACCTCCAACACTGGAGATGAAATTTCAACATGATATTTGGAGGGGACGTTCAAATTCTATCAATGTCTTTTTTTTTTTTTTTTGAATATTTATATACCAAGTTCCTTGCTTTTTCTCTTTTTCTGGACACTCATCCCATTGTACTTATTTGTGACCATGTGACTTGCTTTGGCCAATAAAGTGTGAGTGGATGTGACCTGTGTTGTTTCCAGGTAAAAGTATCTAAGGTGGCATGTTAGGGTCTCTCAGCTCAATTAGCCTGCTGCAGGTGTCCTGAGGATGTGTGCTTCAGTGGTGGTATCATGAAAACATGATGCATCCATCAGATTAGGGCCCAGAGAGACTACACTTTCCTTTCTGGTTTACTGTTTTTGAAAAAAAAATATCACAGGTGTTTCAGAAGCTTCACATATAACAATCATGCAATTAACATATTAATAATTCATATATCTTTTACTATAACCTGAATTTTTAGAAAATAGCAAACTGGCCAAATACACATTGGCAAAAGAAGCAAGAGATAAGCAAAGCACCAATTGTTAGAGTCAGAACTGCAAAAACTTGAGAGAAGTCATCTACCTCAACTGTTTCACCTTACAGATGTGCAAATAGAAACTCACATAATGTGTGGGTAAAAGTGGAGAGGCATGAATCCTATTCTCTTGCCTTCTAATCCTATACACTTCTTACCAGACAGCATGCCGCTGAAGGATTAACTTTCCTCTCTCAATTTAACTATTCTAACTAAAAATTGTGTTACAGCAATAATCAAAATAATAGAGTACAATGGACTAGGTGATTAGCAGCATATTTCAATAATAGATATTAACTTTTACTTCATGATGAATTAATGGGATATTCAAATATGAGCCACTGACTAAATATTAATCTCTCAAGAAAAATTGCATTCCTAAGATATAATTTGCTAAGCATTAGGATAACAACAAAATAAAAAATGATAATAATTAGTATCCTCAAGCATCCTCATTCTATAGGCAAAGAATAGAAACAGAATCCATAATCAAGCACTGTATGTGTAGTGTTCTTTCAGAGTTATAAATCAGGAATCTGGGAAAACAGAGAGGCTAGTTCAGGAAAGATGTTCCAAAGAAGGCATTAATTGAACTGATATTTGAAGCATTATTGGGAGAAATGTTGCAGATATACAAGTGGTAGAAAATATGTTCTGAAGGCCCAGAGTGTGCAAAGGCATTGAAAATTGGAAAGCACAATGCACCTGCCAAGAAGTGAGTATACTTGGAACGTGTGGCAGGAAACCAGGCAAGAGATTAAGGCAGGAACAGATCATATTCTATGCTAAAGCCCAGTATAAAGCTATTGTTTCTTAAATACTTTAAATGGTCTTAACTACATGCTAGATTTTATTTTATTTTATCTTATTTATTTATTGAGACAGAGTCTTGCTCTGTGACCCTGGGTAGTGTGCAGTGGCATCAACCTAGCTCACAGCAACCTCAAACTCCCGGGTTGGAGTAATCCACTTACTTCAGCCTCCCAAGTAGCTGGGACTACAGGCATGTGCCACCATGCACAGCTAATTTTTTTCTATTTGTAGTGGACTGGGTCTAGCTCTTGCTCTGGCTGGTTTTGAAATCCTGAGCTCAAGCGATCCTCCCACCTCAGTCTCCCAGAGTGCTAGGATTACAGGCATGAGTCACCACGCCCAGCCTACATGTTGGATTTTAAAATATTTTTTGAACAAATAATTTTGACCATTTTACTGTATTGACTTTGACTTAAAAATAACAATTTTCAGATAGTCAAGAGTATTGACATTTTTGGTATAAAATAATAACTTTCAAATGACATACATGAGAACAGTCAAGGAAAATATAATACAAATTGTATTATAATATGAAGTCTGTCCGGAAAGTATCCAGCCATTGTTAATATAACAATAACGGTTTGCGTGAGATGATGTAACCTGGCAGCCAAAGAGAATGGACTGGAATGCGCATGCGTGAACAATGAGGCCTTCGCTGTCCTAGTCAGTGGGGCGCTAGACGCTGTTGAGTGAGCACGTGTACTGTGTGGCCATGGCATTCAGAATGACTGCGTGAATAGAGCAGTAGGTCTGCATCAAATTTTGCTTTGAGCTTGACCAATCCTTGGTGGAAAATACTCAGATGATTCAGGATGCTTTGGAAGACGATGCAGTGAGTACAGCACAAATAAAAGTGTGGCACAAAAAATTCCAGAGATGGTGGAGAATCTGTTGAACGTGGTCCATGTTCTGGAAGGCCTGCAATGAGCAGAATACCTGAGAATGTTGAACATGTATGGGTTAGGTTAAGAGACACTGGGAGAACTGTGTAGGGTTCCAAGGTGCCTACTTTGAAGGGGACTGAGGCGTCATTATCCTGTGTACAATGTTTGTTGTATCCTGTATCTTCTTTCAATAAACGTCTCTATTTTTCATATTACATGGCTGGATACTTTCTGGACAGAACTCATGTATTGGCATTGTATATACGACTAGTATGGTAAAGTGATTCCATTGTAGTTATTTTCATAATTTTTGCTATAATAAGTTAAAATAATGGTGTTGCATGGAGTTTTTAATAGTCATATGCCAGATAAAATGTGTGGCATACATTACTATAGACCTGCATTGTGTGTGTTGGGGGAGTGGTGTAGGGAGTTAAATAGATATTTTTAAATAATTAATCTACCTTTACATTCTATAATTCTAGTTTTAATTTTTCTACATTCTTGAGAACACCAGGCAAGAACACGACATATTGCCACGTGGAAGAGGAGCTGGGCCAGTCCTACTCTGTTCCATGTAAAGATCAGTATCCCTAGAGCTCCAGAGCTCAGAAAGGGAAGATCTAATAGAACTCAGTAGGAAGAGGGATCCAGAAGGGACCGTAAACCCTAGACCTTCCCCTTGAATGTCTCAATGAAGCCTACGACTAAAGCACAACTATATAACCACAAAGGACTTTAAGGAATTATATTGTATAATTTCCTTTCTCAAATGAGGCGCTTGGGTAGTTTCCATTTTGTTCCAGATATTTGGGGTGAACTTTTATGACTACTTTTTGCTAATCAAACCAGAGTAGAATAAGATTTTTGTTCATTTATTCATTTTTAAGCTTTTCTCACTACAATACTCTTAAAATATTTATATATATATGTATGTATTATAATATGCAGCTTAAAGTAAGTATCATAATCCAAGGAAGATAATCTTGTCAATATCTATCTTACATCTTGGTTTTAGGGAAGAAAAGTATGATAATCAGAAAATGTATAGATATTTATGAAGAAGCAATTCTGGCTTTATTTAAAATAAAAAGGGAAAGCTATATAAACTAAAAGAATGTGTAGATATTAGTGCTGGCAAAGTGAAAATTGTTTGAAAACCATTTTAAGATGTGTGCTCCTTGTTCAGCCTTTCTCTCTCAGCTGTAATAGATGTGTCATTCTCTTAGCATTTTGCAATCTTTTATTGAGGCATTTGAATTATTGAATTATAGTTTGTTATTTAATTGGCTTCTAGATATTAAGTGCTACTCTTATTCTTCTTAACATCTAACATAAAGTGAATGTTTGGAAGAAAGATTGTTGAAGGAATGAATGAAGAAATGAATGAGTAAGGAATGAAGAAATGAATGTAATTACACTACAAATGGGAAATATTTTGGGTAAATTATCAGAAGAAAAGTATCATTTACTTTGTGAGTTGTTTCTTCATTATAAGAATTTGACTAGAATGTAAGTATTATATTTTCCAATATTTTATAAGTGTAATTTTGAAAATCATTTTTTACAAAAAATGATTTTCCTTTATAAGCATTTTAAAACACTTATGGAATAAACCAAGGACATATACCAAAGTGAATTGGCAACTATTAATAGACAGTACTACTAATAATATCACCCACATGGGAGGTATGAAAACACCCAAAATCCTGAGGTTAAAGTTGTACATAAATTCAGGATTTTATTAGCATTTTACTAACATTTTATTATTTATGAGTATTTTATTGGTATAAATAATTATAATAAACCAGCAAAGGATGGTAGCTGTTATGATCTCTTCTATCTGAGATTAATAAGCAAAATAATAATACTGCTATTAGTTCTCAGGATTTTTAATTAATAATAAGTTTAGTGGTTTTTTTTTTGTATTGACACCCTTCTAGCAATAATCTGAAGCTTTCTGTATCTGATTTTTGTTTACAGTTGTTTTTGTTTTCTGCTCACGAGGAATGTTTCATCAAATTCAATACCCAAGGCAGCAGAATATATTGAAGGATCTATGGCAAATTTTAGATGAAATAGCTTGATCCAGTGTGAATTTCAGAAAATAATGCATATTGTAAAATGAGAGAGAGAAAGAAAGTGAGTAGGGATTTTACGAGGCATAAAAAGCAAACTCGTCATGTAATTAGTGTGGAGAATATAACAAATTTAAAATGGCTCTTAAATATATTGTTATACACACTTGTGTTTATTAAAAGAAAAACGGGTAAAATTTTAATATATCTGGGCTTAATTAACAATAAGATCTAAATTACAAAGGTGCCTACTTTTTAGAATTTCTGTAAAACACAGTGTATGTATGGCTAGCTAAGTGACATGTGGCTGGCCCTTCTTATAGCTAGGGAATTAGCAATGCTTCTTTAAATACATATGTTTCCAGTGCTGTCTGTTGTAGCACCTAAAACCAAGTTATTCAACATTATCCACAGAATGGATTTGCACTTCTTTACAGATATAACGTGTAATCTCTAATACACTGCAGCTATGGCTAGGATTTTTAATTTTATATAATTCTTACTGAGTACACTTTGGTCATCTTTCCATTAAACAATATGTCTTCCAATATAAAATTAACTTTTATCATATGTGGTTAGTTTCACCCTTGAAATATACCATATAAGCAGAGTAATAGGAGGTATGCAAAGTATCTGTAGTAAGAAGCCTACTATATGGTCTGAAACAGTGGTAAGAAAGATGTCTGTCGTGGAAGCTGGTCCTTCTGTGATAAAATCTTGCACTCACTTGTCAATTTTAAGTTGGCTTCTCATGTCCAGGGACATGTGTGGTCATTTTCCAATTTCTGCCTTGTTCAAAGGAATCTAGCAGAGGAGGGCAGCTGAGACACCCGCCATACTCTACTCGTCCGGCAGTTCATCCTGGGATGATACTGCATTAGGAGTTAAAGGACTGCCATACCTCAATTTACCCCCACAAATTAGCTGCCTTTCTGTATTTCATCTTCTTGAGGAGGTACTTTTTTTTTTATTTTTTACGTAAATGTTTTCCACACCCCTCTTCCCGACTTTCAGCCAGTCCCGTAGTAAGTCTACTTTCACTTGCTTTGTAGGCTGATACCTGCTCTGCTTCTTGGGGTAACGGTCACTCATGAATCAAGCATACTTTCCCACATAACCCATTTTCTTGACTACGTTGTAGGGGAAACTTTTCAATCAGCCCCATTGAATTTAAAAGCCACTTGTATTTATTTTTATTATTTGATCCAAGTTATGTAATAATTTTAATCTTAAATTTTCTTTTCTACAAAATAAGGAATATCGTCCCCAGCTCCTAGGATGAATGGGTAGATAAAGTAAGACAAAGCATGTCAGCGAGGAGTAGAACATGGCACTTAGGAGGTGCTCACTATATATTCATTGGTTTTTTTCTCCCTATCTGCTACCGCTTAAACATGTGCATATTCTTTTATTTTTTTGTTTGTTACCATTGGTATTAAAACTACAAGTAATAACAAATGGAGCCTCAGAGTTCTAATATTCCTATGAAGTTCTCATTATTATCCATGTCCTGTGTTTTCTGACTTCCTTGCAAATGATCACCTGTGGCTCTGAGATCATCCTCCCTTCTAAATGTAATCCTGAGTGTTCAGTTCATCAAATCTTCTCTGCTCTTCCACTTGCCTTCTCTACCTAGGGAAAAAATGGAGCTCAGAGTCTAAGAGAGTGGGCTTTGCAGCTAGACTGCTTCAGTTCAAATTCCACTTCTTTCTAGCCAACTGAACTTGGGATGGATATTTAACCTTTCTGTGTCTCAGATTGAGGATAATGATAGTACTTATACTTTAAATTATTATGACTATTAAGAGAGATAATGGGTGAAAGGTGCTTAGTGAAATACCATGTACTAAACCCATATTCAATTTGTCGTTGCTACCATTTTCTACCTCATTCCTCATGAAAACCCATCTGTCCAATTGTATAATTAAATCTAAACTAAGGAATAATACTTGTTGTAAAGTAGCTGACAAGCATTTTCCAAAATGTATCCTATAGAAGAGCAGTTAATGTTACTGGTTAAAGTATACACATATGCATACGCATACCCACACAAACACACACACACACACGTACACACACACACACACACACACTTGGGAAAAGTTGGCTTTAAAAAGTCACGCATGTTTATATAGACTGAATGAATTTCAAATCCTGTAATATGTACATGTGCATTAATAGATAATAGAGGATACAGTATGCATTATATTTATTGACACTACCATTTTTTTCTTATAGTTTATCCTTGATAAAGTATCACCCAAATCTTATTTTTTTAATCTTAATCTCACCCAGCCTTCTTTTAATAATCAGAAGTTGGTAAACTTGTCATCTTTAAGACAAATTACACCACTTCCACATGCTTTTATTACTGAAAAGAAGGATTCAGCATTCTAAGATAACCAAAACATTTTATGGACTTTGAAGTCATTTTAACTTGGCCTCCATTGCTGCTAACTCATTTGCTTAGGATGGTCTTTTCAAGTGGCATTATAAATAATATGAAATAAGTCTTCCAAAGTTTTTTTTGTTTCTAGATAGCCTGGCCAGAAACCTCAAATAACTTCACTTATTTACAAATTACACAAAATATAAAATAATATCAAACACTTAAATAGCATTTACTATGTGCTGGGGATTTACATATATTAATCTATATATTTTTCACCAACCCTTTGGAGAATGCTGTCTTTTTCCTATTGTACAAGGGAAAAAATTGAGGCATATAGAAATTATGTAATTTTATGATGGTCACATACCACTCTTAAACAGCTGTTCTGGATTTGAACCCACAAAATATGATTGTAGACTCCAGGCTCTTGACAAGTACGTTTATTCTGACTTTTAAAAAATAATCCAAAAATTAAAACCACAACAAAAACTACTACTCTCAATGAGCTATCTATGGAAATAAAGAGCAAAGGCATTTATTAAATAAATTATGACAGGGTTACTGCATATTTATGTAACTGAACACAGTTTGTAATATTCCAATAGATGATCTTGTTAAAAGAAGAGTACACCCATCATTCTTGCTTGGTGGCTTTTACTGTCTATGGAATTTTATTTGACTTTTTGCTTCACTTTTTAACGGCAGAAATGAGTAAGATATTATATGGTGGGAGCTGAAATGGTGAAGTGGAAAAGTCATTGATAATTAACCGTATGATCAGAGTTTGGATTTCAAATCCCAATACTGAAGTTAACGACTAGCATGTTTTTGCCATTCAGCATTTTTTAATTTGCATTCTTCATCCGTGAAGTTAGGATAATAGTTCAGCTCTTGGACATTCTAAAGCCTTGAATTTAGAACATACAAACTAGCTGAAGTAGGAAAGCTACTTGAAGTGACTAGTGTCTTTGTCCTAAAACAAAACTGTATTCTACTCTTTTACTCTGCTAGTCTGAGAAAAGTGTGGCAGGAAAAGACACCCTCACCTCTTCCTGCTGAGATGTGAGGATGTGTGCTCAAGCAGGGCAAGAGGTATCTTTTGTGAACAGCTTCTCTCAGTCAATTAGAGAAAAGGGGTGATATATAGGGAATGTTTCTCACCACTTTGGTTGCTTTAGAGATTCAGTTTAAAGAGAATTGCAGATTACCCATACATACCTCAATCCATATTTCAGTAACTTTTCTATTGCTGTGTATGTCTAACACCCAATTCTTGTATTGTACCATTACAAAAAATAACAGTATTGCCTATATGGCATTTCTTCCATTGTTTAAAATGTTTATGCTGTTGTATGATTAGAGTGGTCAATCCAGAACAGTACTGCTGCAATCCTCCTGCATACTTATTGTTGTTCAAGATCCCATGAGGTGTGGATGTAAGGGAGAGGGACATACAGAATTTATACAACATGGGAATAGATGAGGTGACCCCAGGAATGTCAACACCTAAGCATGAGAAACTAAGTGTATTGGCAAGAGAATCAGTGGCTGTTGGGTAGGGAGAAACGTATATGACCTTTGTGCTTTAATATATTCAATGTCATAGGTATGTGTAGATGGGAATAATGACAATTTATATCATTTGAACTATCATGTATACATGTATTTATTAATGCAGGACAATACATTTTGATTTTGTAAAAATAATGCCATTTACAATAGCTCCTGTGAACTGCTGGTTAATTATGAGTAATTGTCATGCAACACATGATGACTGTAAAATTTGTTTAAATGTTCCAGATTAATATTGAAAAGTTGTATGTCTTAAATTAATAAAGTCTATGCATGTAAACTTAATCTTTGTATTTTTCTCAAATATCATGTTTATTATTCATACAATCTGGTATGTAGAGAAGGCATTGCTATCTAGTTTTCTGTACTGAAATGCAGTGGGTGATCATAAGTAATGAGAAGGGAGAAGACTGTATTCATGTCAGTAGGACTGATTTATTTTTTCTAATGTTGCATTTCCAGTATCAGAGGGACATCCAGGTATGATGTGAATAATGCATTCATGGATTCTGCAGTAAAATGTGGGAAAATTATGGATTCCTGACAGATATTTCCAGACTCTAGGAAAAAATACTGAAATATGCTATTATGCTCCATTTATGGGATATTGGACATTTTTACCTTATTTGTATTTCACTGTGTTTTGCAGATTTAGCATTGACGAAAGAAAGAGAATATATCAAGTTAAACTCATTAAAGTGGGAGCATTCCTTGACTATTTGAGATGTCAGTATGAGACTTCATACATACAGGATTTTGTTTAGAAACAGCAAAATGACAACGTATCTCACCTATGCCTCTCTCTTCTTTGTAGATTGTGCACAGTTTTCTTTTCTCTTTAAATTTTTGTGCTGACATCTTAAGTCTCGCAATGCCCTGCTTAGAAGTTTATTATTATTGTAATGAATTTTAAAACAGCATATAGAACATTCTAAAGCATGAGAAATCTTTATGTGATAATGAAAACAAATCAGTAACGCTAATATTCTTGTATGTGAAGAAGTCCATGATTACAAATGCATAAAAACCTGGCACTTAGTTTAAGAGTAAAATAAGGATGAAAGCTTTGCACTGTTGGTTGTCAAAACGTTTTTTGAAATTCTCAGGCCTGGAAAACTAGCTAACTGTCATCACAGCAGTCTTTTGCCATGAGAGCCATTATTTTAATTACTTACTGCAATTCCTGTTGAGAAGTCAAGCTCTGCAGCATCTTGTTTTACATAAACCAAACGTGATTATAGATGTGGTGTGTCTCCATATGATAGGTATGACTAATGTCACAAGCAGGATACAAGATAACATGTTTCTCTGGAAAGTTACCCTGCCCCATTTCAGAAAATAAACAGTGCCATTTATTTGTTTCTAATGATTTTACTTTTGCTGTGGTCTCTTAGATGGATTAGTCTAAGACATAAATGATTATTTAGGAAAGAACAATCATAGGATTGATTTTCAATGCTTCATCTTGAAGTGGCTCCAAGAATTGGGAAAATCATGTCAAATTTATCTTAAGGACTTTCTCATTCAACACCCAGTGACTCTGACTTGGGAGTAATTTTACGTGAAAACCATCACAATAGCTATCTTAGGTGTTGGAATTTACTAAGAATATTGATATATAAGGAGAGACGGAAAAATTGTTTTAAGTAAATAGGATAAATGGGAAGATGAGTAAAATATTAAAACCAAGTCAGCCAATTTTCCAATTCTGGAAGCTTTAGAAATATATTTTATATGGACAATTTAAAATTTGCAGTTTTTGTAGGACACTATTTGGAAAATAGTGATTACAGGTATCTTCGACAATAATATGATAAGACTCAAACCATTTACAATTTTGTTTTAGCAGAAAATTACTTCAGTGATGCTTTTAGAGAAGTGTATAATTAATACGTTGGTCTACAATTTTCTGTCAAGTAGAAATTCTCACCTTTTCTGAATTCCAAAGGTATATGTACAATGCCTAAAATTCACCAAACAATAATGAAAGCAGATCAGCAATTACATATCCATATGGAAATTTTACTCAGAAATATATGCAGGTTTACTGCTTAACAAACAGCAAACCAGTGTTTCTTAGGCCAATATTTTACAAGAGGCATAGTTGATTGGTAGACGTGGCTATTCCCTTAATCCCTTAATCTCTACTATCACCTTCTTTACCACTTTGTCAGGAATTATGGCAGAAAATACATTGGATGGTTTCATTCTTTAATCAGCATTTCCGTAGTCTTTGACTCTGTGACAAGAAACAAGTGTAGGCCAAAATACATAATCTCATTATAGACCCGAGGTTATCTGTGCTCATACACACCTGTGCTATAATACAACTCTGAAGCCAAGGTCATGAAAGATGGTCTTACAGAGGGTCAGTTAATAATTTCCACTGTGGATAAAAAGATAGGCTCTGCTAACCAACTTCTTTTGAACTCGTTTCTTAATAATGATACTATTTTTTTTTCTTTTTTTTTTATTTCAGCATATTATGGGGTACAGATGTTTAGGTTACGTGTGTTGCCCTTGGTTCCCCCCCCACAAGTCCGTGTTTCAAATATGTCCATCCTTCGGGTAGTGCGCATTATGATACTATTTTTGAATAAGCTGAATGCCTTCCCTGCTTCTCCAGGAGCATGAGATAAGTATTCTTTTTTATGAAAAATATAGGGATTCGTAATCATGATCTGTAGTCATCCTGATAATAAATGGTCCTGCTTCCTAATTATTCCTAGAAAATCACCAAATCCATTATTCTAAAAATAATTATTTTGGTAAATATTTTCTATCTTCTAATTGATATATGGTCGACAATTCTGTCTGACAATAATTGTGAATGAACTTGAAAATATTTAGGCATAAGACTTTATGATACCAATCAAAATGAACAAATATTTTAAGTTTCTATTTTAGGAAGATGGACATCGTTTGATGGTGTATGTCCTATTTTTCACTTATAATTGTGCTTCCTACTATTTTCAAAACAATTTCAAAATCAGTTTCCAGTACAGAACACTTCAGTACTTAATTGGCCAGTAGAGGGATACATTTTAAATATAGTAGCTAAAATAATTAACACTTCTCAGTGATACACTTTCAAATAATTTTCCTTTTACTGTTGGGACACCCTAGTATTACCAGAGAGTAGTAGTAACTAATTCCATTTTATAAGAGAGAGAGTTAAAGGATTGTCTCAAACTATGCAGTAATTAATAATATAGTATACAAATAACCCCTATAAATCCTAAATTCTAGTTCAGTTATTACACAATTTTTATGGTCTATGCATTTTTACCATAGCTCATGGAATTTGTCCTATTAAGAAATAAAGCTGTGCCATCCTTCGTTTTAAATATACCAGGCATGATTATAAGAAATAGTTCATGACAGCAGTGACTATTGTCAGAAATAGAAAATGAGTTCGTGCCCACCCAGGAACGCCAAAAAAA
>NW_012148175.1:1950077-1973302 GCF_000956105.1 Propithecus coquereli
TTTTATGTAGATCCGTATAAGACAAAAAAAAATAATAACTGTTTAGAATA
This sequence comes from Propithecus coquereli, assembly GCF_000956105.1. NCBI lineage: Eukaryota > Metazoa > Chordata > Mammalia > Primates > Indriidae > Propithecus > Propithecus coquereli. Next base: position 1,950,128 of record NW_012148175.1, read on the forward strand.
GAATATGGTGATTGTATGAAACACCAATATTTTATATTCCACCAAGAAAAATCCTGCCAATCAAAAGATGCCATTGTCTGTAACATGCTATCCTATTTCAGGGTTAACATGTTAAACAAGTTTACATCTTAGAAGCAATTAAGGCAATATTATAAAGCCTACTTTCTACATTTCTAAATCATTCATTTTATTTAAATAGTTCTTATTGGGTAAGTTTGGATTTAAATCTATACTTTAATCTTTGGTCTGTATATAGATATTTTGGCACTTGCCCTAATAATGAAACTTTTTTTGATATGAAATGCAAACAGTTGACTAAAAACAGTCAAAGTTTTTAAAATCATGGTGCATGGCTTTATTTTTCCCAGAGATTTCAAAGAATTATCATTGCAGATTTTGCCCTTTAAGAATTGACTTGGATCAATTCTTCACCGTAGAGTTTGGCATCTACATCATTATAATGCTATATTTTGTTGATCAGATTCTACTGAAAGACCAAAGTACTTGTTGAACAAGCTATTCTGGTTAATTACAAATTTTCTCAAGTTCTTGCTAGTGGAATAAATAAAGACTAAATTACAGATCAACTGAATTTAGATTTTGGCACAGTTCTATACAACATTAAATATTTTTTTATATTTTGGAAGTGAAAAGCAAATTTCTGAACAGTAAAATAACAGACACTGAGTTTGAAATCTCTACTATACTAGGTGAGTACAGTTGGTTTCAGTCAGAATTGTGGTTTTGAACTGTCCTGAATTCCCAAATAAAACAATCAATCAATTTCTTTCACAGTTTTATAGATATTGTCCTTCACTCTCTGCATGTGTTGGCATACCCTGTCATGTGAAAAAAGAGATCTAAATAATAGACTATTTCATCAATCCCTTTTGATTTTAAATATTTTTCCAGCATAGATTGCATTTTATTTTCAATATAGAAGGTCAGTAGTTCACGCAGTCAGAAGTACGATAGTTCTGCTTTTGAAAAAATGGATTTTACTAAGTTTCCCGGCCACCTGCCACCTTGGCCTAGTTTACACTTTATGTTGAAGACTGAAAAAGAGACCCTTTTATTTTCCTTCAAACTTTAAAAGGTATTAAAGACATTCAGCCTTCTTTATCTAATATCCAGGTACAATAATGTATCTGGGAGACACAGATTAAAACACTTCCATGAATTTTTTTCTTGTAATGCTTTGGCCCCAAATAAAGTTTTTTTAATGAAGAATAATTTCTTTATTTCTCAAGGGACACTAAGGAGTCAGAATGGTCCCTGGGCAGAAATCAGAAAATCTGGTTCTAGTCTTAGGTATTCTATTTATTATTGGTGTCTGGCACATAAAAAGTACTCAATAAATATTAATATAGTATTAATACATAGATTAATTAATAACTAATATAATTGTGAGTATACCAAGTTTTGTCCTCCTGTTGCTCACAGTGTGGTTGAGGAGATGGGCCATTACAATGCAAAGTGATTGGATCTGAATTGAAAGTATGAATGAAGTCATTACAGAAGACATCATAGAAGAGGAAAGAGAAGATAATTAAAGTTTACTTATTACATTTCAAGAAGCTTGCAAGTTATAATTTCCATTTGACCAATAAGTAAAAGGAGGCATATCCTTATCCAAGGTCACTTATCTAATATATATGGAGAGATTAGAATTTGACCCTGGTAAAATCTGAATTCCAAATAGTTGGGATGATCTAATCACTAACTTCTGAATGTCTACTGCTCTAGTAGTAGCTCAATTGGATTAGATATTATCATGTCTTTTCTTATTTTGATTCTTCAATATCGTCCACTTTTAGCCATATGTGGGGTATACCACATCACCTAAATCATGAACTCACAGCAAAACAAAAAATTTAACTCAGTTGATTTCATAATCTTTTTCACTAAATTTTTATAGCCCTTTCTGTTGCTAACCCTACCTACCATTATTACATTTTATGTTATAACTAAAATAAATCAGTTTATGCTAGCTGTTACTGTGTTAAAACATTTTTTACAGACTTGGATGCCATCCTATTTTAAAATAGAATATAAGGCAAAATATCTCTATTCTTTATATAAATCTTTTGTATTTACTAAAGTATATTATGATAAATCATAATTAACCTTTTTTGTTTTTATTGAGATATAATTAATGTAAATTTTGTGTAAAATAAAATTCACCAATTTAGAGTGTACAATCCAGTGGCTTTTCAGATAGTCATAAGGTTATGCAACCATAACCACTATCTAATTCCAGAACATTTCCATCACCCAAAAAAGAAACACTATTTATAGCTAAACTTTAATGAGTATATTTTGCAATTAGCCATTATGCTGACCACCTTAAGTATATTATATTATTTACTACTGACAACAATCCAAAGAGATAGATAGGGAAAATGCTTCTATCTATTTTATAAACAAGAAAACTAAAATTAAGAGATGCTGAGGTTTGTTAAATGTCAGAAATGCTTGACTACTGTCCCCACCTTGCAGACTTTTTGTGTTTAATAAGGCTCCAGTTCTTACCTCTTTCTGAAGATGAAATAGACCTATAGTTGCCTTCTTTCATATAGACAGAAAGGAGAGTAGTAATATATGGTAATCATATCTTCCTTTCATCTTTATACTTCAAGATTATATATCTTGAATTTTCTAGGAGGGCCCCACTCTATTTCTAATAGAGGCATATGCAGTTCTTGCATCACAATTGGAAATTGCAATTACATTTGCCTATGAAAATCCATGGTGTTTAGTTAGAGATGAAATTGTCCCAGTGGCACAATGCACTTTCATACGTATAAAGTTATTTTGTGGATTGTGAGTATAATCTTGCATAACATGTCACAATAGAAAAAGATGGCTGTTCCAAGGCACAACTTTGCAAATCATCTTTTGTCTTGCTACTAATAAATATTAGTACTTAATAATAATTTGTTGAATAAGTAAATTAATGGATGGATGAATACATAAATCGTAAGTTAGGAATTGCGTGTAACATCATAAAGAAATTCATCCTAAAGTGTTGCAAACACATTTGAACACATAACTGAAATATATTTGATTGTCCCTGGGGAAGAATTTGTACTTTGCCAAAAAAAAAAAAAATAGATTATATTAGTAGTTTGCAAAATGATTATACTTACATGAGAAGTTTTATATTGAAATCTCAATTTTATAAACTTTTCCATGATGTTTTACACTTTACATAAAGTTACCATGATACTTCCTATTTTCCCTCACAGTAAGTGCCTATTTGTTTTTACAGTTGGAGCCAAGTGCTTATCTCATAATAATTGTTGCAATGCTAAGTAGTCATTTTCTACTAGTACATTCAGTTATAAAACATTGAATCACTCGTTTCTACCTACAAAGCAAGATGAACGTTTAATTTCCTCTGGGTGTTCTGTGAGGGGATATTTTGGAAGATTCTCATGCACTCCAGATGATCAGTTATTGTGATATTAGTCTTTTAGTATTACTAGGTTTTTTTTCCCCAGTCCCTTCCTGTCTGACAACACTCTGCCCAGGTTTGATAGGAGGCTGTAGTTATAGTGATATGATAAATAAACTATACTCTAAAGGATCAGTATTGAGAACAAAGTTTGCCCACATCTTCAATAGAGACTGTGAAAAAAATACTTAGCATTATTGGAACATCTAGTAATAATACTTGTAGGTATTACTCTTATGTAAATTCAAAATTTTAGTGCCTTAAAATTCAATCCTAATGCTATCTTTGAGCCACAGTGAAGATGAGAACTTCCATTTGGGAGAAGAATGTTAAATGTAAAACGAGTGCAATATGCGTGCATGTCTGTATAAAATTTAGTTTAACAGTAATTTTTGCTAACTCCTTATTATGTGCATTACATAATTTTTCATTTTCTAAAAGGAAATAACTGCAAAAAATTTTTGAGAAAAATGCATTACTTGTTTTTTGTTTGTTGGTTGGGTTTTTACTTAAAGATATTTCTCCAAGTAACTTTAAAAAGGCTTATAATAGATTAGTTCAATGGTCAGCAAATGATACTGCTGAGGCCTAAATTAAATTTGCATCCGTTTAGAAGCCAAAAATCACAGTCTTCTTATTTCCTAAAAGTGAAGATTGCTATCAACTTTTTATGTGTATTAATTTATTTAATCTCTCAATAAGACCCATTTTACAGACGGATACACTTATGCACAAAAAGGCATTTAATTTTAAAGTATAAAGTAGAATTTTGAACCCAATCTCCTAAAATGAAACCACACTATCAAAAGAAGTGTTGCAACAGCTAAGTTGTGTTTACATTTTTGTTTTATTTACCTTAAATAAAATACAGGAAAGGCTAGACTGGAGAGCTCTTTTAAGGGCCACCATTGATCCCGTCAACATAGTCTGTATAGTTCGACATCGGCCTGCACTTAATGAACTTAACTTTAATCCTCACAATCAGCAAGGAACTCTTTGCTTGCCTAAAATGAGGGTCACAGCATTAAAATATTGCTGGAAAAGGACAGCAATTTGAAGACAAGCACAGATCTCTCTGATCTGAAAAGGATTCATTCACAAATTCGTACCACTGAGATAGGCAATAGTTTGATCTGCCATTTAAAGGACTAAACTCCAGAATATGGGAAGTTCTCCTTCAGTGGCAATTGGAGTGGCTGAAAAGGAGAGGATGATTGTATTGTCCTACTGTAGACAAACTGTAGGATACAGTTGGAAACAAGTGCCCCGGTGGTAATAGTACTGATGGTGGACCAGTCATATACTATTTTTACATAGAGGACTATATGTATCAAAAATTGCAAATAAGCAAACATATAAAAAAATGCTCAACATCTCTAATCATTAGAGAAATGCAAATCAAAACCACAATGAGATATCACCTAACTCCAGTGAGATTGGCCTCTGTCAAAAAATCCCCAAACAACAAATGCTGGTGAGGATGTGGAGAAACAGGAACACTCTTACACTGCTGGTGGGACTGCAGGTTAGTGCAACCTCTGTGCAAAAGAATTTGGAGATACCTCAAAGAGCTAAAAATAGAAATACCATTCGATCCAGCAATAGTACTATTTGGCATCTACCCAAAAGAGCAAATGATAGGCTATAATAGAGACATCTGCACCTGAATGTTTATGGCAGCACAATTCACTATTGCAAAGATGTGGAAACAACCCAAATGCCCATCAATTCATGAGTGGATTACTAAAATTTGGTATATGTATACAATGGAATATTACTCAATCATAAGAAACGACAGTGATCTAGCACCTCTTATATTTTCCTAGATTAAACTTAAGCCCATTATCCAAAGTGAGATATCACAAGATTGGAAGAACGGGCTCCACTTGTACTCCCCATCACATTGGTACTAACTGATCAACACTACGGTGCTCACATGGCAGAAATACTCTCCAGGGATTAGGGAGATGGGAGGGTAAACTCGCAACTGAAGGACACGGGGAGCATTGTAGAGGGGAAGGGCATGCCTCTAACTCTCTCTTGGGTGAGGCAAAGACATAAAATGTAACCATAATATTTGTATCCTCATAATACCCTGAAAAAAAATTGCAAATAAGAATACAGCATTCTTTTACACAAATGATGTATTTAGGATTTTTATTATTAGACTTCTCATTTTTCTTTATGAAATTTACCCATTTTTCAGTCCTTACTGACTCCAAGGTGCCAAACCCTTTACCAATTCCTATACCTTTGTACTCAAATCACTTTTTAAAGTGTTTTTCAGCTATCCTAGCAACTGATTTCTATACATTGAGTTAAATTGGTGATATAGGTATAAAATTAGACTTTTACTGGTTGTTTAATATACTGGTAGGATTTTATATTGTTAAATATTTAGCCTCTTCTCATATTAGATATCATGAAACAGAGACTTCATAGAGTAGAGATTGGTGGTTTATCTGGCCATTCTAAAATATGCTTGGAAAACATTCAAAAACATTGCTGATGACCTCTAAAGAAACTGATAAAATGGAATATTTTTCCTGAAAATTAGAGGCAAGATGATGGCTTTACCTAATTGTTTTCTACCTGGGTAGTTTTTGCTAAGCAAACAGCAAGACTCTGTCTTTGTGCTTGTGTGTGCGTGTCTGTGTGCTTGTTGCTTGTGAGTGTGTGTGTATGGTGATGGTGGTGGTGGTGCACCCGCATGCACCAGTATTCATAATCAATCTTCCTCAGTTTCTGCTCTGTATCGTGTTTCCTGAGCCTTAGCTCATGATCGGCATCTCTCATATTGTGCTCAAATTGTGCTGCCTGGGATCTTTCTTTTCTCAATAATAAAAGATTATATGACCAACAGAAACACTGTGTTTCAATGAAGAACTTGGTCTTTCAGTCATAGGCTTAGAATATTGAATGCTATTTCTATTTTAAGGTGCTTAAAGATATTTGCGGAAGTTATAAGTAAACCTCTCACATGAAAGGTATTTTACCATTAAAAAAGATGTTGTCCAGGTTCACAGTGAGGTCAACATGCTTTGAAATTTCCCTGTTGCTTACTTATATTAATCAGAAACTTCAAATTAATTGGTTAGACTCTATTGACTTGATTTTTTTTTTATTTCTTGCCATATCAGTTGAAAAAGGCTGAGAACATGCCCCCAAAATTGGTATATACTTATTTGTAAATTACATAAATATAATGCATATAATACTATGCTAATATGTTTTATACATTATTTTATATATATAAATATAAATATTAAAAGAGAATGAGAGAGAAATTAAAATATTTTATAACCAGTCCTAATGAATGTTCCTATATCAGCCCACTCCACCACAAACCCAGAGGACATCTTGGCTTTGAAAGACATTGATATTTATTTCTACAGACTATCTTCAACTGTGACTATGATTTGCTCATGGTTTGTGTCATTAACCTGTATATTTTTGTCTAGAGGGGTTGAAACTCCTGTTGAGACTTTTTGTGTATACTAAGGTTTCTGTGAGTTTTATGTATTATGTTTTAAGTATACTGTGTTGACATAAAAAAGGGCCAACAAACTACAGCCTATGTACCAAATTTGGTCCAACACTGATTTTTCTTTCCTTAATATTCTGCCATGATTGTGTCATATCACTCTCTTTATTCTAAAACGTTAAAATATTAGAGATCCAATTTCATCCCTCTGCTCCTCGGCTCCCCATTCCCTTCCTCTCACTCCAGAGTAACCTATAAATCTGAAGTAAACATTTATTACTCTCAATTATTTTTATTACCTCTACAATATAAATAGTGTCATCATGTACATATCTTTCTGCTGCTTACTCTTTTTTTTTTATTTCAAAATATTATGGGGTACAAATGTTTTTTGTTACATGGATTGACTTGTAACACTTGAGTCAGGGTTAAAAGTGTGCCCGTCACCAAGGTAGTCTTCATTGTACTCCTTAGGTAGGTTTGTGCCAATCACCTCCTCCCTGTTCTTCCCTGCTTGGTTAGCAGTGAGATTTATTTCCCTCTATGAACATGTGTGTTCCTCAGTTATTTCCAATTTAATAATGAGTACATGTGGTGTTTGTTTTTCCATTCTTTAAATACTTCACGTAGGATAATGGTCTCCAGGTACATCCAAATTATTGCAAAATGCATTAAGCCATTCTTCTTCATGGCTGAGTAGTATTTCATGGTATACATATACCACATTTTGTTAATCCACTTATGAATCGATGGACATTTGGGTTGATTCCACATCTTTGAAATTGTGAATTATGTTGCAATAAACATCCAAGTGCAGATGTCTTTTTGACAAAAAGACTTATTTTCCTCTGGGTAGATACCCAGCAGTGGGATTGCTGAATCAAATGGTAGGTCAACTTTTAATTCTTTGAGGAATCTCCATATTGCTTTCCAAAGACGTTGTACTAATTCACAGTCCTACGAACAGTATATAAGTGTTCTTTTCTCTGTGCATCCATGCCAGCATCTATTGTTCATGGGTTTTTTAATAAAAGGCATTCTGACTGTGGTAATGTGATATCTCATTGTGGTTTTGATTTGCATTTCCATAATGATTAGTGATGAGCATTTTTTGATATGTTTATTGGCCATTTCTCTATATTTTGAGAATCTTCTGTTGATGTCTTTTACCCACTTTTTAATGGGATTGTTTGATTTTTTTTTTTTTCTTGCTGATTTGCTGAAGTTCTTTGTAGGTTCTGGTTATTAGTTTTTTTTTTATCAGATGTATAACTCGGGAATATTTTCTCTCAATCTGTAGGCTGTCTATTTGCTCTTTTAATTATTTCCTTGGCTGTGCAGAAGCTTTTAAATTTAATCAAGTACCATTTATTTATTTTTGTTGTTGCTGTGATTTCCATTGGGATATTTTTCATAAATTCTTCACTGAGGCTGAAATCTGGAAGAGTTTTTTCAACATTTTCTTCTAGACTTCTTATGTTTTTATGCTTTGCATTTAAGTCTTTTATCCATCTTGAATTAATTTTTGAGAGTGGTTAGAGATATGTAATCTGTTTCATTCTTCTGCATGTGGCTATCCAATTTTGTCAGCACCATTTATTGAATAGGGCTTCATTTCTCTAGTGTGTATTGTTGTCTGCTTTGTTGAAGATCATTGGTTTTATGTAAATGGCTTTATATCTGGATTGTCTGTTCTGTTCCATTGGTCTGTGGCTCTATTTTTGTGCCAATACCATGCTTTTTAGGTTACTATAGCCTAGTAGTATAGTTTGAAGTCTGGTAATATGATGTCTACAAGTTCGTTCCTTTTGCTTAAGATTGCTTTAGCTATTCAGGCTCTTTTCTGATTCCACATGAAGCATAAAATTATTTTTTCTAGATCTGTGAAATATGACATTGGTATTTTGATGAGATTGCATTGAATTTGTTAGCCACTTTGGGTGGTTTGCAGATGGACATTTTAACAATGTTGATTCTACCGATATGTGAGCACAATATGTTTTTCCACTTGTTTATATCATCTGCAAATTCGTTCCTCAGTGTTTCATAGTTCCCTTTGTAGAGATCTTTCAACTCCTTGGTTAAGTGAATTCCTGTGTATTTTGTTTCTTTATATCAATTGTTAATGGTATTCAGCCTTTGATTTAATTCTCAGCTTGACTATTATTGGTGTATAGGAATGCTACTGATATGTGTACATCGATTTTGTAACCTGAGACTTTGCTCCTTTTGTTTACCAATTCCAGGAGTCTCTTGATGGAACCTTCAGGGTTTCCTAGATATAAGATCATACAGTATGCAAAAAGCAATAGTTCGACCTCCTCTTTCCCAATTTGGATACCCTTAATTTCTTTGTCCTGCCTGATTGCTCTGGATAGGACTTCCAGCACTATGATGAATAGAAGTGGTGAGAGTGGACATCCTTGTCTTATTTCAGTTCTTACTGGGAATACTTTCAACTTTTTCCCATTTTATATGATGCTGGCTGTAGGTTTGTTGTATGTGGGGCTTTTACAATTTGAAATATGTTCCTCATATGCCTAGTTTATTGAGGGTTTTTATCATGAAAGTGTACTGAATTTTGTTGAACACTTCTGCATTTATTGAAATGATCATATGGTCTTTGTTTTGCTTCTGTTTATGTGGTAAATCACATATATTGATTTACGTATGTTCAACCATCCTTGCATCCCTGGGATGAAACCCACTTGGCCATGGTGATTATTTTTTTGATGTACTGTTGAATTCTGTTTTCTCCTATTTTATTGAGGATTTTTGCATCTATCGTCATAAAGCATATTGGTCTGTATTTTTCTTTTTTGTGTGTGTCCTTTCCTGGCTTTGGTAGCAAAGTGATACTGGCTTTGTAGAATGAGTTGGGGAGGATTCGCTCCTTGCCAATGTTATGGAATAATTTCTGCAAAATGGGTACAAATTCTTCTTTGTAAGTCTGGTAAAATTCTGCTGTGAATCCATTTACTCTGGTGCTTTTTTTTGTTGTTGTTGGAAAATTTTTTTATTGCTGCTTCAATCTCATTGTTTGTTATTGGTCTGTTCAGGAGTTCTATTTCTTCCTGACTGAGTCTTGGGAAGTGGTGTGTTTCCAAGAATTTGTCCATTTCCTCTGCATTTTTGAGTATATGTTCATAGATTTTCGTAATACTCACATATGATATTTTGTATTTCTATGGTATCAGTCAGTTGTAATAGCAACTTTTTCATTTCTGATTGAGTTTATTTGGGTCCTTTCTATTCTATTCCTGGTTAATCTAGCAAGACGTCTATTAATTTTGTTTACCTTTTCAAAGAACCAACTTTTTTTAAATTGATCTGTATAATTTTATTACTTTCTATTTCATTTACTTTTGCTCTGACCTTAGTTATTTCTTTCTTCTGCTGTCTCTGGGTTTGCTTTATTCTTCCTTTTTCAGTTCCTTGAGACATGTCATTAGATTGTTAATTTGTGATCTTTCTGTCTTTCTTATATAGGCATTTAAGGCTGTGAGTTTTCCCCTTAGGACTACTTTTGCTGTATCACATAGATTTTGATAGTTTGTGTCCCTTTGTCTTTCAGTTCAAGGAATCTTTTAAGTTCCCTCTTAATTTTACTATTGATCCAATAATCATTCAGCAGCAGGTTGTTTAATTTCCATGACTTCGTGTAGAATTGAGTGTTTCTCTTCGACTTGAATTCTGGTTTTATTCCACTGTGGTCTGAGAAGATACGTGGTATTATTTCCATTGTTTTGAATTTTTTGAGCCTCGTTTTGTGGCATAAAATATGATCAATCTTGTAGAATGTTCCATTTGCTGATCAGAAGAATATATATTCAGTAGTTTTGATGTAAAATGTTCTGTAAATGTCTGTTAGACCCATTTTTTCTAGAGTCCCATTTTTGTCCAGTGTTTATTTATTTTCTGCTTGGATGATCTGTCCAGCTCTGTCAGTGGAGTGTTGAATTCCCTGGCAATTATAATGTTACTGTTTATCTCTTTGCTTAGATATAATAGGGTCTGCTTTATGAATTTGAGTGTGCCCAAATCAGGTGAATACATATTTAGGATGGCTATGTCTTCTTGTTGATTTGTTCCCTTTATCATTCTATAATGATAATTTTTGTCCTTCTTTATTATTGTTAATTTAAAGTCAATTTTATCTGATATAAGAATCGCTACACCTGCTTTCTGTTGGTTTCCATTTTCATGGAATGTTTTTTCCATCCCTTCACCTTGAATCTATATGAGTCCTTGTGGGTTAGATGTGTTGTTTATTGGAGACAGCAGATATTTGGCTTGTATTGTTTTATCCATTCAGCCACCCTGTGTCCTTTGAGTTGGAAATTCAAGCCATTTACCTTGATCGATAGAATCTGCATGGGAAATATTGTTATGTTCATCCTGTTGGGTATACCTTATTGCTTTGTTTTACCTCTTGTATTATTGTTTTATATGAGCTCTGTGCTTTAGCTTTTGGGTGGTTTTACTATTCTGCTGGGTGACTATTGTGCTGATTCATATAAATGCAGTTCTGAGTATTTCTTGTAGAGCATTTCTGGTCTTGACAAATTCCCTCAGTGGTTGCTTGTCTGGAAAAGTCTTTTTTTCATTGATATATGAAACTTAATTTTGAAGTATACAAAATTCTAGGCTGGCATTTGTTCTGTTTAAGAAGACTAATGATGGGGTCTCAATTCCTTCTGGCTTGCAAGGTTTCAGTTGAGAAGTCTGCAGTTAGCCTGATAGGTTTTCCTTTATAAGTTACTTGATATTTTCACCTTACGGCTTGTAGGAGTTCCTCTTTCATGTTGACTTGGCCAGTCTGGATGACTATGTGTCTTGGTCATTGTGATAAATCTTGCAGGTGTTCATTGACCTTCTTATACCTGGATGTCTAAATCTCTAGCAAGACCCAGGGATGTTTTCCTCAATTATTCCCTCAAATAGGTTTTCCAGCCCTTGTGTGTTTTCTTTTTCATCCTCAGGGATTATTGTGATTCTTATATTTGGCCATTTTCCATAATCCCATATTTCTTGTGGTTTTATTCGTTCCTCTAAATTTTCTGTTTTTCATTTTTGACTGATTGAGTTAATTTGAAAGCATTGTCTTCAAGTTCTGTGCTTCTTTCTTCTGCCTGGTATAGTCTGTTCTTAAAACTCTCCACTGTGTTTTGTATTTTCTTATATGAATTTTTATTTCCAGAAGTTCTGTTTTTTTTTTTTTTTCAACATGTTGACCTGTATAGTAAACATTTCATTCGTTTTCTGAATTGTTTTTCTGGTTTTTATGAGTTGGTTTTCTATTTTCTCTTGAATTTCATTGAGCTTCCTTACAATTCATATTTGGAATTCTTTATCTGTTATTTTAATATTTTCATTTTTGTTAGTATCAGTTGTTCATTCTCTTTTAGGAGCCTCTTTTCACTCTAATTTTTATACTTCCAGAGTTATTTTGCTGATTCCTTCTCATCTGGAGCAGCTGTTGCTTCTTATTTTTTGGATTTTTGTTTTGTTTTGTTTTGTTTAGATAGGATTTTTTTCCCTCCCCTCACTCGCATGGTGTACTTGTAGCATTTGTTGGGTAAGACCTTTAGCTTTGCTTGTGGGTGGTTTTTACGGTGATCTATGATTTGGGTGGATGCCTTGGTTATAGATATCCTTAGTGTAGTGGTTTTCTCAGTAGCTGTTTGTAGGCTGTAGGAATGTGAGCTATGTCAGTAGGCAGGTTCCCTTTCTCTCTTTGTTGAGGGAGAGTGGGGGTCTTTGTAACCCTTTCTCTTTCCATAGCCCTGTGGTCTTCTTAACAGTGTCAATTGTATTGGCACACCAGTTTAATCTCTGAGATTATAGGTGATGCTTGAGGGTGAGAATTAACCACACCCTGTATTATCGAGTCAGTAAATGTTGTAAAGGGGGTGCAAATTGACCTCCCTCTCAGTAGGTGGTGCTTGCCAGAAAGAACAAGCTGCAATTTGTTTTTGGGTGCTGTGCCTGACTCTAGTCCCTCAGGAGAAGCACTCAAATGCCAGGTAAGGGTGGGGCCCTGGAACTTCCAGATGAGTCCTTATTCTCTACCACATCAGAGGGTGGGTGCCTGGATGGAGCCGGGTTAGGTGAGCTTGCCCTCAGGCTCCACAAAAGCAGGCAAGGTAGCTGTTCTGGAAGGGGTCAAAGGTCTGCTCCCAGCTTCTGGGTAAAGCTGCCAGGGAGAGACTGAAGTGGCCTCACCCAACCAGAAAGTGTGCTTGTGGAAGTGGGGCTGTCTGTGATTCACAATCTGGCTGTCTGGGCTGTGTTTCACTCTTCTCCCCCATCCCCTGCTCTGAGGTGTTCCTGTGGCATCTGCTGGTAGGCAGGAGCTCAAGTTAGCTGAGCTCTCCCACGATTGTGCTGCAGACTGTGAGGTTTCCCACCAAGGATCCTCGCCTGAGCTGAGAACACAGGCTTCCTGTGGAGGGGAGCGGTGCCCGTGAGTATGCTGCAGCTAGGACCCACACTGCACTCTCTTCTCAGATTTATGTACGTGGGCTTCCTCACCTGCTAAAACTAGTTCACAAATATCCCCTCTGTTCCCCCAAGCAACATGATTGAGATCTAGGGGTACAGGACCTGGCCTGCAGGCCTGTCTCTGCATCCCCAAAGATCAATCCCTGACCACATCAGGGAGAAGCATGCTGGTCCTGAGTTGTCTATGGGGTGCTCATGTAGATTTGATGTCCCTCCCCACTTTGGGGTGCATCCTGCTCTGATAGAGCCACAAGGCAAACATCAGCAGTGAGGGCCAGAGAGCAAGGGACTCACAGCCCAAGCACCCCTCAGTCCACTGAAGGACCTTAAGAGGAAAGGTTTGAGCCCCACTCTCTGTGGAAGCCTAAGTGTGGTGACTCAATTGACTCTCTGAGAAGCCACCGGTGGGTCAGGCGAAGGGGAGGAAAAGAATCTGGATGGAGAAAAGTTAGCTTTCTGATCATCTCTGTCCCTCTCTGTGGGAGGCAGCCTGCCCAGAATGTCCAGGCTCTGAAGTCATGCAGATCATCCAGGGCCCACTGGACCTCCATGGCTCCTGCAGTCTGGGATGGAGTTTGGAAATGTCTGTGCGGGAATGAGCAAGATGAAACCTGAGGAGTTGCAGCCCCCTGAGGATGACAAAGGCACATAGTGGGTAGAGAAGCAGTATGACTCCTGCTGTCCCAGCTCAGGTCTCTGGTGATTGGAAGTGCCTCAGTGGGGCTGGTTGCTGGTGCTTTGTCCACAACAAGCTCCCAGCTCACTGGCGGCAGCAGCTTTTGGACTCATGGGGTTAGAAAGACTCTCTAGCAGCTCGGAAACCCAACAACTGTCAGAGATGAGAGAGAGAGAGAAATATACCATTCCATCTACCCTTTTTGCTGGACTCCAAGCCTCTCAGGTTGATCTCTGCTGATATTTTGCTCCTTCTTATTCTGCTTTGGAAATTCTTCCCATGAAGTCTATTGTAGGTTTTGGCACCCTTCTCTCAGAATTACATGCAAACTATGTTTGTTTGTTCGTTTGAATTTTCTCTTTCATCTGAAACTTTTCCTCCTTACTGAAACACTCTGGCAGCTGGAGTCTCTGGTCAGCCATCTTGAGCTTCTGACTAACACTGATTTTTGTAAATAAAGTTTTATTGGAATGCTATCTTGCCCGTGTTTTAAATATTATCTAAGGATATTTTTATACAGGACAGAGTCATCCTGTTGTGACAAAGACTGTGCTTCGGAAAATGTAAAATATTTATTTAGACCTTTACAGAAAATATTTGCTGACCAAGTATCATGTCCAGCTAGTGATTCTTATAGGGAAATTAATATCAATATCTAAAAATACCAGTAAACATTGCCATGGTTAATAATGCAATAATAATGTGTGAGTTATAACTCTGTTTTAGTGATAAATATATAAAAACAAAAATAGATTTAATCATCGATTTCAATTTTGCCCTCCCTTAGTTCTATGTATAGTATGTATTCCCATAATTTATTCAGTTCTTCTCACAATTTAACAAAGATATAATTTGGTTTATCTCACTATTTGATTGAAGGTGTAGTTGTAGAGTCTCCAGTAGAGTACCTAACATTATTATTCTCAGCTTTACATTATCTTTGGAGAAACAAAGATTTAAAAATATATTTTTTTTTTCAGTACTTTACAAAGGGTAGCTACACATGTAAAATTCACTGATGATTTAAACTCTCAACATTTTTCTCATAAGACCAAACAAAGCTATAGGACATTATAACTGACTAGTATTTTTATATCAATTATGTCACTTGGTACTTACAAACCTAGTTGATAGGCACAGTGCCTATCTGCGTTTCTGAAATTAGGGCTGTAATAGGCTTAGGAAATTTTAGGAAATTTGAGTGATTCATCCAAAGTCACATGGGAATTAAGTAACCAAATATGACCTTGAGCCTAGCTCTCAGAATTGTCATCCTGAGTAATTTAGGTTGTCATCCCAAGTCATTTAGATTGCCATTGATAGTGTAGCTCTAGTATTGACTCATTTGTGAGGGCTTTGTTCACTCTGTTATCTTCTGCTATTAAATAATCTGAATTTTCATTTATATTATAATTTCTCATTAAAACTCTATGCTTTTGTTACGATGTATTTTATAGACAACAATTTGCTGACAAGAATTAGCTCCCTGACACTTTATCCAGGCTTTGAGAAGTGAATTGTTCAAAAGTATGATTTATTTCTCTTTACACAAGCACCATGTTCCATGTGATGCCCTTTTCATACAGCCACATGTTGAAAATATGATATGTGTATATAGCAATCTTCACAGGCACTGAGAACATCTAAGAACTATAAGACTGGGTATTTGCCTGTAAGGGACTTCTAACTTACATGGAGACCAAATTTAATATGATGTGAAAAATTGAGTTATTAAGGTAAGGTGTCATGTATGAGTGAGTTAGAATACCTTATAAGAAGTAAGAAGAGAACAATCTCTCAGGACTAAGAGGGTAAGGGAATACTTCAAGGATAGTGTAGATGTTATAGGGTACAAAATATCATCATAGGTAAAGAAGTAGAGAAAAGAGGGAAAAATAATTTCAGATGTAGGGTTTATTTATGTAGGCTCATAACTTTAAATAGGAAAGAAAAATTTGGGAGGGAGAAAAATCATTCTTAACGTCAATATCCGAAAGTCTGAGTTCTATATAGATTCTAGTTATCAGCCCTTTATCAGATGCATGCTACACATCGGACACTTATGTGCCCATACAGTAGTAACATTCATCGGGCATCAGGCTGGTGGGAGAGGGGAGCAGGGGATGGGTATATACACACCTAATGGGTGTGGTGTGCACTGTCTGAGGGATGGACACATTTGTAGCTCTGACTCAGGTGAGACAAAGGCAATATATGTAACCTAAACATTTGTACCTCTGTAACATTCTGAAATAAATATAAATACAAACACACACACATACACACACACACACACACACACACACACACACACACACGAGTCTCTGTATGTTATTGTTGTTTTTTAAAGAACTGCCATTTGTTTTTCTTTTGAATAATTATTAATGTGACCAAGTATGGAAATTTTACCACAGACAAACCCAAAGAATGTGTAGAGGGTGGGTGTGTGTAAAGTAGTAGTAGTAGGAGGAGGAGGAGGAGGATGAGAAGGAAGAGGAAGAGTAGAAAGGAACAGGCTTTGCTTTCTAGTAAAGACCCTCTGCTTTAATTTAACAAACGCTGTGGTTAAAATAACATATTCTATCAACCAACATATTCAGTTTTGGCAGCTGTTCTTAAGTACATTTATTCAGGTGCACTTCTATGGCTTAGGCATCTTCTTTGTAGTACTTTTTGTCCCTATCAACTCTCACATGCTCAAACTCAAAATGCCTATAAAGTTTCTATAGAACTTCATATCCCTCTTTTGCTCTCTCCATCTCTCTCCATCTTATAATTTGTGATGCATAGTGCTGGCTAATTTCCAGTTGATGGAACTGTTTGCTTTCAAATTGTATAGCTGCATAAATCAGTAGACCCACATTCTGCAACATAATCAATGCATATGTCTTGTCAGCTCAAAAGCAGCAACTCATGTGTGCAGCATCATTATTATTATTATATGCTTTGCTTCCAGCCTACTTGTGTGCTATCCTCAAATCATAGGTCAAACATATCAATCCATTGGATAAATATGAAGAAGATGACAGGTACTTCTATTAACAAATCTGTATCAACAAATCAATCAAATGTAATGTTTGCATCCTTTAACATTTATTATTCTAACTTAATTAAGTAATTAACTCCAGGAAAGTATAGAAGTTCTATGCTATAATTAAATATTGGATAATAATGAAGAAATTTATTTTGTATGAAGCCAACACATTTGCATCTGCCAAACCAAGACACCCACACAGATTTATTGTTGATGTTTTAAGGAGACAAAGCCCTTATATTCAGCCCAATTAAAGGTGAATAAACTTTGCTTTTCCTAAATTTCTGTGTGGTTTAAGTAGAAATTTTTCAGCTTATTACTGAACACTTGTTACGACTTCGTTATACCCTACCTGGTCAGATGAGAGGTTTGATTAGTAAGTATTTAGCCATTTTCATGATTAAGAAAAAATTAATAACCTGAATAAAAATGACCAATTTGGAAATTTCATCTATTTGTGACTCCAAAAATGCCACAGCCAATGCTATTTCCTCATAGTAAAAATAAGTAAGACTGCTATCTCCCTATAGCCACAGTTTTGAGTTATTATAGCAAAGTACCATAGACCGAGTTGTTTGTAAACAACAAAAATTTACTTCTCATAGTTCTGGAGGCTGGAAGTCTGAGATCAGAGGGCTAACATGGTCCGGTTTTGGTGAGGACCCTTTTCTGTGTGGCAGACTGCTGTCTTCTCACTTGGCAGAAAGAGGGCAAAAGAGTTTGCCGGGCTCCTTTTTATAAGGGCACTAAACCTATTGATGGGGTTTCCAAATTCATGACCTAATTACTTCCCCAAAGCTCCACCTCCTAATACTATCACATTACAGATTAGGTACGAATTCAACATATGAATTTTGAGGGGAAACACACATTCAATCCAATCGTAACCCTCATTTTCCCTTTCTTTATAATTGATTTAAATCTTTACAACAAAATCTTCAATAGATAGGAAGCAATTTATTGATTGATGTATATTAGAATCTTGAATAAATATACTGCTATATTATAAAAGTATTATTTTAAAAGTTATTGACTTCATAATATTTAAAATATGTTCTATAAATTTAAGAATTAATATTCCTTCCAAAGCGTTACCCAGAAACATGCTTATTTATCCTTCTATCTTACCTATAAGATAGAAATAACATATTTTAAAAAAAGATAAAGAGAAACATTTTAATGGATCTTTCATATGAGTTATTTGGATGTTCTAATTTGAGAAATATTATAATTTGCTTCAGAGATATAGCTGTATTCTCTTAAAATAAGAGATGATGGTTCCGGATGGTGAGGGGGTAACTGATACATGGTTGTGATTTCTTTTAATTATGAGTAAGTCCATTTGTTAAAATATTTGTGCAATATTTTTAGAATATTAACACCTATAACAGCACGTCTAACTTAACAGGAAATTAACTTTCAAGATGATAGTTTTATAATATAATTGTCAAGAGTATACCATATCTTATCTTTCCTCCTTTCCTTCCTAGTTAAGGAGTAAGAACCCCTATAAAGAGAATAAATGGGGTTATTTTCAGTTTTGAAAAAAAAATATATAGATATATATATATGCATACGGTAATAGATTTTAGCCAGCATTTCATATTGAGATAGGGCAAAGCCCTTTATGTTAACTGTTCTGTTATTTGTATGTAGAACATGTTTCCTCAACAGTTTCAGACAGATAAATATGAGTCATCCGTGAGGCCAGGGCTAGGAGTTTAAGCAGTTTAAGCTTGTCGCCCTTCACATTCTCAATTTGTCCTGTTTCTTCTAATGCATTCTTAATTTCTCTACCTCTCTCCTTGTGTCATGATTGGATTAAAGTGTGGCTATGCCGAGTGGCTTGAATACCAATGCCTCCCTATTGCATCTACTCTGCATACACAGTGTTAACATTCAGGTTTAGTCTACTAAAGGAGATACAGCATTTTGTCCTCCGGTGAAATTGTCATTATTTCTATTTCTATTTTGGGTTTTCTTGCTCCTGTCTGATTTTCCTTTACTGTGCACTGTTTTGCTACTTTGTGCTACCAGCTATAATGGTGATGATTTGTAACTAATTTCCTTTAGAGGATATGCTGTCAGGCTGTTACAGAGATTTTCCTTAACTTATCATTTAAATGTATGCTGTTCCCTCTGCATTTAAGTTTTACTTAGACTATTAGTGGAATTTTTCTGTTCTTGTCTATTTGTATTCGTTGTCTTCTCAGTGGTACTCTCTTCTGTCACATAATTTCTTGTTTGTTCTGCCCACACATTGGGCAATGTCATCCATTGGAAAGGGATAGTGCACACCAAACGGGAAAAAAAGAAAACTGAGGATTTAATTACCTTTCATGCTCTGAAGTTTTATTCGTCTATCCACTGACAGTTATTCATAGTAAACACCTAACTCTGTGCATTCCATGTCTTTTGGGGTCAGTGACAATAGATCCATTTTGCAGTTGGTTTCAGAAGGACTTGGCATTTGCTGAGTATACATCCCAAACATGAGGGAAACCGACCTTAATGTATTCAAGGCCTACTCCCAAAATGACTGGCACAAATATTTATGGCTGGAAAAGATCTTGAAATGTAACAGATAAAGCAATCGGGGCAAAGGAAAACAGTGTTGGTTTTAGCGTACTGTATTTAATTCAATTATAAAATTATCAACGAGGCCAGAATGAAAATCTGAATCTCCATCCTTGATGCATGCAGTTAAACATGTGGCAGTACAGTAGCATGGTGAAAAACAGTGATGTGGAAAAAAAAAAAAAAAAAGGTTTGATTCTGGAGTATCTCCTGTATGGGGAAAACAAAACAAAATAAAACAAAAAAATAAAACCAAAAATCCAAGGGGTGGCCTTAGGACTTCATTCCTGCCAGGTCATATTTGGATTTAACAGGAGTGTTGCCATGCATTACCATTTCTTTTAGTGCAGTCCCTGCATACATGGCCAAGAGTGAATTTGCCATCTGGAAGAGTAAAGCCGTGAGAATCGCTGCAATGGCATGCCTACCTTGATCAGCTCAGTTCACATTAGATAGGAAGACACAAACTTAACCTGGAAACATAGAGGTCAGAAGCTTGCCAGTGTCATTTTTTGCTTTCCAGAACTGGCATTTGGAATTGGCTTAGAGGGAGGAATACCAATAAAATAGTTTGGTCTCTTAAAAGAATATTTAAGATTTAAAAGACAGGTAAACTCAGGTGCAAAGGACCATGATCTAAAAGTTGTCTGCATATAATTATTTGAATTAAAAAAAAAAAAAATCCCTACTCATGTTGGTGATTGGAAGTAGATTTAAGCTGGATGATGTTCAACCAGAAACTCTTCAGAAAAAGACAACCAGATGGCGAGGAGTCTGGAAACCATGTCTTATATTTAATGTTGTTAGAAGGAAATGTGTAGGGGGAAAATACTAAAACGATCTCTAAAATATTTGAAGAATTATCACCTGAAAGAGGAAGCAGCCATTTTACAGAAGAAAGAATAAGAAATAATGGATATAAATTCCTAGAAGGCAAATTTTGACTAACCAGAAGCGAATTATGGAGAGCTGTTTGTTATACAGGCTGTTTCATGAAGCAGGTAAATAATGATTAACTCATCCTCTGAAAAGTTAAAAAGACAGTAGATGATCAATCACCTGCTTGGGATATTTAATGATCCCAACAATAAGTAAAAGGCTAGATAGGATTATATGGGCAGATTCTTTCTGAGTTTCTATAACTTTATGCAGTTATTGGTATAAGGGACTTGGTTATGTATAGAGATTTATTCTTTATGCGTAGAGATTGTTTTTTCTTATTCTGGAATCATTCACTAAGTGAGTGATATTCAATATTTCTCAGGGTCCTTTGAATTATCGCATCTCCAAGTATTTATCTGTGGATAATTCATTCCAATAAAAACTGAGAATCTGCAGCATGTCAATTACTGTTTGTAAAGTGTGGAGGAGACGCTAAGATGAATGTGGTGTCCACGTTGATTAGAGTATAGTGATACTAAAATTATGGTAGGTGGATTACTAAGATCAGAATTAGCTGAGAGGGCTATTTAAAAATACAGATTCTGGGCCCTAATCCAGCTCTATTTTAAGAATCTCTAGAAGTAAATTTGAAAAGTGACATTTCTAAAATCTTTACGAGAGAATCTTAAGCACAATGAATTTTGAGAACCACAGACAAGCTAGAAAGTGAATTTGCATGAATTACTGGAAATATATAAACAGTGATATATTCCACAGAAAAGTAAGCTATTTAGGTATGGATGTTGGGGATAGTAGGAGTGAGGAGTGAAAAGGCAGAGATGATAAAATATTACAAAAAGCTACAGGTATTTTTCTGTGGATGATTCATTCACATGATGGTTGCATAACATTCTGTCAAGCACTATGTATAAGGTGTAGAAAAGATATAACATGAATGAGATTTTTATTCTGTCCACAAGTTGCTTGGCATCTATGGTGATTCTCTGGTTGCAATGTGTTTTACTTTCAGCTATGGGCACAAGAATTGGTTTTGCTAGGAAAAGGAAAATAATGTTGAAGTCAGGTGGGACATAGCATGTACCAGGCTATATGGCTAGGCAATGAGAGAATCCTTGATGCTATAACATCTGCCCTACAAATGCAGCGATGGTCTTGGTTACAAATTGACAATAATATTCTTAGAGCATCACTAGCTATAATATGTACCAGGTTTATTTAGCTCTGAGGAGGGATATAAGATGGGAAACAGAGCATGTCAGCATGACTCCATCACATAAGTTTTCCTCAAGAGTTCTTACAGCAGTCTGGCACTGCTTCCCAGACCGCACAAGGAGTGTGCTCAGTTTTAGGGGTTTAGACCCCACAGGTGGGTACAGGTCATCCTAGCATAGTAAGCTTCATACATGACAGCCCATGAGAGTAGCTGACAGGCCTATTCAAGGGTGGTGCTTTTTCCACAAAGTACCACACAAGGAGGCAAAGCTGATATTTAATATTATCCAGCATGTTTCGTAGAGTTTTATTATGTAGTCCTTCAGGGTTTATATGCCCATTCAGGTCACCAATAAGAGGTAATAAGCAATCATGCCTAGTAACAGAGTTCCCTGTTTATGTATTTCCAAAGAAACAGAACTGGGGAAGGTAAACCTGAAAACATCTCCCCACAGCGATAAGGTTTAGATGTGCTTTTAATCCTTTCTCCTCTGTTGGTTTTTGAGAAGAAGAGAGTATAATGAGTACTGTGGTTCAAGAAGATTAGCTTGTAGCAGATGTGTGAGGAAATACTAACAATGAAACTGAAGGTGAGGCAGACAGAGGTGACAAGCAGTGCATGACATACAATAGACACTCAAACATGCACTCAAGAAATGAAAAGGTCATCTATAGTAGTTTAAGTGAAAAATAATGAAGCTATGAAGTAGGTGTTGTCAATGTAAATGGAAAGAGGGAAGAGATCAGATAACTATTCTGGAGGTTGTGAGGCCAGAATTTAATAACCTTTAAATTATAGGATTAAATTATTATAGGCTGGGAACCTATAATGGGTGAGTAGATACTGTGAGTAGACAGTGAAGGAAAATATTTTTCCTACTCCTCAGAAAGAAAGACATGAATGTGAAGATTTTATTTTAAAGCATTTATGTAGAAGCACACATATTAACAACATACGATATATGGAGAATGAAGTAGACATCTTGGACAGATGATTCTAGAAATGACAAGACTCTCAGCCCTTGGTCATGTGCCATCTGTTAAATTAATATGTTTAAAATTGAATATAGGCTATGATGCTCTAATTCTACAAAGACCTTGGAATCAGCATGTCTAATACAATAACTCACCTTTAACCTGCACACAGCAACCTCCACGCAACCCCCAGCAGATAAGAGAAACAAAGATGAAAGAAATAATTTTTTCATTCAGCAGATATTTGTTGAGTGTCTTCTATGCACCAAGTACTGTCTAGACCTTGTGATTTATCAGTGAACAAAACTGATGACAATCTCCCATAATCATAACAATAAATAAGGAATTTTTAT
>NW_012148175.1:1973653-1987133 GCF_000956105.1 Propithecus coquereli
TGGTATTTTATCTTTTAGTAGAAATAAATATGTGCTATAACCTACTGGAAATCTTAATGTTATATCCATATCAATATTTATGTTGATGGCTTATAACTTCACTAAATTCACTTAGTAATATTCAGAGAATCATTTACAGATTTGGGATTTATCCAGATTTTCTTTTTCTCTCTCTTCCCCCACTTATCTCCTCACATATGGAAAGGAATGGAAGTGAAACTTAAATCATCTGAATATGTAAAATTTCCCAAGAACTCCTGAGGAAAATAAAATCCTCCATAAAGTGGTTTAGGGAAGCAATGTTTCCATAATTATTGGAGGCTTTAAATGGCAGCTATATTACAGTAGTTCAGACGGCTTCAGATGGAGGCTATATATACCACATATGCTTTAGCCTAGCTTATCAATTCCTTCCCACTAGTCTGGTCCAGAAACAGAAGCTGAACGCACATCATGTGCAGGAAGCTCGCAGGAGCCCACTCGTTCCTCTAAACCAGAGCCGATACAAAAGGATTTCTGAATAACCTCAAAAACTAGTGACCTTAACTTGCTGTCTATGGGCTTTGGGTGAGATCAGAGAAAGCATCATGCAATTAAGTGAAAATATACTATGTCTGTGCATTCTTTTTTTTTTTTTTTTTTCCCTGAAAAGAGCCATTCAAGGCATTCATCTGATTCTCAAAAGTTCCCACAAATTTAAAAAGATTAAAGGTACTATTCCTCTGTCAGCTTTAGAAGTTCCAGAGATCCAAACTGAACCAAATAACACCCTGAGTGAATTGGTACATAAAGAGGGCCTGGAATAAAGCCACAAACTCTTATTTTTGTAGAGTTTTATTATGTAGACCTTTAGGATCTATATGCCCATTCAGGGTCCTCCAAGATACAGGTCACCAATCAGAGGTAATAAGCAATGGTGCCTAGTAACAGAGTTTCCTGTTTATGCATTTCCAAAGCAACAGAGCTGGGGAAGGTAAACCTGAAAACATCTCCCCACAGAGATATGGTTGCTTTGGATTTGGACTGAACAAGTTACAAGCTATTTTGCATTGCTGTGAATGTTACAGACGTTCTCAGACTACTGTGGGAGCCTGCAGAGATGAGCAAGAAGCCAACTGGACCATGTTATCAAGTGGTATATAAGCAGGCCAGCGAGAGGAGCCAGCTATTGTCTAGTGCCACAGTTTTGTCCTGTAAATGTTGGCAGACGTCAGTAGCCATTTAAATACCTGCAACTCACTGGATATCTCAAATGCCCACACTGGGCTCCGAAATACGGTATCTGGCAAATTCTGTGACAACTTATACAAAGTAAAGTTTCTCTCTGTAGGATAGATATTCGATGATTAGAAAGAGGATTATTGAGTATCACAATATTTTATGTACATTTTAGCTTTTATCAAGAATAGTCAAAAATTCTTCTGTTCCATTTTCTAACTATGCTTCCATTAAAATTTATTAATCAGTCCATAAAATTTACAAAAGTATTATGTATACCTTAATAAAATCAGTCACTTATTGAAAAAAACTTTCAAAAATTATCTGAACCAAATATAGCTATAGTAAAGTGTTTGTGTGAACTTTCTTTTGCTGTGTTAGAGATGACACTCAACGCTCATTTCCAAAGTTACTTAGATCAGCACTTTCTGCAGCACTTTGCACTCACCCAGTCTGCATTCCATCCTGCATTCCTTTTTCCAGCTCAAGAATCCCACTGCATGGATGCACGACAGTTTACTTGTCTATCCAATTATTGAAGGGCATCTGGGTTGCTTCCAGTTTAAGACAGTTATAAATAAAGCTGCTATAAACATTTTTGTGCAAGTTTTATATGGATATGTATTTTCAAACCAGTTTAGCTAGTAAATAGTAACATGATAAATAGATCATATGGTGAGACTTCATGTAGCTTTCTCGAAAACCGTCAAACTATCTTCTGCAGTGGAGGCACTATTTTGAATTCCAACTTGCAATAAATGAGAGTTCCTGTTCTGCATCCTCTCTAACAATTAGCATTAACAGTTTTGGGGGAGATGTTAGCTATCCTAATAGATGTGTAGTGATGGCTCATTGTTGTTTTAACTTGCATTCCCCACTGACCATATTTTCATATGCTTATTTGCCAACTAGGTCTTTTGCATGTGTTTTGAATGCTTGTTTTCTTATTGTTGAGTTTTAAGAGTTCTTTGTATATTTTAGATACAGGTCCTTTATTAGATGTGTATTTACAAATATTTTCTCAAAGTCTACAGTTAATATTTTCATTCTCTTAATATTTTTCACAGAACGTAATGAATTAATTTTAGTTAAGTACAACTTTCCAATTTCTTTCATAGGCCATGTTTTTGTTGTTATATCTAAAAAGTCATCATCAAACCAAAAGCCACATTGGTTTTCTCCTATGTTTTCTTCTAGAATTTTTAGTTTTACACTTGTATTTAGGCCTATAATCCTTTTTTGAGTTAATCTCTGTAAAAGTTGTGAGATCTGTGCCTAGTTTCCTCTCTCCCACCTGCCCTCCCTTCTTTCCTTCCTTCCTTCCTTTCTTGCTTCCTTGCTTGCTTTCTTGCATATGGACATCCAAATGTTTCAGCACCACTTGTTGAAAACACTTTCCTCCATTGAAGTGCCTTTACTCCTTTGTCAAAGATAGGTTGACTGTATGTATTTGTGTAGGTCTGTTTCTGAGCTCTCTATTATGCTCCATTGATATATGTGTATTCTTTCACCAATATCCCCCTGACTTGGTTATTGTAGCTCTATGGTAAGTCTTGAAATCAGGTAGAGTGAGTCATATAACTTTGTTCTTCTTGCCCAGTATTGTATTGGCTATCCTACTTCTTCTTTCTCACATAAATTTTAGAAGCAGATTGTCCATATATACAAAATTCTTGGTGGGATTTTGATTAAGATTGCATTAAATCTATAGACCATACTGGGAAAAATCGACATCTAGACAATATTGAGTCTTCCAGTCTTTGAACATGG
This sequence comes from Propithecus coquereli, assembly GCF_000956105.1. Classification (NCBI taxonomy): domain Eukaryota; kingdom Metazoa; phylum Chordata; class Mammalia; order Primates; family Indriidae; genus Propithecus; species Propithecus coquereli. The sequence goes on from NW_012148175.1 coordinate 1,976,642, forward strand.
AATATCTATCCATTCATTTATTTAGATTTTCTTTGATTTCTTTCATCAGAGTTTTAAAGTTTTCCACATACACATTCTGTACATCATTTGTTAAATTTATATGCATATGTTTCTTTTTTGTGCTATAATAATTTTTTCTTACATTTCAAATTCAAATTATGCATTCCAAATATATAGAAAGGCATTTGATTTTTGTCAATTAACCATATACCCTGCTACTTGCTATAAACACTTATTAGCTCCAGGGGATTTTGCAGATTCATTACTTTGTTTTTGTTTTTATTTTAATATAAAAACTTAGAGAAATAGTAATTTCTGTTTAATAGTATAGCTTAAAAATTAACTATAATATATATGGCAATGGCCAGCACAAAATCTCATACATAGTAAAAACTTACTAAATAGTAACTGAAATTTTAATTTCAACAACACTGATATAAAGACTAAGTTCATAATTTGTTTGAAAAATCCTAAGTAAAATCTTTTCTTAACTAATTCTGTTATTAATTACAAAGTAATAAAAACAAATAGATAGTAAGGTAATTCTATGTTCTCCAAAGCTGATTCTTTTTCTGTTTTAATTTGATTCAAATATAATATTGCTAATGTATGTATGTTCTTAATTGTTCTTAGTGTTACTTTCTGTCACTGCATTTCTTTCATCTAAATGTGTAAATTATTATGCTAGGTTTTTTCTATAATGCTAACCCAAATCTAATAAATTACAATCTATAATTAATTTTACTGACTGAGAAGTATACATAAAGGTTAGGAAATAAACTTCATAATCCTCTTTCCTTGACCTTTTCATTGCTTTGAATTCTGATTAAAAAATTAAGGTAAACAGTGATGAGGGAATGGAAGAATTTGAAAAGCATGTACAAAGGATCAAAAATGGTACAATGGGCCGGGCGCGGTGGCTCACGCCTGTAATCCTAGCTCTCTGGCAGGCCGAGGCGGGCGGATTGTTTGAGCTCAGGAGTTCGAGACCAGCCTGAGCAAGAGCGAGACCCCGTCTCTACTAAAAATACAAAGAAATTAATCGGACAACTAAAAATACATAGAAAAAATTAGCTGGGCATGGTGGCACATGCCTGTAGTCCCAGCTACTCGGGAGGCTGAAGCAGAAGGATCACTTCAGCCCAGGAGTTTGAGGTTGCTGTGAGCTAGGCTGACGCCACGGCACTCAGTCTAGCCCGGGCAACACAGTGAGACTCTGTCTCAAAAAAAAAAAAAAAGAAAAGAAAAAAATGGTACAACGGACAAAAGTGGACCGAAGAGACAAATGTGATGCCTGAGCTGGAAAAGCCAATGTACGAAATGCCTTTCTTTTTGTACCCAGCCCCAGCTGACCCATATTTCACTCCTATAACAGTAATTTTCATTTTTATTGGGCAAAACAATCACCTTTTGTTATTATTAGATTTTCACCTTCTCAAACTTCATACCAAAAATTTGATTCACTAGGTTTTTGTTTCACCCTAAAAATATGCATTTGAACAATAATCAGAGCGGTCTGTGGGACATATTTTAAAAAATTAGCTGAGAGCATCATTTATACTATTTGGCTATTTTTTATGCTAAGTATTTTTTATATAAGTGGGCTGAGTACCAAGTACACAAGATTCCTTCTTTTACAGAATACATAAATTAGGGCACATAGATTACAAAAAATCGGGAATAAAATGAAGCAAAAAATATATAGAAACATATCAGCTTGTTAATTTCTTAAAAGGTGTCATAATTATCAATGAGTATGATTTCTGATTTTCGATTATCATTGTTGTTTTGTTTTTTCTTGAAACAGAGAACATGAATCATTATCTCCTGGGGACATACTACTTTAAAAAATTTAATTGGAAAGTTGAAATATTCTTTTATAGGGGTCAAAGGCAAAGTCCCAGTGGACAATTAGGTTGAGTGCTAAGCCACCTGATCAAACGCTTGCCAGACTTGCGCACCATAGTTATGAATAACTGGCTTGGTGAGAGAAGGGAAAAGCATCACTCTCTCTGGAGAAATGCTGGGAGCCAACTCCACTAGAGCCGTTCACAACTGACAAATGGTCAGGGAGTTTGGAAAGGTATGTAGAGGAGAAAATCCAACTCCAATAGGGAGCCTGGCATCATACAGCATCACAAACCAAAAAGGATCTAATGGCCACAGCATGATTCCTGCAGGTGCTCACACTCCTGGAATTGTAACCGAGCACCACAGAGGGAGCATCTTCTTGTTTGCACTCTGCTTAGTGACAAGACTCACTGACCTCTTTGCCTTCTTGTAATCTGGGGTTCTTTCCACTGGGTTATCACTCCAGCCTGTCTGTATTCAGAGGATCAGGAAAGATTTGTTATCTGGCTTCCCTGTCAGATAAACGGAAGTTGCATAATGCCACAGGCTAAGCAGGACAATGAAAGCCATTTTGTGAGGAGACCATCGGTGGATAGAATAAAACCAAGCTGCCAAATCCAAAAGACTAAATAGGAACTGGCAGCCAAAACAGGACAAAGAAACTAATTTTGCTGATTAGCAAAGATTATAATGGTAAACAAACTGGTGGGAATAAGATTAACCTGAAAGAAATCTGAAGGAAGACGGCAACTGCACAGATGTCATTTATTTGACTTATCCTCTCTTCTTTATTTCTATGTTGGGTACATTTAAAAGGGCCAAAAATACAAAGTGCAAAAAAGGGAAAGCCATTCCTCTTGGCTTTCTATGCTCTTTTTACTGTTCGTAGACTTCCTACTTGCTCCAACATGGGAACAGAAATGCCAGTTCAATACTAGCAGAGGCAATAGGCACAAAGGTAGAAGGTACCTCAACAGCTATGGTGCTTACATAAATTTCCAAGTATTGGCCTAGAGGAGAGGAAGAAGTGAGGAACATGGTTTTGGTGGCTGCAAATGCAGTCACTTCTATCATATTCCTTGTTTTCGCAGAATCTGCATCATTTCTAATATACTCTCATATTATGTAGATGAAATAAAGTAGCTAGTGTGTGAAAAGGCATAGAGTGTGTGGCAGACCAATCCAAAGGATGAGGAAAGTATCACTGATATCAATTATACTCTCTTTATCATGTTATTATTTATAAAATACTTCAGATGAATTATCTCATATGTTACTCACTTTGAAGGCAATTAACGTAGAGGTTAGTATTCCCTTTTTCATGATAATTAACCCAAGGACTAGAAAGGTAAAGGTTTTTCACTATCTTCCTCATATCAGTCAGCCAGCAAGTGGCAAATTTGGAACTTAAACTAAGTATCAATTCTTATTCCTTGTTCTATGTGCTTTCTCCTACTTCTGATTGCCTTTCTCATAAAACAAAAGCAGATCTATAAAAAGTGTTCTTGGAAAGTGTTGCTAATTTCAATGGGCCTATTGAATCCATTTCTTATTACCACAGCTGGAAGACCTAGAGCTAAGTGACTCAAGATTATATCAGAAATATAGAACGAACAAGTTTGAATTGCAATCCAGTGTTGTGCTAGAGTCAGCTAGCACCAAACCCCAAGAGCCATCTATTCTCAATCCCCAGTTCAGCAATGTCACATTGGTAACTTGAAATTGACCATAATGGCAGTATTTACACCAGAGAAATTGGCATAGTTACTAAACATTTATTAGCTCATCACTGCATCAATTTCATTGGTGCTGCTGTAGTAGAAGATAGGGATATAAGTAATGAATAATAGAAAAGCATGATCTTTGGACTAAAAAAGACTTTGGTTTGAATTCTAGCTATATCATTATATAGTATAGTGACCTTGGCCAAATAACTTACCTTTTGAGTTACCAATCCTTTCTAAGTATAATAGTACATAGCTATTAGTAAGAACTAATAATGACTCTTTGCAGATCCTTAGGATTAATAATCGTGTAAGCGCTGACATATAAAAAATAGTCAATTTTAAGTGCTATTATTAGAATTATTAGAAACCTTCCCTTTTGTGTCTAAGTTCTCACGTAAGTTATTTTAATAAAATCACAGTAGTGCTCTGTGGAAGATATATGACATTGGAGAAAATATTTTAAAAAATTGATAAAAATTATAAAATCTGTTAGGCTTTTTAGAAAGAGGTACCATTATAATTCTAGCTATTTACTGCTACCACACAATACAAGAGAATATAAAATCCAGCTAAGAGAGGCTACTTTTGCCAAATTGAAGTAACAGGAGGTAAATGGTGCTGCTCTCCTCCAAAAGATCTATGGATTTATAAATTGGTTGGAAGCATAGAGTTTGGGTTATTTTGTTTCATATGATTCACAGAGCCAAGCCCTGCAGTCCTAATTTTATACTGGGGCATTCATTCAGTACTTAGTTGGAGAGAATAGTGCCACCAACCTTGTCCTCATAAGCTCTGCCAAATATCCAAGTTTCTTTTTCCTTTTAGGAGAGGAATGCACTCTAAGAAACATCTATGAAGCCTAAGCTATTTTTTTTTTTTTTTACCAGGAGGACAACCCAATTCTTGTATCAAAGCACGGGTTATATTAGGAGTGAGATTTCCATAAGATATATTTACTCCAACATTCAGAGACTTGAGGAACATGAGACAGTATAAATATTGTGAAAGCTTCAAGAAAATGCAAGGCAGTAAACATAGTAGTTTTGAAACCAGCAACAACCAAAGCAAAAACAAGCACACAACAACAAAACAATGAAAAATTGCTTTTGTTTAGTGAAAATGCCAACGAGTGTATACTGCTCTGAGTGTCTCAGACTCAGGGAAATCTGGCACCTATTTTGTCCATTAAGCAGATTGCATTGAAGAAGTTTAAAGGAAACTGCAGTACATGCTAATGCCATGGGGAATAAGCCACTCAGTAGGAGGTCCTCCCACTGGGGCATGATTTCTTGTTGAAAATAATAGTTTTTGAGCTACCTCTTTTCAGCTTATTCCATAAAAAGAGCTATTAAATATCAAGTATATTGAAGTGAGTCATATATGTGATTATGTATTCTATACATTTTTCAAAAATTGGTAATGAAAATATAATTAATGGCTTTGATTAATGAAGTGATTAAAGGGTGTTTTCTCAAAAGAAGGAATCATGGCTGTGAATCAGGAAGCCACAGAAATGGTTGTTATATTTGCTACTGCTTTTTTGTATGCAAATGAATAAACATATCTACAGGACAGTGGTTTAGGTTCTGAATTGTAAAGTTATAGTGGAGATAAGCTATGCCTTGTTGTTGCCTTTTTAAAGAGCTGTACCAAACTCATTGGCTGTCTTTTAAAAGGAAAAGTATACTCCAGAATTCACAAAAAGACCAACAATCCACTCAGTAGACCATCCACTTTACAGGGAACAAATATTTCACTTTAAGTTCCATGTGAAATGACATTTTTCTAGGAGATATAAGGATCAAGAAACTGGAACATTTTTGGATAAGAAAATTTATCTACGTATGTGCAATCTTCATAATGATGTCTTAAGGAAACTTCACTCTTGCTTCATTTGCTTTGTGATATCAATAGCATCAAAGGAATACTAATAAACAAGACATTGGTTGGAAATCCATACCAGTCTTCTCAGCCCCACCAATGGAAATGGTCATGATGGATTTCCTTTATTCTGTTAATCACTGACAAATACTTTCTTTCCCAGTTTCTTTGGAAAAACATTAAGGAGAAATTGCAGTGTCACTACATTGCTTTGTATTTTTATGGAATTTTACAATCCTTCTATCTGCACCTTTCATCTCTTCCACATATTGGTAGGTATTTGAGTTTTGCCTTTATAACTACAGCAATCTGTATGTAGTTAAGAAAATTCCTCAAAAGGATATTTTCTCTCAGGCCCTGGCAACCACAAATGTATCAGACCAAATATTTTATTCTATTTGTGGTGAAAATACTAGAGCACTATAACAGAAATCAAATGGTCTAGTGGTGCAAGCAAATAAAATAGGCCTTCTCCCAAGGAAAAAAAAAAGCCTACTGGAGTTCTTGCTTCAAAGCATGAAAGTGAAGCCATAAGACCATGACAAAGCTGTGAGGTATTTTGTTTTTGTCAAAAATTCTGACTTTTATAGGGCTGGTGTCCAATAACAGAAAGCAACCATGGATCCATTGACGAACATTGTGCAACTCTGCACCAGTTACCTTGGATTAGAGTTGTGTTCTGAGGCAATAAATATGTGCAAACTGGAAATGATGAGTTTCTGGATCCATAAAAAACATTCTTTTCTTTTTTTTGTTTTTAAATCCAAATCACAGTAGAATATTAGGCAGAAGAATTCATTTGAAAATTTATAGAGACAGGGAAGGCACATTATTGTGCATATTTGGAAATATCTTTTTATGCCTAATTGGATTTCTCTGGTTCTTAATTGTTAATTCAAGTCAGCTATTGGCTGAATAAACTTTAAGTTTGAGGAAAGCAATTGTGGAGGTATAATTTCAGTCTAGCATTCTGCTTTAGTATGTAGGACACTGGCCTAGACTGTGAAATAGCAGCTCTATTTTTTTGTCATATGGTTTTTGTGGGCTAATTGCTTAATATCCCTGAAACTCATTTCCCCTTTTGTAAGAGGGAAGATGTTTTAGGAAATAATAAGACCAACCCTACTCTGAGCTTCTTGGAGAGAGTCAAACTTGTAGAATGTGTGACAGTGGTGCTTAAAAAAATAGATCATTAACCACAACCCCCTGACTGAAAGGAGTTTGATTTCACTGGAAGAAAAAGAAATAGATACGAGATAAATACATTTTCCTGTCTTCAGAGACATGAAAGAACAGGAAGTCTATATAGATTTGATTTATAGTTTTCTTATGATTTTTGAGGTCAGCTGGGTTTTGGAGGGATATTTATTTTCCAAAATTAGCAAACATTTGTTGTACAACCAATTAAGATTGAAATACTCTATTGGGCACTGAGGTGATAAGTTAATACAGCCTTGACTCTCCCCTCAAAACAACTCACCGTTCTACAAGACAGAATTAAATAAAAGCCAACCTGAGGTAGAAAGAATTTTTAAGAGAAACAAAGAGGAATAACTGATAAGGGTAAGCAGTAGACAGAGAAAACATAAAAAAGTATCTTTTAAGTTACACACTGATGATTGAAAAGAACTTTATTAAGTGAAGAACAAGGGAAGGACATTTGTTACAAGCTGAGAAAAGTACTTCAAGAAAAATCCAGAAAACTTATGAATTTGTAGGGAACACATTTGGTGTGTTTTTATTATTATGTTTTATTACCCGCTATGAGGGGATGTTTTAGTCATAATATTGGCTAATAGTAGTGCACTTGTGCTTTGTAAGTTGAGAGCTATCCACAGGAAGCTGGATATTCTGAGGGTTTTTTTTTCTCCCCCAGTACTGCTACTAGCTGTAATAGATGCTATGAACAGTCCAATTATCTCTGAACTAGATAATATTGCTACATTGTAAGAAATATGGAATACTTTCTAACCCATCCTCACACCTCATGCTCCATATCTGAAGGTTATGGGGCTTTCAGATCATAATTTACCAAATTTTGTATATTTATAATCAAGTACATATGATGTTAATGTGTTTTGTATTAGAACTGATCATTGTCTTACTAAGTATGCAGTACTCTGCCATACAGTAGAGCTCTCTTCAGTTCAAAGATGTGAAAACTAAGCCTGAAGGAAATTAAGTAATTTTCAAAGTTAACCAAACTATTAATCATTATTAATAGATCTCAATCATAAACCCCAAAATTTGTTTTCCTCTCTTTAACTCCTTTTTTTCTTACTGTATTGTGCTTTATTACTCTTCTCATCAATAGATGCTTAATTTTGTATTGACAATTAATATTAAGTGGAACATTTATTTTTAATAGAAAAGATGAGAAATACTTTTCTCTGATATTGACAAGTTCAATCTTATAACTCGAGTACCTATGTCAGTATGAATTCATTAGAATTTTGACAGAAGTAGAACAGTTGGATTTAGCTGAATTTACACAATTCTCCTTTGCAGAACTTGACCTTGTTACATAGAATGACATGTTAGAATACTTGCTTTATTTGTTGCAACTGATTGCCTTTGCATAGCAGATTTGTACTGCAATTTAACAGAAGTTCACTTCCTTGCCGATAAACTGCAAATGACATCAATTTATTGGCTACACCAAAATTTCAAGATAATGGGATTCTATTTTGATGAACTTTTCTTCACATATTGATTCTTAAGTCAATAAAACACTCACATGGTGTCTACAAAAAAGATATTGTTTCGTCTCTCATTCCCAGGTTGTCTCAATTAACTGATTACAGAGGTCAACTGGGAGCAGGGCTGAGTAATAGATTTACTTAAAAATGAATATATTCGGTTGGGATAACTCAGAAATCCCAAGATTAAAGATGTTTAAGTGTGGTTTACCTTTGGGGAGCATAAGTTGAGTAGATTTTCACGAAAAAAATATGAAAGACTTTGAAATGGGAAAAAAAAGAAAAAAAAAAATTACTAAGTGTCCTGAATAGAGTACTTTTCCCTAAGTGCCAATGGCTACTTTACAACTGTATTGTTGAAAACTGGCAGTAGAAAACTGATAATATTATTACACAAATGCTCCATAGAAAGGCTAATGGATTGTGCTTGGTGGAATGAGATTGATTATTGCCCTGTGGATAGAGCAGTCATGCATCTTTTGCAAATTCATTTCAGCATTTCTTTTATTGCCTAGATACATGTAGTTATTTGAATTCTCCTTTGAGCTGGTTATAACATCATACCACTCTCCTCATTAATGAGTTAAATAAATTGAAATATGATTATTTAAAATTGTATAAGAGTTACGATTTCAAAAACCAAACTTTTAACAATATAAATCAACGGTTCTCAAATTCTAGTGTGCATTATAATCCCCTGGAGGGCTTGTTAAGGCTTAGATCACTGGGCTCCATTTCCAGAGCTTCTGATTCAGTATCACTGGGTCCTCAGAATTTGCAGATGATAATGATGCTGCAGGTCCAGAGACCATACTATTGGAACCATTGGTATAAATTGTAGTCATCTAGGCTGGTGATTACAATCCCTAAAAATCTTCATTTTACATCGTTAGAAAGCTATTCATTCTAAGACCTAATCTGCAGCCCTAAACTATTTTCAGATCCCTCTGTGACAAGAATGTCTCTAGTCCTTTCATTTTTTTCCCTTATGGCTAGAAAAATCTGCCCCTTAAATCTCCTGATTTGGGCATTAGAAATAGTGGCAGCTTTTATCAAGTGACATGATGGGGAATAGGAAGGTATCATAGAAGACAATATAAAATTCACTCTAGACTAATTATGTAGTTAATTACTCTAGTGTGTGAACTTAGCCTTCAAAGCAATCTCCTTTGGGCTGACAAAAAAGCTACTACAGACAATTATGGGATGTGTGTGATGTGAGAAGGGGAAAGAGAGAGCTATCGTTGGAAGAGTAATATAAATGCTGAGCGATGTAATCTGAAATAAACATAAGTGGAACTGTGTTTTCCCTGAGCTATAGCCTTCAATGCATAATACATCCTTTCCATTCTAATTTCTTTGATTCACTTGCTCATTGGGACACGTTATATATTTTTCTTCTTTCCCCTTTCCTGTTGCACGATATGCATTATCTCTCCCTATTGTGCATTTTCATTGTCAGACAGGAGGGTAGCAGTAGAGTGTAACTTAAATGAGCAAACATCTCTTTTCTGTTTAAGTCAAAAGGAAAATCTTATACCCATGGGTGAATCTCATATACCTGACCTAAAGATGTGATCATAATTTTTCTTTTGTATTCTCACATTTCATAAAAAAGGAAGAAGAAAAGAAAGAAAAAGCAAGTCCTGTCATTGGTATGCTGATAGTGGGAAAAATATAGACAGAACATTCAAATACTTTTTTAAAGCCTTTTGTGAACCTATAAAACATAAGGTAAATTAAATATAATTTGCATGCAATTTGTCACGTATTTAGAGGTTGGTGGCAATTAAAAATGCAATTTGCTTTTAACATTATATTTCTCTTTTATGTACATTAAAAAAAAAAATCAACACAGTCCTGTCACATTCATGAGATTACAACGGTGCACTCTAGTGGACAAATAAAATTTTACATCATATTTTCACAAGGTTTTCATATTTTTATATGCATAAGCTGAGCTGTATTTAATTCAAAAAGCACTTTTAAATAGGTACAATATGATGCGTTATTTTAATAGGAGAGAATTTGTGGATGGGACAATGTCTCTGAGTGAATTTGCATTTAGAAAGTAGTTTTCTTTTCCCCAAATCCTTTTTTTCCTTCCTCTTCCTTATCCTTTTTATTTTATTTTAACCATAAACACTGGATTTAACATTATAAAGCAAACATTAAATTGTGACTTGAAAGCTGAGGACATAAACAAAATGTGTTATTATCATCAATTTTAAGGTGGTTTTTTTCCCTTTGATAGAGAAAGCTATTTTAGCAAAAGCATTATGAATTTGCACCTCTTCATATTTTTTGAATATGGGTTGTCAGGGAAATAGAATA
>NW_012148175.1:1987183-1989706 GCF_000956105.1 Propithecus coquereli
TAGCTAGATTCTCTGAGGGGAAAAAATATATTAGAGGGTTAATTCTTAAGTAGCATTGTCCAGCCCTTGGTTCTATAATGCTGTTTGCCTCTGTACTGTGGAGTATGTAGTGGCGTACATATTTTCGTAAAATCCCCCTTTGTTGACATTTACTTTATCACTATTCCACATGGTGCTCCATCTCTATCCAAGGTTCGGACATGAGAGCCAGAAAAACAATACGGTATATAACCTTGGAAGAATGTGTTGTCTTTGAATAAAGGGAAGACCCAAACAGAAACCAATGAAGTTGCCTGCAAATCAATATCTAACCTCTTAATATCATTGCATACCTTTAATTCTGAGCCATAGTTGTGGCTCAAAATTAAACACTCGACTATAGTTAGCAAAAGTACATTTTGTTAACCTGTTATACATTGTTTCTATTAACTAGGGAACTTTGAGATGTAAGCACCTTAAAAACCATATTTTCATAAAATATAAAGATATGTGTTCATTCTATAACACGATATTTAAAAAAAGAAGGTATTGCTATGAATTCAATTGTGTCTTCCAAAAATGATACAGTGAATTTCTAACCCCCAGTACCTTAGAATGTGACCTAATTTGGAAATACATCCATTACATAGGAAATTAAGTCAAAATGAAATAATGATATTTTTTTTAATGTGGGCTCTAATCAGATATGCCTGATGTACTTATAAAAATAGAAAATTTTGACACTCTTTTAAAATATCCACAGATGAAGTTTAGTTTTGTTTTGTTTTTCTTTTTATTTCTAAATTATTATCTTCTGGTCCCTAACAGATAAAGTATTTTTATGTTTATGGTACTTACAAATTACGCATGATTCCAGAAGGGGTGATTTGTTCATCCTCATGTCTAATGTTGTAACCATGGCTAAAATATTAGAAAAATAAATAGAGGAAACATAAAAAACAAGGGTTTTAGAATCTGTTCAAATACTAAGCACCTAAATTCACTCAATGTATGGTAAGTATCCATGAATAAAACCTTTTTCTCTTGAACCTTTGTTATCAGCTAAGTGGAGCCTCCAAGAAACAAACCACAGCCTAAGTGACTTACCCCTTTGCATATTACTATAGGGAATGGTTAGTGCAAGTGACTGCATGATATAATGGAATGGCTCCATAGATTCCTGCACTTGTAACTGTACAGGCCTCCCAGGAGTATATGTAGCCACATATTTCTCTTAAACTTACCCAAGGTAGTATGCAAATCCTTGAGGACAAGCCCCATGAGTGCTCTTCAACATGGAAGTTCTGAATATTGGCGGGCCGCTGAACATGAGTATGTGAAGAACATTTCCAAACTAATACCCTATTCCAGTTCAGGCTCACTTTTGAATTTGAATAGTTAAAATCTTACATTTGAACATCCTGCTTCAGGCCAATACGTAATGCTATTAGCAAGGTAAGCAAGACTAAAGTAGTTGCCTCTACTCATTCCCTCCAATTCACTTATAAGAAATTTTGTTTAATTCAACTGAGCATGTACATCCATGTTTGATGCCAATGAACTCATTTTATTTTATATATTTTATCGTGTTGGCTTTAAGATAGTTCTAATACCAAACAGAAGAAGAAACTCTGACCTATTCCAGAGAATCAGACATCGTGTTATGTGCCGTCTCAGTTCTTTCATTTCAAACAACAGAAGTAAAAGAGCCCAAATGTTGTTTAGAACCAAAATGAGGTGGAGTAGCTTAAAAAACTAAGATAAAAAGAGATACACAACAAATGCCTGGAAAATATAGGTGCCGTGACTGAGCAGCAGATGTCAATATTACAAACTGTGGACCTTCTTTCAAATGCTCCACGAGGTAATTCAATATAAGAAAGTTTTATCTCTGGAAATGTTTCAAATTCCCGAAAGAAAGAACCTGATTGGCCCATACAGTGTCAAATTCAACCACCGTAGTCTAGTCCCGATGACTTGGTTAGTAGCAGAAACTGATATTCTGGCTCATGGGAATCACTTGGGAGAAGGGAATGAAAAAGAGATGTTGTCAGCTGGAGGAGAAGAAAGGATGCTGAGTAGCCAAAATAATCAAACACCTGTTAGATTCTCACTCCTGTCTACTCCACACTGCACACGTACTCCTATACCGGACGTTTAAGAGCAGTCTCTTTTGACAAAATAGAATTATGTTCCATGTTACCAGAAATAAACTCTCCCTATCCAGTGGAAAAAAACCAAAGTCATTCTTATTAATACATTATGTCCATATCACTGTCATCAGCAATGGTATACTTCCTCAAATTCTCAGTTACTCTTCTACTAACTTTTTAATGTTACTGATATTTTGCAACTTATGAAGAGCACTCCAAATATTTAGCAAGCGATAGGTATGAGGGTTAATTCTTTTTTTTTTTTTAAGTTCATTTAAAAGCTGGCAGATTTTAATATAGAAGCCTTTAAAGATTTTGGCCAACAATTTAAAACCACCATATTATGACACTGTAAAATATACATTTTTCGAAAGTCAGTCATTAGAGTCTA
>NW_012148175.1:1989866-2024777 GCF_000956105.1 Propithecus coquereli
TAGCTAGATTCTCTGAGGGGAAAAAATATATTAGAGGGTTAATTCTTAAGTAGCATTGTCCAGCCCTTGGTTCTATAATGCTGTTTGCCTCTGTACTGTGGAGTATGTAGTGGCGTACATATTTTCGTAAAATCCCCCTTTGTTGACATTTACTTTATCACTATTCCACATGGTGCTCCATCTCTATCCAAGGTTCGGACATGAGAGCCAGAAAAACAATACGGTATATAACCTTGGAAGAATGTGTTGTCTTTGAATAAAGGGAAGACCCAAACAGAAACCAATGAAGTTGCCTGCAAATCAATATCTAACCTCTTAATATCATTGCATACCTTTAATTCTGAGCCATAGTTGTGGCTCAAAATTAAACACTCGACTATAGTTAGCAAAAGTACATTTTGTTAACCTGTTATACATTGTTTCTATTAACTAGGGAACTTTGAGATGTAAGCACCTTAAAAACCATATTTTCATAAAATATAAAGATATGTGTTCATTCTATAACACGATATTTAAAAAAAGAAGGTATTGCTATGAATTCAATTGTGTCTTCCAAAAATGATACAGTGAATTTCTAACCCCCAGTACCTTAGAATGTGACCTAATTTGGAAATACATCCATTACATAGGAAATTAAGTCAAAATGAAATAATGATATTTTTTTTAATGTGGGCTCTAATCAGATATGCCTGATGTACTTATAAAAATAGAAAATTTTGACACAGTAATAGAAATTGACAGAGAAGACCATGTGAAGAGACACAGGGCGAAGACAACCATTAGAAAGCCGACAAATGCCTAAAATTGCCAGAAGCTAAGAGAGAGCAAAGATACATCCCTGGTTCCTTCAGAGGGAGCATGATGCTACCAATGTCATGATTTTAGACCTCTGGCTTCCAGAAATTTGAGACAATAAAATTCTATTGTTTTAAGCCATCCATTTATGGTACTTTGCTATGGCAGCCTTAAAGAAACTAATACAGGAAAACTCTAGGTATGTTATAATCAGAGTTCTTGGTCCATTTTCCTGTAATTCTCTTTATTCTGCCCTCATTGGTGCATCAACTTTGACTTAAGGCTGTCTAGATTATGTTCACATGGTAATTCCAGCATCATTCGGGCTCTTTTTATTAATCTTCAGAAAGGAAAAGAGAAAGAAGACTTCTCCCTGAGCATGGAATAAAAAGAGTCTCCTGTTTGGTTTGAGTGATAATCTGTTACTTTTAAACCAATAACAATTGCCTTGGGATGCCAAGTGCTGACTGGTATAAGCCTTGGTTCCTAAACCAATAACTGACAAATGGAGAAGACATGGAAAGATTACTATAAATATCTTAGTCTAATTAGAATCTACCTCTGGAGTTGGAAGTAGCATCCTGAATTACATGGGTTTTATGGGAAGTGGACTATTAATATATCTGAAAAATTCAGTGTTCTTTTAGGAAGGAAGGTAGGAGGATGATTTCAAGGTACTCTCTATGTCCTCCATTCCTTCCAACATGGAAAGCACTAGAACATCTCAAGACTGTGATCAAAGGCCTTTGCTACAGTGGGGGATTTCTCGTAGCCATTCATATGTGATATAAATATGTGGGAAGTTCTACAGTCACTTTAAAAGTTCTGTCAACACACCGTTAATGAATCTTTGTGCTACCAATTCTCTAATCTTCTCCTCTAGAAGTCCCTGATCATGTGCTAAATCTTTGTCATTACCCAGAAGTCAGTATAGATCCTAACCTCAGACCATTTGCAAGCAAAATAGAACATAAAATACTTTGCTTTAAATGCTGTCCTTTGGGAGAGGATTTTTTCTTGTCTAATGTCCTTAAGACCGTGAAAAGAGTGTAAATATTCGAAAGTGCGCTTCAACTCATGCTGGTGCAAAACAACTAATGCTGCTATTAGAGTCCTGTTTTCATTCCATTCCCTGGTTGGTTTTTCACTTCTTTAGCTTCTTTGTAACTATTTCCTGCATTAAATATCCTGTATTAAACTATCTTTCATGCCCTTCGTTTTTCTAACTGTACTCGGACTGATATGGTAGCACACTGGTAATTTATTTTGTTTATAGATAATGTTTGATGTCAATGTAAATGAACAGATACTTTATAATTATTGTACAACCTTCCAGAACTTTATGACTCACAATCGCAGCATCTCAGAAATAAGGAAACTAAATCCAGGATAATGTAAGAGGTTAATCCAAGGTCTTATATTTGGGGATAAAAATGGAACTAGGAGCCAGCTTTCCTGATTTCAATTTAGTATCTTTTTATTTATACATTGTTTATATTTTATAAAAGTTATATTTCTACTTACATTTACAATTCTCAAGAAATAACAATCCCAAAGTGAATATCTAGGCAAAATTTTCAAGGTTCAACAATTTATAAATTTGAAAACGGATTGCCTGTAAGGTACTGTTTCAGTGCACTAAATAATACTCAAGTGGCCTGCAAGAGTTAATGCAGCTTGCAAAAGAGCTTAATTTATTCCCAAGATATAGCCCATACATAGGGAGATCGTGGCTCATTAAATCCCTTTCAATGTCTCCCAGTAGATAGAAGTTTGTTTTGGGGATCAATATTTTGTTCCTCTGGACTTAATTGAATCACAGTTACTCTTGGGAAGATGCTAGCTTTTCCTTCTAGTGTGGACCTCTTTTCAAAGATGGATATTGTACCTATGGTTATTCATAATTCTGTTTAAAAAGTAGACCAGCTTACTATTTTTTTAAAAGACTAAGACTTACTTAAATAAAAGAAACAATTAACAAAGTGAAAATAGGTTTGAAATTTTTAAAAAATTAAATGAAAAAATAAAAAGACTAAGGCTTCTTTATTCAATAGATTTTTTCTTTCCAGGAGCTACTAAAAGAGGCTACATTTCTTGTAGGCATTTTATTTTGTTGAAGCTTTTTGCATTTGCAATCTTCAGCTAGTCAGATTCTTTAATAGAAACATTGTATTTCATGACATATTCTTAAGAAGTACTCTCAGAGGTCAGAGACCGCAGTGTAGAAATAAGTGTGTTTCATTAGGTGTGTCTTTCCCCTGGAGTTTTATATATATATGTGTGTGCACACACGTGTATACACACACACACACACACACACACACACACACATATATATGAATTTGGAAAGGAGGATATATATATATATATATCATAACATCTGATCAATATGATGCTATAAAACTGTGTCTACATGATGTTGGACAGTTGGATTAAATCTCAGAAATTATGGTAGTTTCCCCCATATAACATAGTGAAATGATAAAGAGTGAAGACCGTGGAGTCAGATTCATGTGTTTAAAGCCTGACTCTACCACTTACTAGATTTGTGGCCTCAGGCAAGTTATGTCCTGAGTCTCAATTTCCTCATCTATATACTGGGATAAAAATAGTATCTACCTAATTAGACCATACATAAGAAGACTAACTTAAGTGAAAGAGTGTATGGAAAAGCTCAGGTATTAGTAAGTATTGCATGAATAGTAACTATTACTCTAATTATCATGTAGATATATGTAAACTTCTCCATTATTTTTAAATATGCGAGTAGCAACTCATTAGTATAGTTGGTGTCAAATAAAAATTGCACAGAACCAATAAGACAGATAGGTGCTTTAGTCATCTTGGAATACTATAACCTCATGATTTCATCAAAATTACCTCCCAAGGCCCCACCTCCAAATACCATCACATAGATATTAGGGCCTCAAAATAAGCATTTTGAGGGGACAAAACATTCAGTCCATAAGAGCAAGGAGGACTTTCTTCAAAACTATCGTAATAGAAGAGAGAGATTGTACTCAACTTCAACCAAAACAAAAGGCGGGAGGATTTTTAAATACCGGAGGACATTAGGAAAACGTTGGTCTATGTGATTAGGTCATCTATGTTTGCTAACTGGTGCTTATTGAAGTTAGATGCCTACTCCCCGACATAGATGGGGAGATAAGGGCCCCATTTTGATAACATTTCAAAGGGATGGCTCCCAGGATCTTGAGAAAATCATTTTTGGGTTATAGAAGATTTTCATCTCAAAAAGGATAAAAAAGAATTTACAATTACAAGTTTTCTAAAGCAATTGATTTAAGAAAAGGGAGATCAGGGGGCTATAGACAGAAAGAAGACTTTCTAAAATATAGTTAATTGAGGGAAACTTTAAGGCTGTCTTGGCCATTGGCAAATATTAATATCCTAATAATCCCATCTGTAAAGACAACTTGCATATCTTATAGATCTTGAAGTCCTAATGAACAGAGACAAATAAATCTCTCTGCTGGTATCTGTCAATTGTATCCTCAAATTATAGTTATTACAAATAATATCTATAGTGTATTAAGCACATCATTTGTGCCATTACTACATATCTGTCGAAATATTTTATCATTGGCTATTTTCTGTTATTATTCTAACTAGTTTTAAATGGAGTAGGCTCAGGAAATGCTTTGACTTTTGGAAAGTTTAATAAACAAAGAAAATATTCAAATCAAATTCATGTATGAAGTTTTGTCCTATGTCCTTTGTCTGCTATAAAAGCAGAACTAAAAACACAGCATTTTGTCATGTGTTCTGAGCCTTCTAGTAAGTTTATAAATTAGAATGATAAAATGAATGAAGAATTCTATGATGAGTAAAAGGTACAAAATACTGCTTAAAAACCTCAACGAGCTATAAAGAGGTGCTAATGCTCCATTGCTGTTCATTTATGAAGTCTTTGTTTCTGCATAGAATTAATTAGCTATACAGGTATACAAACATATGTTTCCAGGATCTGTCCACTGAGAACATCCATGGCCATATCTCCCTTTAATTACATCTCTTTAATGTCCATCATGAAATATTTAAAATTCTTGACCAAATGCCTCAGTCCTGTCCCCTCACTCCTAAAATCCACTGATATCTCTGAAAAGCAGAGTTAGACTACTAAGTGTTAGACTACTAAAAGCTAAAGGGAAGGAGATTGCAGAAATAAGCTCTTGAACTGTCTTGTGTTCCCTAATTTGTGCAGTTAAAATATTAAATGACAAACAGCTTTCAAGACTATTGATCTCAAACGTCAGGTCAGCTGTTTATTAACAACGAATCATTAATTTTAAGCATAGATATGTCATAAACTAATCATTCTCGGGGTTCACGTAGTTTGTCACTTTATATTTTGCCTACGTCATCATCTGAAGAGCCAAACAATATTTGCCTTACCTATTTTGCTCATGAGAAATTTGTTAATATGCCATCTATGTTCAGTCATTATGTGCATTATGCACATCTTACATTGGTACAAAATGTAGATAGTTATTTAGAAGTAAACATATGTAAAGTACTTTTCAGGTAAATATAAAGATCAGAGTATACTCTTCATTGTTTGTTCCTGATATCCAATACAGTAATCGGTATTTAGTAAATGCTCAATACGTCTTTGCTAGAGGAATGGAGGTGAGAAGGGAAGTAGAAAGGGAAGGTTGGAGAAACAAAGGTGAGTGGATGGTTAGTTGGATGGATGGATAAATTTGGAAAAAAGGAAGAATTTGGGTGGAAAGAAGAAAGTTTGTGATTTTCAGTGGGAAAAGCATGGATTTTGAGTGAGAAATATCTGAATGTGAGCCTGGATCTTTTTTTAACCATGTGACCTTAGCCTTAGTATTACATCTGTAAAACGTAACAACAAAAAAAATGGAGATGTTAATAACCAGCTCGTGTGTTTTGAGAATTGAATCAGATAATGTGTGGAAAATGCTCACTTTCACAATACCTGAAGTATAATAGGTGCTCCATAAATGTCAGTTTTTCCTCTTTTGCATAGCTTGGCCTGATTTTACCTTAAATGCAGGTTTTTCAGTATTTTCAAATTACAGTTGAACAGATGATTTGAAGGTGGGGAATGACACAGTTCCAACTCTTAGCACATCTCCCTCCTGTGCTTCTGTTTTTGGGAGTTTGCCACTAAGCAGGCGCCTTTTTTAACCTCACTGTTTGAATGAGCTCATCTTTAGAGAAAGTTTCCTTCTTGTACTCTACTTTATTGTATTAGTAAGCAATATTGATTTGTAAAGCCAGGTGAAGTTGCCCCTGGGGCATATGACAATGCTGTCTGAAGATTGGATGGCAACATAAATAATCATATAGAGGAAACTAAATAATTAATTAAAATATGTGGGCATTGTGGTATATCTTTAAGTAATATATAAATTTGAAAATTAAAATATTTTATTCCTTATCCGAATAAAAACAGAATTAAAACACAACCATATTTGAAAGAGAAGAAAAATTAAGAGTGTCGATTGAAAAAGAGAAGATTATTCTCTTTTTTTGACTGGAGAAAAAGAGTAGAGGATGCCTGGCATGAAAGAGGCAAAACAGCGTCGTTTGACACAAGAAAAGAAAGATTGTAATATCACTGACCTTACGGAGGAAAAAATTACAGATGACTAAAAACAGGAGAAGATGAATTAAAATGTGCTAGCTGGGAGAAGGCTCACAGTGGGAGAAGAACAAATACTGGTTACTATTTCTAATACTTAAAAACTAAAAGAGTACTGAGCAATAATTACCCAATTATAACTGAGCCATGTTTTCCTGAAGCAGAACTCTTTTCTTCAAAATTATGAATATTCTTCTCTTTTTCTTCTCTAACATACGAAATGAAGTCTTTGCTTAAAAATAAAAATGACTTCATTCTATGCCTGTAGAAAATAATATATTAGGTATACAGAATTCAGTGGCTTCTGCATTTTTTTCTTTTTTATGTGGGTGTCAAATCTGCTGTGAGAATATAACAAATTTTATTATGCTTAAGGTACATTTGGCATAGCATGGGATAATATATATTTTACATTATTTAGGAAGTTTTAATATTTATGAAAACTAAGCATTACATATGATTACCCTTTTCATAAAGTTGAAACAAGAAATTGAATCAACATTTGACTTTATATAATTTCCCAGTAGATAGTTAGATAGAGCATTTTTCAGAGTCCAATGTATGGAGAGCTGCAATTCAAAAAATATTGGAGAGGAAGTTTAGAGTTCAGAATGAAAGACACAATAAAATAACATAAGGTAAGGGTATATATTTGAGAGAGTTCCATGGAGAGTTTTCTTATTGTTGGTTTATTAGATAACCATTTACTGAAAACATAATTTTACTTATTTAGAACATTTCTGAAAGGTTTTTTCCAGGTTTATTGTACCAAGCCAAGTCAGTTTTTAAATTACATGGAGTCAGTTTCTTTAAGGTCATTGCAGCAGCCTGCAAGAATGGCCAAGAATAATCCCCACCTCCCATCCCAGAAACATAACCTGCTTTGTTTGCTTCTTTTCTTATCATTCATCCTCATTCTTGGGGGGCTAACTCAGGCTTTCTGCTACAATCTTCTTGAATGCCCACTGGTCTTTTAATTTAACAGATATTTATTTTGAACCTATTATTGCAGGTACTGGTATTAAGGAATGGACCTGAGAGATGAGCTTTCAGGCTTCATAGAACCTCCTATATCCTGATGAAAAAGTATTAATAAATAAGCACATTAAAAAATAAGTGATAAGTGCTATAATCATATTGTGATAAATGCCAAAATAATTTATTAGTTTCTGAGATAGGTCATGCTACCGTAAGATGAAGCTTGGCTAACTATTTCATGCCAGAGTCTTTATCCAGTGTAAATATTTTGCAATTTTAGGTAAATACAAAGATTTGTCCTGAAAACCTTTCTACCCATCAAGCATGAAGTTGTTGATGGAATATTTACAAGTAGCTCTGCTATAAACATTTTATAAAAAAAAATCTTCTAAATAAAACCAACCCTACTTGGTATGCATTGGTCTTCTCTATTAAGGGCATTTGAAGATTCATATATAACTGTAGAACATTACTGCTAGAAAACTATGAGTGTCCCTCACATAGTATATAGTAACTTGACTTTCTCTTCAAAAGAGTCCCTCATAACTCTATTATCAATGACCCAAAAGCTTTTCCAGCATTACATCACTTGATATATAAAGGGACCTGACTTAAAGTGGAAAAAGGAGCAGATGGAAAAGTGTGTTCTACACACATATAAGGGTTTCTTTCTTTCTTTTTTTTTTTTTTTGCCAGGGAAGCTGCTTCTCCTTTTAATCCAGTTCAGTATGTTCTAAAGCAGCTACTATTTCTGAAAGCATTGAACATGCAGGGCCAGTTTCTAAGTATGGACCCAGAAGAGGCAGGAAGAAAATGATGTATGTTGAATGTCCTGGAAAAATGAGGAGGCTGCACTAGATGGTTGCAAAGATCCCTTCCAGCTCTAACACTCCGCACCTCCTTTTTCCGCAAACGCCACATAGAAGTGACACCAGGATCTGTTCCAGCTCCCAGCTGACATCACTGCTTTTTCCTCTAATGCTTTGGTTTTCTTATTTCTTTTATGCCACTTACGTTTCAAGCATTTTACCTTTTTTTCCTCAACCCTCATCTTTATCCAGTTCAAGGACCGTAGGTCTCCTTTGATCATGAACTAACCTGGTGTCAGACCTACTCCCTAATCACTCGAATGGTTTATATTAATAGTTTAAGGCGTCCTAATCCTAAATAATCATCCTACTACCACATTCTGCTTTTTCTGCTTACTGAAACTGACTTTTGTAAAAATCAGATGTATTTGGGAGTCTCACCATTTAAGTTCATATAAGTTGTTAGCATTTTAGTGAAAGAAACACCTGAAAATAGGATTTATTTGTGGGAAGGGTGAAGATTGATGGGCAACATTTGTTCCCTGAATGACAAGGAAGATTTGAGCTAAGAGGGTTAAAAAAAAGAATTGAAGATTATGGGAAATTTTTTTACTTACCTTTGTGAATGCTAATGGTCCTAGACTCTACTTTCCTGTGGATTTTTCCCCACTAGTTTCCAGGGTGGTTATAAGTAATGTGTATTAATGAAATTAGGAGTATAAAAGATTGGAACCAATCAATGGAAGAGTCAGGATGCAAGATATGCAATTAAACTGGAAACCAAAATAAGTAATTGAATATAAAGAAAAGAAGAAAACTGTAATAAGTCCAGATGGCAGGGAGGTCAGGTCAGAAGCAAAGGTCAAAGATTATATAAGAAGCCAGTACCCAGGACTTACGCAAAAGTCAAAGGTCACGGTGAAGTCATGCACATAAACGAGGTAAGGGATCAGTACGCAGACTTGAGGTAGTGGAGACTAGAGAATCCTGAGTACTTATGGACCAGAACTGAAATAGAGATTGCAAGAATTTAGGAAGAAAAGGGCAGCAAGTCAGAACAAGGAGTGCAAAGAAAATGAGGGCTCAGGTTAAGGCAAGCAGTAAAACAAAGCAGAAGGTCAAGGAACTTGTCAACACTAGCTGTTAGAAAACAAGGCCATGAAAATGTGGTAAACATCTGTCTCACGTAGGAAACCTCGTGTACGTTTACTGCTTGCAGCAAGAAATAGATGACTGGGTTTAAGAGCAGAGCTAGCACACAACTTGGAGGCTGTTCATGCTTGGTTAGGAAACCAGGATGTTTACTTTGTTGTAATGGGAACTATCAGAAATTAGGATTACTTGAGAATCCTGCTAGAAATATATGAAAATAAGTAGGATAAAATGGGTAGTGAGACGAATCTAATATTTCTGTGCTAGGCTTTTTACCTATATTAGCCCATTTAACCATGCTTGAAACAATTTGGGGAAATTAGCAGTAATATTCAGCAGATAAAATAACTATATCTGAGTAAAGTTAAATGAATTGACTATGGTCATCCAGATAAGTTTTCAAGGACTCTGGTCCAAATAAACAAATTAACAGTGCAGGGATAAAATTCAATTTTCTGATGTTATTCTACTTACTTACAGTGATGGGTCACATGAAAAATGAAATTTCAATCTTTTCATACTTACAGAGTCGAAACAAGATTTTGGCAGGGATGTAACTGTAGGAGCCACAATAGCAAAAAAATAAAATAGGTATGTGGGCAGCATTGAAACAAAAGTCCAGAGATGCTAAATGGCCAATATAGGGAGGATATTTTCCTTTGCTGCATTTTATAGAATTTGATTTGCTCTGAAGAATTTTATTTCCTCAGACTAATAAAATGATGTAATGTAAATAATAGTAATATATGTCCAACAATCACTGCATGTTTAGTAAATGCCAGGTATGCTAAATTCTTTATAGGCATTGTCTCACATACATATATATATATATATATATATATATATACACACATATATGTGTGTGTATATGTGTGTATACATATATATGTATGTGTGTGTGTGTGTGTATATATATTATATATATAATTTTCATAAGGGACTGGGCATGGTGGCTCATGCCTGTAATCTTACTTTGGGAGGCCAAGGCAGGAAGATTTGCTTGAGGCCAGGAGTTTGAGACCAGTCTGAGCAAGAGAAAGACCCTTCCTCTATAAAAAAATAGAAAAATTAGCCAGGCATGGTGGCATGTGCCTGTTATCCCAGCTACTGGGGAGGCTGAGGCAGGAGAATAACTTGAGCCCAAGAGTTGGAGATTGTAGTGCACTGACACCACCGCACTCTAGCCCGGGCAACAGAGTGGTAAGACCCTGTCTCAAAAAAAAAAAAAAAAAATCATAAGAACCCTCTAAGGTATTTACTATTATTATCCTCATATTATAGATGAGGAAACTGACATACAGGGAGATTAGGACACAAGTCCAGGTCCACATACTTATCACAGGTTTGGAGCAGAGATTCACACACAATTGTCACTCATTCATATTAGTCTTCAGACATTGTAAATTTATGCTTACACACAAAAAAATTAACTTATATAGGTGACAACATTCAAACATAGATGAGTTGCTTCCTAATGATCATTCTTTGTTGAACAAGATAGGAAAATTTGTCTAACTAGTAAAACACTTACAACAACAAAATGTTCATGGCATTTAAGATTGAATTGCCAATTCTCATGTATATTTGATTTGCTCATTACCAATAAAACGTTCGGTTTGGATGTCTGTAGTTGTTCATTGAGTGTGCAAAACAGATTTTCATATGACAGGTGTAGTGGTGTTTTGAGACTAGGAGAGTTTTTATGGTATTTCCATTTGAAAATAAGGAAGCCATTTAGACAAACTAACTTGTCTTTACTGTAGAAATATTATCCAGAATAACAGCATACTCTTGTTCATCTTCATTAATTGAGTGGGGAATATTAATTGCTCTCTGAATGCAATCATCCATCATATAATTTCAGATAAATGGTACATGTTTGATTGAATATATTTTTCTCTGAAACAAATGGTTGCACAGTAGCAAGTAAATAATATCTATATTTAGATACACCTTGTTTTCTGAGAAACGTTGAAACATCCAGAAGCAACTTCTGATATAGTTTCACATTTTTCATTCTGATTTTCAGACCGTCATGTACTTAGAAAAATCAATTTAGAGAATTTTGAAACGATTTTGTAAAGGTGAAAAGATTTTACGATATAGTTTTTAGTTTAAAATGCTCATATTTTTCCAAATCCTGAAACAAGTTTGAGTGCTGTGGCTATAATTTAATAGTTTCTCAAATTCATCAGTGAAATATAAGAAATTTGTCCAAGATAAAAGGTTAAAAATCTAAAGATATAATTTTTTTTTACCTAGCAAAACCTTAAAACTTTTATGGAAAACTGAGAAGATAATTACATCAAACAGAATAAAATGGAAAAGTGATCACTAATGTATGTACTTTAGCATATTTATCCATAATCACTAATGAAGCCATCTAGAAAAGCCATTTAATGATGTTCGTTAGTAATATGTACAGACAAATTAGTTGATCATTAGCAAAATCCAGCTGCTGAAATACTTTTGTATGATATATCAAATTAAAGGAAGGTATTACTTTGTAGCCTAATATGCTTCCCATTTTATTGATATCATATTAATGCTAAAAATGACATCTTTCTTGAATTTAGAAACAAAGGGAACTATTGATAGATTTATGTTTTAATTTAATATTTCCCCAATGTTAACTTATTATATATTACAGAAAATTTTAAAAATTAACATGGGATATGATACAGCTTGTGATTCTTACAGAATGAGTGAAACTATCTCCTTTTAGAACTCATTTGATGAAAATAAATATTTCTTATACAACAGCACAGACTAGTGGCGATACCTTTGTAGCAAATGTTTGCTGTGTTCTGGGAAGTGTCCTCCGAGGTAGTCATCTGTTTATACAGTGTAATTGTATTAAATAAGCTGTATATTTAAATTGTAATTACAATACAATACAGTTTTATGGAACTTAAGAGTACATTAGCCAACTATTTTGTTAGTTCTATTTTACATTTACTCCAAATTGCCCAGAAATTATTCTCAAAATGAAAAATATACACATAATTGCTATGGCAGATCATGAATGTAAAGAATATCTTGTTAAAATGAATATTTTTGAGATTTATGTTTTCTGTTTTAAAATTTCACTATAACTAATCCTTTATAATCAAGAGTATTTTTCTTTCAGAATAGATACAGATATACATAACACTATAGCCACTTGTTATAGATGCCAACATGCTTATCACAATACTCTCAACTTACATGAATTCACTTTATATGGTGCTCTTCTAATATTTAAACATTATTTCCCCCATTTTAAGTGTTTTGCTAATTGTTAAAATATTTGCCCAAATAACACTTTTTTTTTTTATTTAAGAAATTCTGAGCAAATGTGTCTGCAAACAAAGGGATGCTACTTGGGCCAAGGAAGAGTGATAGCAGATAATTTCTGAACTGTCTCATAATAACACGAATAGAAGAAAATGATGAACAAATCATTCAAAGATGATTGTCAGACCTCATTTGGACTCTAAAACTTGAATAAATGCATAAATGTTCAATCCCAAAATATTAATGCATAATGAGACTTTCTTGCATTAACTATACATACCATCTGGAGCTGTAGAGAGAGTATTTTTCATACTTCATACAATATGCAGTAGATTTTGGAAATGTAATTATTAATTGATTGTTAATGAAATGATTCATTGACTAATAGTAAAAAGGAGACAAAGTATTAAATGTTCCCCAAATAATCAGTGTAGTGAATAAGAAGGCCAGGATAATTTAAAAGTGTTTAAATTCTTATAAAGGGAAAATCTGTCCTGTAACTTCTGAAAGGCTTGTGTTGGTCTGTGATTTATAACAATAATTTTAATTTGGATTCTAGTCCCAACTCTACTACTTATTATCTCTGGCATCTTGAGAAAATTTGCCCATCTCCCTGAGCTTTAATTTTCTAATCTGTATATTGGGTATAGTGTTAATGAGCTAATAGTGTTCTAATGATGACTAAATGAATTAATGTTTGAGAAAACTGAGACTAGCAAAATAGAAGCAAATTATTTGATTATTCCAAGAGTTATATTCTAAGTCTGTATTTGTGGCTATTTTGTTTGTTTATTTGTTCATGCAACTATGATCTTAACAGCCCTGCTTAATTTCCTTTTACGGGGAAAGATTATAAGTACCAACCATATCTGATCCCATTTTTACTTCTAAAAACATATTCTCCTGGGATATGGAGCCAACATAATAAATTATAAAAAGACTTCATTGCTGTACTTTTTTAATATGAAGAAAAATTCAGTAGCATAATTTATATCTTCTAAAGTTTAATGATAATCTATTATGTCCTATTTATTATTCAATTGCAAAGTATTATTTTAAGAAAAACTTCTTAGACATTATTCTCTTATTCCTGTTAAAATATACTCACAAACACAATTATTGGGAGAATATCCATTCTACAGTGTCACAGTTCTGGTGCATTATAGATGTCTTCAACAGCAGATGTCCCGGGTGTCGAACAAGCAAGAAGTTTCTTTGGTACCTTTCACAGCTTTCCTGATACTGACCTCTCTCTCCTGTTAAAGACTCTCTCTCAATGGATGTTTAAAGTTTAAGTATTTGTCACAAATTCTAAACTCTTGTCATTGTCTTACACAGCATAAGAAATAATCAAAATAGAAATAGAAATAATCAAACCAAAATAGAAATAATCAAAATAGAAGAGTTAATTTAAATCACAATTATCACAGGTAACGATCAAAATATTTGTTTTAGAACTATAATTCATTATGCACACTTACTCATTTGGATACTTATTAAAGACAAAACAGCCTTTGTAATTTTGCAGACATGGGTGGGCAGAGCCTACATGAAATGATCAAATGATGATTCTGCAGCAACAGTGGCCTTTCATCCTTACCTAGAACATCTCCTCTGAAACATCACAATTTTAGCTTGTTTCTTTATGTATTTTGATCTTCAGGTGTGAACCATCATATCATCTTATTTTGCATCCGAAAATACTCTGAATTGCCGATCTAAGCTATAAAACATCTTAGAAAAATGTACACATGCACTTCACACTAAATTTTATGGACTTTTTTAGAAGGCTCATAGGAACTCCAAATTAACCCTTGAATCCCATAGAAGTTCACTGAGAGAAAGTCAAAATCTCTGTGCTTCAGGATTTTATTCCTCTCCCAGTTGCCAATCCATGTTTTCTACAATACTTTCCAAGGATACATTAGCACATGGAAAAAGAGGGTTCTATGGTAGAAATATCAAAATGGCTTTCTTTCTCAAACATAATCCTGATCTTAAGTAAAGCCATGGATGTACTACTTTTCAAACCCAGGTGGTTTTAGTCACTTTGTGTAAATAACATGACAATAGTTTTACAAGTTGCAGGTTATGCAGAAATAATCTGATCCCTAACCCTATCATAGAAAAGGTATCAAATTTATATTTTAACCCACAATCAGAAAACATTTTATTTAGTATAGCCTCCTGTTTTTAGAACTTTATTATGTCTTAGAGATTATCTGCCTCTCCTGCCCTCTGTTTGTGTAGATGTGAATCTAAGTGAAATCCAGAAATATCCAACAAATGTCCCCATTTGATGTGTTAGAACTGAGATTAGAATTCAGGTATTGTCAGTTAAAATTCAGTGTTCCTTCTTTCCTAATCTCTTAAACTCTTCAACCGTTCACAGATTATGGGGATTCAAAGACTTTGTCACTAATGCATTCCTATTACGTGAAGAAATGATCCCTTGGATCTTATTCTGTTTGCAATAAAATATTTTCAAGCTTTTAAAAGTTCTGGGTGGTAACCTGTCCTTTAGGCTTACCTAAGTGAGGTTAGGTTGGGAGAGTGACAGTGTACTTCGGTGTTGGTGTTAAGCTGTGCATTTCCAGGTAACCCTCAGTCTTCCTGTTCTTCACCTCTCCCTCACCTGGTGGTTTTCCACTGCTTCTCAGTTGTGTTTTACCTTCCACAAAGCACTGTTTCTATCAATTCCTTCATCAATACTAGTGTGTTAGCAGTCTCGCTAATAGCTCTGCCTGCTACCTTTCCTGAAGGTATCAGCGTCTTAATAAGGATCCAGGCAGAAGGCAGAAGTACAAAAGTGCTGAGGGTGGAATTTTACTCCAGAGCAGGCAGAGTAGCATTCTGGGTTCTCAGGAGATAGTTCGGACAGATAGTTTCCTCTTCTGCAGCTCTACAGAGCTACCTGTGACTAAGTCGGCAATCTATGGTGTCTTCATATATTACATTTAATAGATTAATCTACTTTCAGGATTCATCTCTGAGTCTTCTATCTCCCCATGCCTCTTTATGCTGATTCCTCTGAACTACATAATAGCAGGGCAGAAATGGAACAAACTTTAAATTGCACGTAGAGAAATGACCCCGGTGGCAGCTGAACAGGTGAAAGGGGGGTTAAATTCACTCTTATCTTTTATATGCCTACAGGGCCTTATTTGCTGGTGTTTAAATCTCTGGGAAAAAGCAGTCGAAAATTTTAGTATTTTGCTACCTCTGCTGCTGCATTCCCTCAGGGGCAGTGCCCTATTTCTTACCGTTATTCATTGTCGTTCTGCTTCTAAATAGCAATACTTCTGAGGATGATTGTGTAGTATTGCAGATGCTGCTTTACTTGAGCTTGGAAGACATTCCAGAAATGCTGTCACCAAAAATGTGCTTCTAAGAAGGATGTTATTTTGCCACGAGCGGATGAGATCATATGCTATATTTAGGATTCTTAGGGAAGGCAATTGCTAATGGGTTACAGCATAGATCTAAACTTTATATTTTAAGTTACATTAGCTTTAAGAAACAACTTTTCTTTGTTCCAGTTGATAAAATTTTGTTAAAAGTGCTTAATCATTTCATGCATATGATCATGCAAAGAAGTATGTACAATTTCTGTAAAATTACACCAGTTAGTGACATTTTCAAATCAGTGATACCCAGATTGCTGAGACTTTTTTTATTTTATGATTTTTGCTCATGTTAAATTTTTTAGTGAATCTTGTAGTGCCTCCAATATAACAAGGCAGTTGGAGGATTTTGCTCCTTTCCCACTCCTCAATTTTACACAGTAGTAAATCAAAGACTTGAAATAGTTGCTCCAAAATATAACATGCTTATTTAAGTAGTTCTGTCTTATTTTAGGTTCCTAAAAAGTGGGCTATTGACCTACTGAGAAAACTGTTTTCTATAGATAAAATCTAAATGTCTGGTTCTTTTAAGCCTAATTTTCCTAGAAATTAATTTCACTGAATTTCACATTTCTATTTATTTTATTTCTAGCACATTCAAAATTAAAACTGAACACTCTTTAAGGATATAGTCTCAGTCTTTCACATAATTTCAAACTGTCTCAAGATATAACTACATATTTCTCAAACCACAAAGTTTTGTATGGGCATGAAGAAAGAAAATATCATTTACAATAAAAGCTGTTTTCTTTCACTAGTTGCATAATGTGTTTTTGTGAGTTGTTTAAATATATTTTTCTTTTAGAGAAAGCATGTGCTTTTCATGAAAAACTATATATTTTTACATTCTTGTTTTTCAAAAACATTGAAATGCATTTACTTTAAGGAAATGAAAAACATTTTTTAAATGCGTCACTCTTCAAAACAACAAATAGAAATTGTCAAAGAAAAACAAACTCACCCACATTACAGTAAATTTGATTAGCAAGAAGGTGTAGTTATACCGTAATAGCTTTTAAGCAGATTATCTAATTTTCAAATAGTGCATATTGCACTTTATGTGAAACTGAGATGGAAGAATACAATTCAATTGGATTAAATACCTTTACAAGTGGGGTTTATCGGTGGTCAATTTAATTTGCATTTAATACCTTTTTGCTAGATTATTTCTCTCACTTTTTTTTCTTTCTGTCATTTTTAAAAGAATCTTTCCTTGCAAGGGAAGGAAATGTTTAAGCCACTTTAGCCTATGACCACCGATTCTGAAATAAGTTAACTATGTGTGCCCCATAAACAAGCCTTCAGAAGCCAATTTGTAGCCTCTGCTTGCTAAGTAGCCTGCTGCTGGTTCTCCCAACAGCCATGGACGTCTGCTAAGTGGAGAGGATCACTATGGTTTATTTGCGGAAAACAAGGACAGATAAGCAGTTATTGCATCCCACACTCAAGGTAGTGACAATTAGGTTGTAGTGATCTGGCCGCCTGTGTAATTGGAATTCTCATTATATGGTTTGAGCAGAAGTGCCTCTGCTCCTAGGGCTCCCTATTAGATGTCTCTAAAGTGTTTTGACCAATTGTTGAACATGATGGATGGCTATTTACTTAAAGCTACAAGTGGCATGTATAAAAACTGTGTCAGTGTTCCTAATTCAGTGACATCAAACTGCAAAAAATTGGAAGAATTTAGGGTTCTTTGGTCATCAGGGTACTCATTTTATTGATCCATTGAACCCATAAAGCTTGCTAAACTCACTTCTTCCTGTAGCTTGAGCTTATTTTTCTAGATGGAATTTTACTAAACACTAATTTTGCTGTTGTCATTCACTATTTCTATTCCAGTTGTATCCTCACTTTGAAGCAAAGCCAGTCATTACTGAAAACAGTGTGTATGTCTTTGTAATTCTTATTGCTATACACTTGAACTAAAGGCAATTTAGGAGAATGGTATTAAAGCTTCTGGATTTTTTCCTCGGAAATTAGAATAATTCAAATTGTGAAGCTCCAATTTTAAATCACAGATGTCTTGTATTCTTTGTTTTCCAAACAGATATAACATTGTTTTGTTGATTATTTTTATCTTTGAATCTTGACTTCTCTATGATTCACATGATGATACCAAGGCAATTGTATCCAATTTGAGAAATGTACCCGAAGTAGGAGGATAGAGCAGGAAAAAAGCTTAGAATTCATGAAGTACTATCTCCTTCCTCCTTTAATTTTTCCCCCAGAAAAAAGAAAACTGAGGGCCAGACTTAGTGATTTTCCTTAGGAAACAGACAGATATGACATTTTTACCCCGGAGTTTTAGTTTATAAGTAAAATGTTCTTCATGCAAGGAAAATTTCATTTAGGTGGAAATTAAAATGTGCTTGAATTCACAATTGTAATCTGGCTTACTTGTGCAACTTTCCCCATTTTATACTGCAACTCCCATTTTGTTTCTATATAAACATGCACAGTTGATAGGGACTTGGAAACCTTAGATTTTGGTAGAGAAAACTCATGTAAGCCATTCTTTATCATAACTTTATTTTGGCATAGCATGAAAATAATTGGCTATGGGGACATGAACAATTTGGATGTCTTAGAATTTACATAAGAAAAGAAATAGTCTTGCTTTGTATTTATTTTCTGCTGATGCAAATGAGAGTTTTAAATTGTCAAAGTGTAGATTGGATGGTCACTTTTATAATTCTTATCAACTATTTCAAATTCTTTTGCCAATTAAATCATATTTGTGATGATCTGAATTTCTGTCCTATAGGGTATTGAGCTATAAAGATGCAAAGAGTTTTGTGACTGACAAATCTATGTATATATCTTTTTTATATAGCCAGTTGAAAACTATTTAGGTTAGCCTTTTTCATAATCATACTTTTTTTTTTTTTTTTTAAACCAAGCCTAATCTTAAACAGCAGCAGAGTAAAGTGTTTGGAATCAAGACCAGAGATTAAAATTTATCGCCAGTGTTAAGGGCTGGCATAAAGGGCCATAATTGTTAAACTAATCTAGGTGAGAACCAAAGATCTAAACTAAAGTCAGGGCCATAGGGATGGAGGGAAATAATAGATATAAAAATAACATTTTGTACCCATAATCTAGAGAACTAAGTGACTACAATTCTCTGAGGAGAGGTGAATTAAAGAGAAATCTAAATTGACTCGAAAGCATCTATCTGATATGTGCAAGTGGGAAAATATTTTCAAGGTATGACAATGAAGTGTATAGGCAGTCTGTTCAGATTCCAGCTTTAATATTTATTAGCCACGTGAATTGGGGCAAGTAACTTTACCTCTTTGAGCATCAGTTTCTTCATCTTCAAAAAGGTGGTAATATCTCCCTTATGAGTTTGTAGGGTAAATAAATAAGATATTAAAAGTGTCAGGTACAGAGAAAGTGCTCAATAAATGCTGCCTATTCACTGAGAGAACACAGAAGGAAATTAACGGAATAAAGGTGATTGGACATTTTCACAAATTGAAACAAAAGTGTTTTTAGGAGATCCATGTAGAAATGTCCAATAGTAAGTTTGATACGTAGGTTTGGAGGCTCTGTCTTTGGTATTTATCCATAATAGGTTATTACTGAAACCATGTCTTTGTATGAAGCCATAGTGAGAGATGTTATAGAATATGAACGGCAATGTATTAAAGATGAAGTCCTGAGAAAAAATATCATGAAATACACATAGTCAATTCATTAAGAAAAAATAATCAAAGTGATAAATTGAAAACTAGAGAAAAGAAGTGTCATGAAAGTCAGGAGAGAAATTGTAAGATGGTAACACTTGTCGATAGAGCCAAATGTTAGGATAAAACATAAAATAACTTAAATTTAAATCTGTATTGGAATTGTCAATATGAAGATCACTACCAACTTCAGACACATCAATGCCAATAGAAAGCATCTCTAAGGAAGTGTATAAGGTGTGATGAGAAGGTTTGGAAGTGGAGCCAGTAAAGATAAAATACTTTTTGAGAAAGCATGACTGAGAAAAGAATAGAGAAAATAATAACTATATAAGATGCAAAGCCTAGAAGGGTTTTGTTTGTTTCCTTTGTTTTCTTTTCCTTAAGATGAGATATTTGAGCTGTCTTTCAAGTTTCCTTCAGTGGAATTATTTTCTAGATATTGAAGTTGCAGTTTAACAAAACATCTTTTTGTATAATATGTTAGGTGACACCTTTTCCAACAAAATGAAGAGTGTTGCTCTCTCAAATATTTGTAGTGAATTTCTGTGGAAAACTTGTCTTGACTAAATCATTCCTTAAATTTAAAGTGATTATATCAGTTTCCCATCTAAAAATTTTCGTGCAATTTGTGGAATCTGGCAAAATTTCGTGTGTGTGTGTCCTGCTGCTATTTGATATCTAAGTGTTCAGTTCATATTTTATGGTGGGCTATATCATCTGAGTATTATATTAAATGCTGATAAAATTGGTGCTCAATAAGTCAATGGGGTTTAGAATGTTTATCTAGGCTTATCAGTCAAAATCATCAGTGAATTAAGAATGGTGGGTGATATGGTTTGGATGTCTGGCCTCTGCAAATCTCATGTTGAAATGTGATCCCCAGTGCTGGAGGTGAGGCCTGGTAGGAGGTGTTTGGGTCATGGGGACAGATCCCTCAATAAATGGCTTGGTGCCTCCCCGTGAAAATGAATGAGTTCTCGCGTTATTAGTTCATGTGAGAGCTGGTTGTTTAAAAGAGCCTAGCACCATCTCCTCCCTCACTTGCTTTTTCTCTCACCATTTGACACACCTGCGCCCCCTTTGCCTTCCACCTTGATTGGAAGCTCTCTGCAGCTCTCCCTAGGGGCAGACACTGGTGCTTGTATAGTCTGCAGCAATGCGAGCCAAATAAACCTCTTTTCTTTATAAATTACCAGCCTCGGGTATTTCTTTTACAGCAACACAAAACGAACTGAAACAGTGGGTAACTCTCTGATTACCCTGTAGCTGTCAACAAGCTGCCTTTTGTGTGATGTTAAGGGGAAAGGGATCCGAACAGGCCTTAGAAAGCAGAGATTCCACTAGTGGATGCACACTGTCAGCCCTAACCTGCCCTGGTCTTTACCAAAAGAATTAATAAATTAGTGTCTTTGTTTGAAATATCTAATACTGCATTTATTTGAGAGATATGGAATGTGAGTAGCAGTGTACTGCCAGACGCCAATGTTGAATATCTAACAGCGAAGCTTACTTTAGACCCACAGGCCAACAAGAATCTGAAATGATCATGGGTCAGGCATATTCTATTAATATCTCATGATTTAGATTGGCACATATATCCTTCTACCATTTAAGCACATATAAATGATAACGTAGGCTTTCTGCTTCCTGAACAAGGGCTAAAGTTAATTGTCAGAAGCCTGCTCTCTTGCTGTTATTTACTCACTTATCTTTTATATCCAATTATTTTGGGGTAAACTGTTATTAATCAGGAAGCCATTACTAAGGACTTTCATCAATAAGGAACTAAAGCTGTCAGAGTTGGGCAACCAAGACTTGTAATGAAGGGAGTGGACTATCAGACTGGTCCAGATTTGTTAATTGGCAGGATGGTGAGACTGCTGGTAGGCTGGGGTGATAAGGATTTTGGTTAGAGGGTATGTGGAGAGGGAGAACCAGGTCAACCTGGATAGGGAAGTAAGAAGAGCCAGGAGGCTGCCACAGACTGCAAGAGTCAAAGGCTAGAACTTATGCTGGAGAAATGATTCAGAGGACAGAATAGAAGTTCAATAATCAGAGGTTATTATAAGAAAGATAGAATTTCAGTAAGAGAGTTACTTTTAGCTTTATTTGTGAATTGACGGCAATTGTTTACACGATTATATTTTATGATTCTTTATGAAGGCATTCATAGACTGCATTCATATGTATCTCTTTATTACATGTATCTTTTATTACGTAATTAGATATATTTAATATTTATTTATAGAATTATTTTATTAAAAAAGTCTAAAAGACTTTCAAGAGAAGTACACATTTTTATCTTTTCACTCCTTCCTGTAATTGTGTACCTTGAAAACCCTCAGAAACTCTCTATTTTATATAATTTGTTCTGCAATTAGAACAGAAGGTATACTCTGTGAATTTTCCCTTTTCCGCGTATTACATGTCTCCTTAACTGCTGGTGTTCATAATGTATTTTATAGTCAATTTTGGTGTTCTAAGAATTAAAATCAGTGGCCTTGGGAATTTGTGACTCTAATGCTTATGGAATCTTTGAAATGTTAGTACATATGAAGAATTAAATTGGCTTCTAAATTTATAATGGCAGAACTTATGGGCTTAAATGTATACAGCATTTTTTCCCCATAGCACACTTTGTGTGTGTGTGTGTAGGGGGGTTGACACAGAATTATTCACTTCTTTCTGTGAAAGCTAAAAGCAAAATATGAAGTACCAGAAAATGAAAACAATGTAACACAGAAAAAATGAAACAAAAAGAAACAGTAGGAAAGCCAGCTTTTAAAAGCAGAGAAAAAATTCAAGTCTTCTAAGAACAACTTGTATAACATTGGTCAGTAATCCAATCTGCTTGAAAATAATTTTTCCTAAACCTTAAATGGGAAGAGTGCTGTCAGCTATATCTGTCTCAAAGTTAAATGCATTCTATAAATCTTAAAAAAATGATTTTATAATAAATCGATAACTTGTGAATTATTTTCCAGAAAGAAAGGGTGACAGTATTCCAATGTGAAAGTTTTGAATACCACTATTAATAAATAATTTATTCCCAGAAAATAAAGGACTTAGGGCTGTTTTAGGGAAATGTGAAGTTTATAGCACAAAAAGCTCAAAATTGCATTCAAGTCTTCCAGATGCTGTATTTGTTAATGATAATATGTAAATGCTAAGATGTTCAAGTAGAGATCCAATTTAAAAGCTATTTTAAATGGTACTTAAAATTCCATAATTTAAATTCCAATGTATTATAAAAGATGCTTAATACTTTGAGTGCTGATGTACACACTCAAAAAGGAATTTCAGTTTTATTTTTAAACTCCCAGATATAATCCTATATATAGATAATGGATTTATAACTTTTTGGCTCATTTTCAAGAAAACATTGATTCTAAGATTGCCTGGGGTATGTTGGGGCAGGGGTATGAAGAGTAGAATCCATTAGAAATTGCTACTTTAAAAAAATCCCTTCTACATTTGATAATTTGTGGCATTCATTTCCACTTACCTAGCGTATGTACTCTGTAGACATTGGTGGCATATTATCGTAGCTAGAGTGAAAGGCTCTGAGTCAGAGTGCCTGCATTTCAGTTCCAGCTCTACCAATATATTGACTAAGAGGTTTTGGCAAAGTAACTAAAATTCTCTTTGCCTCAGATTTCTCATCTGAAAAGAATGAAAATCAGCAGTAAGTATCTTCTACCTCATTGGGTTGTTCCAAAGCTTATCATAATGTATAGAAGGCACCTGACACAAAGTAACTTCTCAATAAATGTTATTTTTCTTAGGTTCTGATAAATTCAGCAGAAGGTTATAGTAGTACCTTGTAAGATTTTTAACATAATTCATTAAAGGCATGTAAAAAAAAAAAAACAGGCGTTTGGATTTCGTTTTTTATTAGTCCTAAGCAAGAATTGTTGCTCAAATTATACAGAATAGCAATTTCTTTCCTTCAAAACCAAAAGTCATTTATAGGACAGCCAATGGAGATTTTGACATTTGACCATTTCAGATGTAGGTAGGCAGCACTAAGACCCTCCAATTAACATATATTAATATATTTAGCCCCTGCTAAGTAGTCAAGATTCTACTGGATTTTGAATACATGCAGAATATAGAACAAGTTTGCTGAACTAAAAATTTAGTTGAGGATATAAGGCACATCTGTGAAAAAAATATGAAAATATATGATGGAGTATGTGTTAGTATTAGAACAAGCCTGTGAGTACATTAGTAATACAACAGAAAGTATGGCTTTATGGACTAGGTGAGATTAGAATTGGTTTAGAAAGAATGAATAGCATTTGAATAGGTAGCAAGTGAACATTCTAAGAAAAAAGAAATGTTGGAAGCATAGGTGTGTGTGGGAAAGGGATCAGATATAGGGAATCGTGGTGAATCCTAAAAGCTTATTTCTTTATGATCAGTAATGACAGAAATGTTGCAGATTCTTTTTTGGACCTCAGGTGCAAATGACCAGCCTGTCATTGAGCAGTTGATGGTTCCATCAGGTCTTTGTCACCAATTTGATTTTCTGCCATTACATGTGTGATTTTAAGTGAAATGTTTAATTATGGGTGACTTGTCTTCGAGCTGTGTTCATTTGATGGATAACCAGCTATTGACTTGCATATTCTCCATCCTGATATGTTAAGGTTTTCATGTACATTGTTTATGATAGTTATAGCCTCAGATATTTTATGTTTACTACTTTGATGTTAATTTGAAAATTGTCAACTGTCCCAGAGTACTGCAGTTGCTTGGATATCAGACAACAGCTCTATAGATAATAATCATAAAATGAGAGACTTAATGCTTTTAGAGTCTCTGAGAAAATGATATAGATTTTTACTGAATAATCAGTGGTATAACATTAGGGAAAAATGTGAGTGGTTTATTGTCCTATGAAACACAAAAAAACAAAACTAGATTTCAAATCTCATACAAAAAATACAAATTATATTTTAATAAAGTAAATTGTCATTTAGGAAAATGGTTTATGTTTCATCAGCAAATTAATGTCCTATAGCATGAACATTTTATATCAGAGAAAGATTTTAGGATTATATATATTCTTTAAATATTATGGGCTATAGTATATTATATTAAAAAAATTATAGACTCCTGTTTTAAGATATTTTTAAACATTAATTTGTCAATTTCATTAAACTGTAAAGTGCTGATTTTTACTGCTCTCCTTTTTATCTGATAAACTGACTTATATGTGGCATAATATAACTGCCAGAAAATGTGAATTAAAAGGTATCTCTCATTTTTCCTTTCAGGGAAATCTTGAGGAGTTTGACACTTTTCATCCTCCAGCCATTAATCATCTTGTTGGGGGAGGCTGTTCATTGGTAAGTCTCACTCATTCTAATTTCTCTTTTTACAGTTCAGTTTAATAAAGTCTATGACTTGTTTGTCATGTACAACTAACGGTATTAAAACAATGTCAACATCATGGCTCGGCTAATTACAGAATGATTTTTTTAAAAAAATGAAACTCACAATATCATAGTTTTGTTTTTAATTACTCTAGTAATAGGAATGCTAGTAAAATCTGTAGATATAAAATTAAAATTATGTGCTAGAAGGGAAACTAATAATTTTTTTAAATTAAAAAATAATGCTATCATTGCTTATAGCTAATTTTTAGAATTATTAACACCTTGGCTCATAAGCAACAGTTCAATGAGCATCTATCAACATCAAAGAGATCTGAAGCTACAATGAAAAAAAGCTGATAAATTCTTTCAGTATCAATAATACATAATAGCTATTTTCCATATTGAATTTAAATTTTAAAGTTGAACACTTATTATAGACAAACTTTATGTCACAAAAACAAATATGTAACTTTTTTGCTCCAATATATGGTTTCTCCATTAACAATAAATAGCATTAGTATTTCCTGATATATTTCTGGACAACCCTGCCTCCCACTCATCATCATCTCTCTCTCTCTCTCTCTCTCTCTAATTTTACAGGCTTATAGACAGGCACACACACATAAACACATACACACACATTCACATACTTCTTAAAATATTGTGAGTAGCATATCCAGGTCACCATTAGTTAATTTGAACTTTCTCAATTCACCTAAACTACAGTCTCTGGGGAGCTTCTCATGGCCTCACTTCTGATTAGTGGAAGCTATTGATGGAACACCTACTCCATCAATTAAAAATACTAAATCTGTACTTAAGTATATGCACACTGTTTATAAAATTACATAAATTTACTACTATCTTTATAGACAAATGATAGTGAAAAAATATAAGCTGTATATAATAGAAATGTAAAAAGATATAATGAAAATAAATATGTATAGAAGTTATACTAGAATTTTGAGAACACCAGTTCTAGAAATGCTTTGATTTTTCCTGCTTTTATCAACTTCTAGAAGTTATATTGGGCAAACAAAAAATCGCCAAAAGAACTAATTTGCGCATAAGACTGAATAGATACATTGCATGTTGCAAGGCAGCAAGTATATTTTTACATAAAACGTATAAACGTGCATGTCCATGTGGTCAGTGTGGACAAGACTGGCCAGGTCAAGACTTTGAGGAGACTTAGAGCAGAACCCAGCGATCTCGTCTGAATATTCAGAGGGGTTCAAAGAACCAAGTAATAGGGAAGGATACCTGTGTCAGATGGAATACCTTCAAAGATACCTTTCCAAGTTGATATCTGTTGATTCACATCATTCATTGCCACTGAATGGTAGAATCCCTTAGCTGTGGATAAACTTATTAATTGTTTCTGCATGTGTGAGCCCACAATTCTATAAAAGAGTTGTTTTTCACAATGCAGCAGATACCTTCCTTTGATTGTTTAGTATTAATCAGGAGAGCTGCCCATCCCTATTCCTTGCAATAGTAGTTCACATGTAGACAGTCAAGCCTCAGTTCAGAAGCCAGGCAGATGGGATGTTAAATGACCAATGCAGGACATTCTAGACAAGCCAGCTTTCATTAACTGTTTAATATGAAAGCATTCCTAATTGTTGATTCCACTGATTTGGGACTTCTCATTCAAAACCTAATACTGCTGACCCAATTAGAAATCCATTTAAATGTTCTGTTATACAGGAACCAATTCACCATCTCTTGCATTCAGACGACTCATAACTTGCTGAAATACAGATATGTTGTGTCTACTTTAACCTACCAATCTAATAAACTTTATCAACAAAATGAAATGAAATTTTCCTGGCACAAGTCCTTGAATCCTTAATGACTCTCACTGATTATGGCTTTCTTCACTGGCTGATAGATAATTCACTTAAATTCAACCATGTTTCAGCGATCGATTTCAGCAACCAAGGTATAGTGCATGTTATCTAGCGTGTCTTTTTAAAAAAAACATTATTACTTGGCATTAGGTTCTCTATACTTGGGCCCTAGAATTTGCCCATGACATTCCTTTAAAGAAAGAGAAAGACAGGCAGATTAATCAATTTGGCCATTTCATTTTGGGTTGAATTTTTCTTATTCTGTTTTCTGAGTAGTCACCCACCTCACAAAGGTGTCTAAATTATCTGCTGTCTACCAAACAAACATCTGAATAAATAAGGGAAAGTTCGTTTTCTCTCTTTCCAGAACACAATGGAGATTTAAGCAGCTTTGTATTCAAGGTTCAAGGTCGCTAGTGAAAAAAAGTCACAAACCACACAAAGTCTAAATGTGAGGATGAAGTGGGATCGGATGAAATAAGTTGATTGGTTTGTCTCCTCACGAAAGAATCCATGTGCACCGTTCATGACATAGGGCCCCATTGCTCAGAACTTAAAGATTTTCTCAATTAGAATTTCCCTTTGAGTTAGATTCCCCATGTGAACTCCCCTTCCCCTCTTCCAGATATCCTTCCCAGGAATTAACATTAGCCCAATCACTTTTTAGGTCTGTTCTCTTTCAGACTGTAGCTTTCATGGTAGATTCATCTGCTCTTGTAGCTTCAAGGATTATTTATATCTAGTGACAATCAAATCAACATGCCTTTCTAAGATCTCATTCCTGAAAAACAAATGAACCTATCTATTTCATAGCACATTAGCTTCTCACCTTCCAGTATATTAAAAGTCACAATATTTTCCCACAAACTTCCTTTTGTTTTTCTCATTTTTGTGAATTGAAGGGCCATCTACCCAATATTTCTGTATTTCCCCAAAAGAAATACAGAAATATCTTCAACTCCTTTCTTACCTTTTCACCTCTCTTATCAGTTCACTCACAAAGCCTTCTCAATCCTACCGCAGGGAAGATGGAAAGTATTACAGGAAGTATGAAAATATGTCATGAAATATATTAATATTTGTAAGCCACATTAAAAACTCTTCAGTAGAAACTAAATTCATTAGAAGACTGAAAATAATTACTCCGGTCTAAAATGAGAAGAAAAAGGCAATTCATACCCAAAAGAGATAATGCTGATCTATTTTGCCACTTAGTTTGGTGCGTTTTTACTGTAAACCTCAGTCTTCTTAATTTTATTTCATTAATATTTTAGCATTTTCTACCTTATATATATATTTATAGAACCATTGTATCATTTCCCACAACTATGAAAATATTCTCACAACAAATACTTCACATATAGTGATCAAACATATATGTTCTTCTCTTATCCTTTTAAATTTAATAGTAGATATGACATGTTTACATTTGTCTGAGTGTTAAAAATGTTTTGGTACTTTTATATGCAAGCTTAGCATGGCCAAAATATTGTTTGAAGGATGCATATGTACATCTCTCTCCGTAATGCTGGGCCAGGTTTGAGACCTAGGGAATCATTGTTTTCCTGACAGCTTGAAGGTCATCTTATCCACCTCTCTTTTTCCCCAGTTTTACTGTTTATGCTTTTATCTCAAACAACTGTTTTGAACATCATAATGAAATTTTCCATCTATTCACTCAATATATGTTTTAATTAGTGGAAGAGGAAATTTGGATTACCTTAAGATACATGATATAATAAAATTGATCATTCATATTGTATTTGAAATTCTATTTATTTATGGTAGACATTTTTCCCCTAAGCGTGAGATTTTCAGGAATCTGACTCTATATTCCTATCAATGGCCAGAGTGAACTGAATTAATAGAAGGAATTACCCCTTTTTATTTATTCTACTAAGGCCAGGTCTCCAGAGGAATGCTTCATTATTGCAGACAATACATTCCCTGGTTTGCTGGCTGACTTTAATGGGATGTTAAAATCGATTGGAGCTATTTCTCTGTCACCCGAGAAGTACTGTAGGTTTTGCGGTGTGTTGCAATTTCATATCCTTCTCACGTCTTTTTTAAAATTTTAAATCGCTAAGCCAAGTGTCTTCCTTGCTTATGAGACCACAACTTCCTTTTTCTGAGGAAATAGTTCTTGTAAATGTGTAATGTACCCGGAATCCAGGCCCCACCACAATGGTTGGGTCAAAGTCATGATACATAATATTGTGTATTGTAAGAACTATACTGAAAGTGTGGGGAGGATGAGACATTGTGTGTTTGCAGTTAGTAACAGTGCTGTTCTATTGAGAAAACAGTGCCCCCTTATGAAGGCAGGCATT
Source organism: Propithecus coquereli (assembly GCF_000956105.1). NCBI lineage: Eukaryota > Metazoa > Chordata > Mammalia > Primates > Indriidae > Propithecus > Propithecus coquereli. The sequence goes on from NW_012148175.1 coordinate 2,019,175, forward strand.
ACAGTTATTATTGTAACCGTTTCAATGAATAAGCACAGATTGTGGGCTAAAGTAAACAAAAGCAAATTTATTTTTGTCTACCATTGTCTTTTTTATTCACTCTATCAGGAAGGTTATTTCCCTGACCCTTAAGAAACATAAGCAAGCACCTTGAGTTTTCTGGTAACTTTTACATGTAATCATTTTAGTGTTAATTCATGCCCAGTGCCATGGTTATTTAATGTCGAAACCTCTCTTCTCTGCCAAGTTTGGGCCATTTGAAGACCAGTAGTCCAGGAAGGATGAAATGATCAGCTTCTTTCCTTCTCTTTTTTCAAACTGTGTATTATTCCTCCTTCTCCGGATTGCCAAAGGCAGTTTCAAAATGATTAGCTTTGGGGCATGGTGCGAGAGAAAAAGTCTGGGAGCAGTAAAGTTAGTTAAATGGCACTGGCCTGCACTGATAGGTATTTAAAGCCAGTACTTTCTCTTCAATACATGTGTGGGTTTTTCAGAAGCACCATCGATCTCTAGAGATACAGTACAGCAGTATTGTTTATGTAAGTGGTAAACTCTTCTGAGATTCACTGCTTAACCCTTCCTTAGCACTGAAGCATCATGAGTTACCTCTAGTTTCTCTTTCTTGAGCTCTATTTTTGCCTGCCTGGTCTCCCTATTGTTCAGATAATTTCTCACCGTTTGCATTTCTCAAATGCTGATGTTGAAACATTCCGCATACTTAGCACAGTTATTTAATCCTCCGTGTAGTCTTCTTAAGAGTCTTTCTTCCTATGAATAGGTTATATCCCAAATACCTTAAAGGTCAATGGGAGAAGCACAACTCTCTCCAAGGACATCTTCAAAAGTCATTCAGTTCCTTATTTTCTCAAAGTAGGTGAGGGATTTAAAAGTTACCTAAATTTCTAAATCTCTTGAGATGTGTGTAAAATTTGCATCTCCTTTGGAATGTACTCAACCAAACACCCATTGTAAATCTCTCTTACATGCACCAAGAAAGTCTGAAAGAAACGTGAATTCTCCCATGATCGAAGGTGGCAAGATCTATTAACAGTAATGTCAGTTCAAATCTGGCTGTCAAATAGTTTGTAATATGGTTGTGTTCAAATACATATATTTTCATATTTATCATTCTCAGGTAAAATTGTTTAATAATGATAAACGTTCAAAATTTCCTGAAGGATTTGGACAGAAGTAGAAATGTGTAAGTCAGTAAGAGATGAAACATTTGGCACCAATGAATTGGAATATCTGATTACAGTGCTGAATATAATGCAGTATTTATCATTTCTTTAAAGTATCACACTATGAAAATTAATTATACAATTACTATGACAATGTTGTGAGTTTGTACTCATAAAACATTTCTGTTGTAAGGGCTGTTATTTTCTGAAGACACCAGGAACTCACATTCCTGGTTCACAAGCAGTTAGAATTTACAGCTTATATTTGCATAACTTTGTGAAAATTTATTCTTGAATAAATTAAAAGTACTATTTAATTAAAAATACTAATACTTTAAACAATAACAAATGAATATCATAAAAATTACACATTACTAAAACACTTGTTATCTTGTATTAAATATATATTATCACATTAACATCATAAATATTACTTTCAAAAAGAAATATATCAAGTGTTATCAATATAAAATATAGAAAGTATATGACTGGAAACAAATAAAATACTATTTACTTAAAACCAAAATAATTAGAGCATATCACTTAAAGCTCTCATTATGAAAAATGTGTATTTGAAGAAATTCCTAACCATCCTATTGCAAACCATCACCCTATCATTGAAATTATTCTGAAGCATAAGTCTAAACCAATATCTTTCAGAACAAACATTGGCATATCTTCAATGAATGTAAAGAATGTCTTACTTTTATTAACGAGGTTTTGTTTTACCCCCAAGCCTGGTCAGTCTAGGACTTAAATACTTCTGAAGCATTTTTACTTAGGCCCTAACTTGCAATGCAATATAGTAATCGAGTGCCACCAGCTATTAAGAAAGCAATCTTAGAACTTAAATAATAAAAATAAGAATGTAGATTTTACATATTTCTGTAGTGATTCTCATACTTTATTAGAAAAAAGTATTCAATTTGAGTCTGACAATAAAATCCATAAGAAATCATGATCATGTGGCGAGAATCCAAGAAAGAGCAGCAATAATTGTAAAGATTTATGAAATATCTGAAAGTAAAAATATAGAAGTTAACTATTCAGAGAAAGATGTAGACCTTTTCTTTCTCAAGTGCATGGAAGAAATTATGTGTGGAATTGGTTTTTGTTCTTACTTAGGATGGACAGGAGTCCTTACTTTTCAGTGTATAATACCCCATTATACAGGCACACATGTCTATGGCATGGTTGGTAAGACCCAGACTCCTTCCCCCATGTAAGCCCTGAAGTCTTCTTCACTGGGAAAGTTTGTTGGGAAATTTTTGGCTAAACATTTAAAATGATGGGCTATACATTTAAAATGATTAATCCTAATTTGATTAGTTATAACAGTGAGACATGTATGTATATATATTTTTAGTGATTTACAAAAGTCTGATTAGATTTTGCTTGTGATCAATGTCAAAAAATCTTTAATGTAAGAATTTGTGGTATAAATACATGTCTTATTTTTTAAAAATAAAATATTTTTATTTTATTTTAACTTTTAAATTTTAAATTTTGAACAAATAGTATGTGCTTCTAGTACAATATATTCTGAGACAGAATGCAATTCCATTCAAAGCTTTTTACAAAGCCAGTATGAGATCTTTTGGAGGCATAAAAAATACTGAGGCATAAAACACGTTAAAGGAACAACCTAATTACAACCACATAATTCAATGGGCTATCTCCTCTATAATATAAGTTATTGAGAACAGGAAAACAATTAATGGAAGAAATCATTTTTAAAATGGAAATTCAGCATTTTGGCTCTCATTTATAGCATTTTATTCATTCTAGTGGCTAAAATAAAACTTAGTCAATGTAAATCTGAATTGCTACCCAATCTACATAAACTGCAATAAATTGGTTTAATGATTTTTCCTATAGTTTAAAATGAAATACCACTGCATAAAACTTGTGCAGATTGGTTTTTAGTCTATGTAATACAAGTGACTTTTGGCCTTATTTTCTTTCCATCTATTTCCTAAAGTAGGGAGCAGTATTCTTGTCAGGTAGCATATGAGAGGGAAAGTGATTTCTATCGCTTTCATTCAACAAACCTTTATTCATTGCTTATTCTGTGTGCCAATAAATTAGAATGCTATGCATGAGAGCAGTATATCAGAAATAAGTAAGAGATATGAGATCAAAACTGCCTTATGTAATAGGGGTTTATCATGAAACACAGCCACAGATAAGGAGATTCAGATTTTCTGGTTTGGTTCATCCTGTGACACATGTGTCATGGAGAACCAGGTAAATTCCTTCTTGTAGCTCTGCCTTCCTCAGATTTTCATTTTCAGGTATCTTTCCTCATGTCACAAGGTAACTGCAAGTTGACTGCCACAAAGGCACTTCTCCGTGAACGTCTGCATCCTCGTGCCTGAACATTTTCTGCAGAAATATCCAGATAGACTCTCTCAAGTCCACTGACCACATTTGGAAAGCACGTTGTAAGATTAAGTATCTCACATTTTCACATTCTATATGGGAGATGGATCATTAGAAAAGAATACATGGATATGTGTGTGGGATGGTGCTGGCTATTGATGAGCAACCAGCAATGTTTGAAACAAGAGACAAGCAAATTGCTGTTTTAGGGAGTTAAGAAGAACCACATTGGTGTGTATAAGTATACCAAATCTTCACAGAGGACATAATAATTATCCTACAGAGCATGAATAAGAGTTTTCAGATGAAGCGAGGGATTCATAAGTGGAGAAGGGTGATAAAAAAGCAAGATTTTTCAGTCACATTGATATTGAGTGATGAGAATTTATTTCTCAAAGTATTCTAGTAGCATAATGAATGTGAAAACCAACAATATTGATAGGCTTCTAAAGTAGGAGATAGAATTGTGTATGGCCAAAATTGTTGGTTTATTTTAAGCAGAAAAAAAATGTCCAAATAAAAGTAGCATTCTTTTTAATACTTTTTGATTATAAATGTTTTTTCTCTCAAAGTAGCAAATATTTATTCTTGTTAGCAATACATCTTTAACTTCTTCAAATGGCAAAAGTAGAATGATTAATAACTTCAGTTTTTTTCAACATCTAAGCTGAATTCAATATAATAGGAATAAAATTTGTGTCAAGCACTGTAATGAACCCATTATGTGTATTAACCTTTATATGAATTAATTCACAGTGATACTAAAAAATTACTACTTTTTTTCTCATTCTACAAATTAGAAATTTAAAGTGAAAAATAGGCTCTTTCAGAAATTTGTGCTATATTTTTTCTAGTTCTTTTAGTTTGTAATTTAAACATTTTAATTTCTAATTTAAAACTCACCTTAGAAAACCTTACTGAGATTTGAAATTAAAAAATCTGTGTAGGTTAAATGCATTGAAATAGCATTTCTTTAGGGATATGATTTAATGCTTCAAAAGTTAGTATAAAGTGAAATATTCTTGTAGGAAGATATATTTTCCATATATTAATTTCCTTTCTTTTGGATATAATACATAGAAGTGGGATTGCTGGATCATACAGTAGTTCTATTTTTACTTTTCTGGAGAACCTCCATACTGTTTTCCAAAGTGCAATAATTTATCTTCCTACCAACAGTGTACAAGGATTTCTCTATGTCACCATCCTCAACAGCATTTGCCTGACTTTGACAAAAGCCATTTTAATTGGGGTGAGATGATATCTCATTGTATCTTTGATTTGCATTTCTCTGATGACTAATGATACTGAGCATCTTTTTATATACCTGTTGATCATCTGTACGCTTTCATTTGAGAAATGTCTATTTAGATCTTTTGCCCATTTTTTAATTGGGTTATTTGATTGTTTTCTTATTGAGTTCTTGGTGCTCCTTATATATTCTAATTATAAATATTTTGTCAGATGGGTAGTTTCCAAATATTTTCTCCCATTCTATGGGTTGTCTATTCCCTTTTTGATTGTTTCTTTTGCTGTACAGAAGCTTTTCAGCTATATTTGATCCCCCTTTATTTTGGTTACTATAGTTGTGTAGTATAATTTGAAGTCAGATAATGTGATTCCTCAAGTTTTGTTCTTTTTGCTGGGGATGGCTTTGGATATTCTGGGTCTTTTATAGTTCCATATAAATTTTAGGATTGTTTTTTCTATTTCAGTGAAGAATGTCATTGGTATTTTGATGGAAATTACATTGAATCTTCAGATTGCTTTAGGTAGTATGGACATTTTGACAATATTGATTCTTCTAATCCATGAGCATGGAATATTTTTCCATCTTTTGCCAATATTTTATAGTTTTCATTATAGAGATATTTCACTTCTTTGGCTGTTTTTGTGTAGGTATTTTATTTTATTTGTAGCTATTGTAAATGGGACTACATTCTTAGTTTCTTTTTTTTTTCTTTTTCTTTTTTCTTTTTTTTTTTTTTATTTCAGCAAATTATGGGTTTCATTATAGAGATATTTCACTTCTTTGGCTGT
>NW_012148175.1:2026553-2051181 GCF_000956105.1 Propithecus coquereli
CTATTCAACATAGTGCTCGAAATCCTCGCCACAGCAATTAGGCAAGAGAGGGATATTAAGGGTGTCCAAATGGGGACAGACGAGATCAAACTCTCGCTCTTTACCAACGATATGATATTATATCTAGAAAACCCCAAAGACTCATCTAAGAGATTCCTAGAACTGATAAGTGAATTCAGCAAAGTCTCAGGCTACAAAATCAATACACACAAATCTGAGGCATTCATATATGCCAACAACAGTCAAGCAGAAGATCAAATCTTAGTTTCTTTTTTAGATTGTTTACTCTTGGCATATAGAAATACTACTGATTTTCGTATGTTGATTTTGCATCCTTTAACTCTACCGAATTTGTTTATCTGTTCTAATAATTTTTTGTGGCGTTTTTAGGTTTATCTAGATGTAAGATCATATTATCTGCAAACAAGGATAATTTGACTTCTTCCTTTCCAATTTCTGTGCCCTTTATTTCTTTCTCTCGTCTGATTGCTCTAACTGGAGCTTCCAGTACTGTGTTGAATAACAGTGGTGAGAGTGGGCATCCTTGTTTTGTTCTAGATCTTAGAGGAAAGGCTCTCAATTGTTTCCTATTCAGTATGATACTAGCTATGGATCTGTCATATATGGTTTTTACCATGTTGAGATATGTTCCTTTTATACCCAGTTTTTTGAGAGTTTTTATCATAAAGGAATGTTGAATTTTATCAAATACTTTTTTGGTATCAATTGAAGTAAGCATATGGTTTTTGTCCTTAGTTCTGGTGATATGATATATCCCATTGATATATATGCATATGTTGAATCATCCTTGCACTCCTGGGATTAATCTCAGTTCATCATGATTAATAATCTTTTTAATATGTTGTTGAATTCAGTTAGCTATTATTTTGTTGAGGATTTTTACAAACAATCAGTACGATGCGCACCCCCGGGGGAATGGACACACTTGAAGCTTGGACTTGGGGGGGAGGGAGGGTAAGGGCATCATACATAACCTAATCATCTGTACCCCCATAACATGCTGAAATAAAAAATAAATAAATAAATAAATAAATAATAAAAAAAAATACGTCTATCTTCATCAGAGATATTGGCCACAGTTTTCTTTTTGTGTTGTGTATTTGTCTGGTTTTGGTATCAGGGTATCAGGGTTATACTGGCCTCATAGAATGAGTTTGGAAGTATTCCCTCCTACTCAATTTTTTGGAATAGTTTAAGTAGCATTGGTGTTAGTTCTTTGAATGCTTGATAGAATTGAACAGTAAAATCTTCAGGTCCTGGGATTATCATTGATGGGAGACTGTTTATTACAACTATTTCTATGTCGTTACTTGTTATTGGTTTATTTGTGTTTTGGATTCCTTCCTGTTTCAATCTTGGTAGGTTGTATATATTTAGGAATGTATCCATTTATTCAAAGTTTTCCAATTTATTGGCATATGGTTTCTCATAGTAGTCTCTAATGATCCATTGAATGTCTGCAGTATCAGTTGTAATGTTTCCTTTTTCTTCTGTGATTTTTTTGTGAGTCTTATCTCTTTTTTATAAATTAGTCTAGCTAAAGGTTTCTAAATTTTGTTTATCTTTTCAAAAAACTAACTTTTTGTTCCCTTGAACTTTTGTATTTTTTCTTTTTTTTTTATTTTTTCACTTTCTATGTACCTGAATATTATTTTTTTTAAATTTTAGTTTCCAGTTCATTTATTTCTGCTCTGATCTGTCTTATGTCTTCCACTTATTTGGGGTTTGGTTTGCTCTTATTTTTCTAGTTCCTTAAGATGCATCATTAGGTTTTTTATTGGAAGCTTTTACACTTTGTTGATGTAGGCACTCACTGCTATAAACTGTCCTCTTATTACTGCTTTTATTGTATCCCATAGGTGTTGGTATGTTGTATTTTAATTTTCATTTGTTTTGAGAAATTTTTAAATTTCCTTCTTAATGTCTTCATTGATCCACTGGTCATTCAGGAGCATGTTGTTTAATTTCCATGTGCTTATACATTGTCCAATATTCCTGTTGTTATCGATTTCTAATTTTATTGCATTATGCTCAGAGAAAATACTGGGTATGATTTTAATTTTTTGAATGTTTTAAGAATTGTTTTATGGCCTAACATATGGTCTGTCTTTGAGAATGATCTGTGGGCTGAGGAGAAGAACTTATATTCTGCAGCTGTTGGACAAAACATTCTGTAAATATCTATTAGGTCCATTTGGTGTATAGTGTAGATTAAGTCCAATGTTTCTTTGTTGATTTTCTGTCCGGATGATCTGTCCAGTGCTGAAACTGGAGAGTTGAGGTCTCCAGTGATTATTGTATTGAAGTCTATCTCTCTCTTTAGTTTTGATAATATTTGCTTTATATATCTGGGTGCTCCAGTATTGGGTGCATAAATATTTAGAATTTTTATTAATATATATTTTTGATCAACTGACCCTTTCATCATTATGTTATATAATGATCTTCTTTGCCTCTTTTGATAGTTTTTGTCTTGAAATCTATTTCATCTGATAGAAGTATAGCATTCCTTCTCTCTTTTGATTTCCATTTTCATGGAATATCTTTTTCCCCCTTATTTTCAGTCTATGTGTATCTTTATAGTTGAAGTGTGTTTCTTTCAGACAACATACAGTTGGCTCTTGTGTTTTTGTCCATTCAGCCACTCTATGTCTTTTGATTGAAGAGTTTAGTCCACTCACATTCAATGTTATGATTGATAGGTAAGGACTTAATCAGTGCCATGTTGTTGTTTGATGTCTGGTTGTTTTATGGTCCTCTCTTTCTTTCTTCTTTCCTTGCTATCTTCCTTTATTAAAAGTTATTTTCTCTGGTAGTGTGTTTTAATATCTTATTTTTATTTTTTGTGTATCTGTTATAGGTTTGTTGATTTGAGCTTTCCCTGAGACTTGCAAAAAACATTTTATAAGCAATTATTTTAAACATATGACAACTCTGCTTACAAACAAACAAAAAAAAAGCAAAGATAAATCTAACAAAAATTCTACTTTTAACTCCATCCCCCTGGCTTTTTAACTTTTTGTTATTTCCATTCATATCTTTTTATACTATCTCTCTCTCAAAAAGTTGTGGCTATTTTTGATAGGTTTGTCTTTTAGTCTTACTACTCAAAATATAAATGACTTACATACTGTAATTATAACAATAGAGTATTCTCTATTTGTGTACTTACTGTTACTAGTGAGTTGTATACCTTCAGATAATTTTTATTGTTCATAAAAGTTCTTTTCTTTCAGTTTGAAGAACTCCTTTTAGCATTTCCTATAAGACAGGTCTGGTATGTATAAAATCCCTCAGTTTTTGTTTGTTTGGGAAAGTCTTTATTTGTCTTTTGTGTTTGAAGGACATCTTTGCAGGATATAATATTCTAGGGTTAAGGTTTATTTTTTTCCTTCAGCAGTTTGAATATGCCATACCATTCTCTCCTGACCTATAATTTCCACTGAGAAGTCTGCTGCCAGATGCATTGGTGCTCCTTTATGCTTTTGTTTTTTTCTTTTTTCTTTTTTCTTGCTTCCCTTGGGATCTTTTCTTTATCTGTGACCTTGGAGAGCAGGATTATTACATGTCTTCAGGTAATTTTATTTGGGTTAGATATGCTTGGTGTTCTATGACCTTCTTGTACCTGAATATTGATACCTTTCTCTAGTTTTAGAAAGTTCTCTGTTGTTATTTCTTTGAAAAAAATTTTCTACTCCAAACTGTATCCTTTGTGGCCTTACTGCCTTACAAATTTCTTCCTGGTCCCAGGCCACTTTTTGTCAGCCAGTGATGGGGACTAGCTGGACTCAGTTTCAAGCTGGCTGGTCTAAAATCTCTCTCTGTGGGCACTGGCTGAATTTTGCCCTGTGTTGTGTTCCTCTGTGACAGGGCGGCCCTGAGTTACAATGCAGTGTCCCACAATCACTTCACTCTCCCTCACCTGGGCAAACAGATTTTCTCTCCACTCAGTGTGCTGGCCTGGCACTGCGAGAGGATGGGGGAGGGGTGGAGAAGCAATACAAGATTGTCTTTTCTGCCAGATTCATTGTCTCTTTCCTTGGTAATAATGTTAAAATCAGGTACTATGATTGCTCACCTGATTTTTGGTTCTTCTGAAGGTGCTTCCTTGTGTGGATAGTTACTGAATTTAGTGTTCTTGACAAGGGATGATTGATCACTGCAGAATTCTATTTGGCCATCTTGCTCTGCCTCCTTCTCCCAGAGATACTTTGAGACCGTAAACATTCCATTCTTTCTCAAACTTTCCCCCATGGTTTTAGCTTCACTTGATGATTTACAAACTCTAATACTTTCTCTAAATTTATTACTTGGCATTCTACAACAAGGAAGAGCTTCCTTTATATCTGTCTGTATCTATCTATTCATCTATTTATCATTTATCTATTTCATCTACCCATACACATGAATGGCTATTTTCTTCAACGAGCATAACCCATTACTATAAATGGATTACTATAAATGAATGTGATTTAAAAAAAATTAATGTTACTAATAATTTAAAAAAAAACAAGCATATTTCTATTCCTTGCTAAAATGAAGAAAATAGCAATAACAATATAAAGGCTATATCTACAAACCACCCAAAATTGCATACATTTTTTTTGAGAACACATTAAGCCTTTATCAACTACATATGCTTTAATTGAGATTGATAGCTAGTGTATATCAAAGCTCTGAGGGACAAGGACCAAAAGACAGGGTTAGAGGTGGTTGTAACCTGGTGCTCCACTCATGAGAACCAGATTCAAGTAGATTCCCATATAGAAACAGGGCAGTGTCAGTCAACTGGTAATTAGAGAGAGAAGTGTATCAGACACACTTAGTATAAAGTCTTAAGAGCAAGATAGCAGGACTTCTAACGTTTGCCTCTAGGCAACGTAACTTTGAAATGAAATCTTTCAAAAGAACCTTGCAGTATCTTACACTATAAAATCTGTTTCGTTCCTAAATCCTATCTGAGGGGAAATAAATTTTGTAAGATTCTTTGCTAATAGTCCCCATCCTCCCCTCATTCCTGCTCTTTCTGCTCCTCCTCTTCATTCTCCTTCTTCTTCTCCTAATAATATATGTGAGGCACCGGCCCTTGTGTTAACTACGTTACATGTATAGAATTTAAATTTCAGAGCAATCTCCATTTTAAAGTTGAGACTCGGATTGAATTCTACTTCTTCAGTATCCATAAAATAAATCTAACTGCCTTTATATTTCTGCTAAGTCCCAGGCAGCCTTGGAGCTCAATTGTCAGTTGATTGCAATTTCATTTTTAATTGTTCCCAAAGATTTTTCTTGAAAAGAAGCATAATTAATTTGTGTGAATTATTTTCACATAGACACATTGACTTTGTGTTACTATGGATGACTTTGTTCTACTGCCATGATATTCTTAAGTACTTAAATATTTATCTAGTGCAATAAAAATAATTATAAAATGTAATTCAGCAGCTGTTAATACACATATTTTTGTTGCTGACGAATTCAATTAGAAGCAATGCTAGCTAAACCAATGAAAAAGCAGGTAACTCTGAAAAGGTCAATTCTGAGTTATTGTTGCCCATAATCATTTCCCAAGCCATTAAGCCTATAAAATCCAATTGAAACTGAGAGCCATGTAAGTAAATTATAGAAAATCTGCCCAGGTGGGTGGTAAGAATTCCATACATGTGAGTAAAACACTTGTCTACAGAAATTACTTCAACTGGATTATCCATAATAGTATCACTCTAGTGAATGTTATATGGCCATACCTTTCACAGACCCCGTATCTCAAAGACATTTTAATTACTCAACTCCAAACAATCCAGTGAGATGTAGTGCTAACTGAAGCAGCTTCTGAATGTCCCATGAAGTGAGATAGCAAGTTTCTTGAATTTTAAGGGGATAAAAAAAGCACAAATATAGATATAATTATGCACTTAGTCCCATCAAATATTGCAACAAATATCTTTTGTTGCAATAGAGATTGATGCCAAAATAAGTCCATATCATAAAGTTCTGATTGATAATGAAAAATATATATTTATTCCAAATGAAATTTTTTCTCTCCTTTTCTTGTTCTATTCTTTTTTCACGTCTCATTTCTCATTGGTAAAGCCAGCTTCCTCTTGTCATTTATGAGTTGTTGAGGCTATGCCTTTTTATTAAAGTGAAATATGCTGAAACTGTGAATGATGTGAATAAAATATAATGTTGTAATGCAATACATTATTTCTAGAGTGAATAAAATTTTCTTATCATCCTCCCTATTTGTTATGAAACAACAGGGTCTAAATACAGCAATAACTCTCAAAGTCAAAATTCACAGAGAATATTTTATGGCTGTTGGATTTTGTATATGCAATTAACAGTCCGCATAATAGAGTGTGAACAGTGAATGTAGCATTGCTTCTTGGAAGACAATGGAGAAGTAGAAATAACACGGGATTTGCAAACTTAAGCACCTAAATTGAAATTGCAGCTTTGGCAAATTACTTAGCCTCATTAAGTCTTAGTTTCCTCATTTGTGAAGTAAGAACATTCTTTTCCTACTTTAAAAGGACATTTCATAATGATAAAACGATCAATATATTATGAAAATGTACAAATCATAAATGCATTCACCTAACAACAGAGCCAAATATACATAAAACAAAAACTGACAAAATTGAAGGGAAAATAAATCATTCAATAATAATATTTCAAGATGTTAATATACTTTCAATCACTTATTTAAAAAACCGGGAAGAAAATCAACATGGATATTGAAGACCTGAATAACATAATAAACCAACTAGACTAACAAATATCTATAGAAATGCTTCATCTAATAATAGCTGAAGAGAGACAGGTTAATAGTTTCTATGCATATAGTGCACTACATAAATAGCAAAGAGCAGTCTCTAGGTATTGGGCTGTGATCCATGTGTGAGAAGGACCTTTGAAAATAGGATGGAAACAAATTAGTTTTCAATTGGGATTTTGTAATTATGATCTCTGCAGAAAAGTTTAAGGATACATGGTTTCCTCAAAAAAGTTTCTTGCTTCGATATCTCAATAGTGCAGAACCATGAAGTGTGAGCCAGAAAGTGTCAAAAATTGAGCTTGGATAGATGCGTAAACTCTTATTTTATGAACCTTTGGCTTGTATCTCCAAATGCCTAGCAAAGTATCTCATTGGATGGTACACCTGCAATAATTATGTGTTGTTTTTTGATTGATGTCAGTGAATTTCCTAATATTGTATTCATGAGTGAATTGTTATGTAACATTGAGCAAAGGACTCTAGTCTTTTAACCTATCATTTTTCCAGTTGGCAACTCAAAATGGATGATAGAAGAGCTGACATGTGAAGATTTATTCATTTAGAAACTCTGAAAACATTGGAGATAACTCTAATCTAGGGAATGAAATAAATCACATGTGGTCAGAATTATACATTTATCCTTTCAATGCTATTGAAAAGAAAGGTACAAATTCTAACTTTTGAGAGCTGTACTCAAAAGATAAAAACAAACACACAAAAAAACTGTGAGGTGACTATGCAGGTTGGCCAAGAATGTCAAATTCTAGAACATCAAAATGTAAACCAAAATACAAAATGGCTGGCAGAAATTTACAATATAAAAAGTTGTATATGTCATTCACTGAAATAGCACTTTGTAAAACAATTCTGAAGTTGTTATCAACATACCTACATGTGTTTTTGTTAAGAATGCAATGAATTGTTTCACCCATGTGTAGTGCAGTCTTTTTAGGGTTTATTACACTTGTAGTAATAGCAGTCAAATACTTGTTTGTGGTAAAAATTTTGTTCAGCTATTATATTTTATCTGAAATAGGTGGAGGATCTTCTGCCATTTATATCAGCTTTACCTCCAAAGCTAATTGGTAGACATTTTTAAGGTGAATCCTTCTTTCCTGCCCCCTGTGTGGTGTTTGTTATAGAGAAAAAAAGGTCTATATATATGGTCCTTAGTATTTTAAAAAATATCTAAATAACAGGAATCAGGATTGATTATTAAATTTATAAATGGAATATTCATTTAACTGTCTTTACATTCTTAATATAAATTTAATTTGTCCTTTAGTTTCTGTGATAATTGTCTTTCTCCAGAACCAGAACTGTAAAGTGCTCTAACTAGAGTTTAGGGACCTCAACTGTGACTTTGCAGAAGTCACTGAAAAACTTCTGTATGTCTTTATTATTTTATCAAATGGTGACAATAAAGACTTGTTTGAGGTAGACTGACAATACTATGTGGCAGAAATAATACTGGCTTTGAATTCATATAAATGAAATTCAAATGATGATTTTGCTACTTTTTATTTCCTGTGTTTAGATAAAGTACTTTAGGTCAGTGAACTTCAACATCTCTGATAACATACTGGTAATAATAGTTGCACAGGATTGCTGAGAGTTAAAGAAATTTGTTCTGTAATGGATATGCTTTTCTAGCAGATATTTTGTTTATCTAGTCATGATCTTGAAAATCATATGGATCATTTCCAGGTAATAATTTCACCACACCACTCATTGATTTCAGTGTGTTCATGGGGTTGTATGTTCTCTATCATCCCTTCCTTTGGAGTTCAGCTTGTAAGCAGCTTTCCCAATACATGGAAAACAATACTTATGCAAGCAGTTTGGCCCCTGGAAATCTTTCCATCAAGAAAACTGTTGACATTTTTCTTTTTTCTGTATTTAACACTTGCCCCAAATACTGAACATTGTAGTGCTGTTATGATAGTTCTAAACACCTTACAGTGAGCAATTATCGTGTGTCAATAACATTGTCAGACATGGGAGATGAAATGCAGTAAAACCTGGTATTGTCCAATAGTAGCCCAGTCCATTATACTTCTCTTTCACAGTCTGGTAGAGAAGATAGACATTAATAAAACTTAAAAAAAAAATCATCTCACACAAAGTGTAAAGTTGTACCTGTGATAGTGCTCAAAGGAGAACTGGAAAACATGATTTTTTATATCTGCTTTGACCATCTTTTTACAATGTTTATTTCTTGTCTTCTTTTTGTTCTCCCCTCCCTTTATGTCTCTTTTCATCTAGTGATTACAGTTTCATTTCAGTTTGGTCATATATTTGATTATTCCTTTCATATTCTATTAGGTATTTGTCTTTACAGTTCCCCAAAATTCTTACACAAATTACCATTTCTATACCTCTTACAATGTTTAACCATTTTGAATAGATAGATAAATAAATATTAAAAATAATTGGTTAGGGAAATTCTCACATATGTCCACACTTTTTAAAAATAGTTATTATCCACAGGTTACCTGTTCATATCCATGTTTATAATTGAAAACGAAGAGTTAAATGTGATAAAAATTAATTGGCTAAAAACAAGTGACCCTTGGGAACATACATAGGCCAAAACACCCGCCATTGGTAGAACACAATAGAAAGTACTCGATGAATGCTTATTCCCACTGTTTCTCTGTCCTTTCCTCCAACTTGGAAAACTGATTAGTGATGAAATACAATTAAATATCAGGAGGTGATTGCAAGATATGAAAAATGCTTCTATAAACCCAAATTAATGTTTTAATAAGAGCACTGAAAGATTCTGAAAGGCTTTTCAAACTCATAATTATAAATGACTATTTTGAATGCCAAAATCTCCAGAGTTTGGCATGCTACAATGGTGTATTTTTTTGAGGAATAAGGGCATACCCCTTTTTAAAAAAAATCAAAACCACAAATATTATCTAAATCAGCCTCGTGTTGGGAATTTATCAGCAGAGAAGGCAGTATGCTTTGATGCTAGTCTATTCTTTATTGTGCCTAAAGTTGCTAAATAAAATAGAGGAATCAATGAAAACTAATTTAAGAAATCTATGCATTAGACATCTAAAAGTGAAAAATGAATTAGACTAAGTTCTTTTGTTTATTTGTTTTTTTAAATTCCAAGTTCCAAAATGCCAGAAAGTACCAGTTTCTTGATATCTCTTTAGATAGGTTGATGACTTAAGTACTAAGGAATAGAAAATTGGATAGAAATTATCTAAATTCAATTTACCTAACCAATGTTTTATAACTAAATGCTTTTCTAATGATCAGAGTTTCAGATTTTATTAATAGTATGTGAAATAAACATTAACAGCTTAGAATATAGTGAAGGGTCTGGTAAATTTTCCAATCCAAGAAAAATAATCTAATGTGTGTGATTATTTTCTAAAAATAATTGCCTTCTGTAGTTATAAGGCCATGGTGGAGGGATTGTGGAAAATGATTTTTTTTTCAAACCAATGACTTATTTATTTACTTA
Source organism: Propithecus coquereli (assembly GCF_000956105.1). NCBI lineage: Eukaryota > Metazoa > Chordata > Mammalia > Primates > Indriidae > Propithecus > Propithecus coquereli. The sequence goes on from NW_012148175.1 coordinate 2,036,843, forward strand.
TTTTTTAAAATAAACAACTCTGTAGAATTTGCAGACTTTATAGTATACTCTGTGTCCTAACCAGATGAAATATTTGGTATTGGTTACTTATGCATAATTACTTTAGGCTGTAATTTTCCTGATAAATCTAGATTTTTTTTCTTTTGATTAGAATAATTATTGCCTTGGTTTGAATGCAAAGACATATATAATAATTCTGGAATATGAAAAGTATTATTAGGGCTATGTTAGTTTCAGTGCAGAAGTTTCACAGAGTTCCCTGTGGTCTCCCTGTAACCGTGAGGATTTAAATGAGATTGTCTTAAAACCTTATTTTTTATTCCATTGATTTCCTGAAATTTCCATATTTACATGTGTTTGTGTGGAAGTGCAGAAGTGGAGACTTAATGGTCACCTCTGGCTCAGAAATCCAGCCACCTCTAACGGAGTTTAGCATATGAACTGCCTCAGAGTCCTGTCCATGCCCACTTGCTGCACCCACTGAGCCAGGTGTGGAATTCATCCACACCTCAGTGAGTTCTCCCCTCCCTCATTTTCCACCAAAAAAGAAAAAAAAAAAAAATTCACACAAGCAGCCATTACTGAATATCTGAGAGGCAAATGGGGAATTATATGAACATTTTAGAGTAATTGCAGACATCTCGTTTCTGGATATATTTTGAGAAAATTACTCTGTAAATATGTTAATTGTGAAATAATTCCAAGTACATATTCAGCCTCTTTGTCCCCAGGCCACAGTGTTTGGGGACACATGCATCACACTTTCTGATTTCTATTTGGGTGAACATGAGCAAGTAGGCTTTTTTCCTAACTTTGATTTTTCAACTTAAAATGAAGACAATAATACCAATCAATTAGCTTGTTTGAAACATCAAAGGGATAGCATATTTCCAGTTCCAAGCAAAAGGTTTAAGACTCCAAAGGTCCTCATTGTCAAGGAAACTGCATTAATTCAATTTTCTATAGCATTAGATAATTGATCTTCTCAAAGCAATTTTTCATTAAATAACCTTAAATCCCTTATTTATGCTTTGTTATTAGATAACAGGTTTAATTTGTCAATCAGTAATTGGAGAAAAAAGCATAAGAATGTTAATCTAGTCATTTATTATTTTCCATTGAGTAATTTTGATTAATTATTATTTATATTATTGGTAGTCAATTTATTCACACACTTGTTTTCAGCTATACGATTTTTTACCAGAGGGCATCAGCCATTACTTTATTTTGGCCTTTCTTGAATTTGTCATACAGAAATACTGGTTGACCAGAAATTAACATCATATATCAAGTAGGAAATGCCAACCTCCCCCAGATTTGCAGGGTAGCCTTAAGAATGTTTCCTCATAATATAAAAAGCTAATTACTGTTTATATATACTTACTAATAATTATGAATCTTAAGTAGAACTAAAAGTGTAAAACCATTATTATGAGAAAATAAATATATTTTTTTCTTTAACATGGCGTTAACCTTAATAGATCAACCTAAATTTTAGTAAAGTAACTATTGGCTGACAAATAAGTTTTGATTGTTATGCACCAAATGCGTCAGATAATTTATTTTTAAAAAGTTCTTATTCTGGACAGAGAGCTAAAATCTTAAATATAAATTTTAAAAATGATGAAAATATCCACAATTTTAAGAAATATTTTAACCAAAGTATTCCTCTTAAACATAGCAATGTAGATGGCTTAATGAGAAAATCTCTGCCTGTCATATTTCTCTTGAAAAAGCAATTTATATGTGGAAGAGGAGAACACCATTGAAATGGAACCATATTACCAGAAGGAATTCATGAGATCATATGGTTTAGCTCTTTAATGCTATGCAAGTTAGCATTCTAACCATCCAGATGGCTTTGTGTTTTATATAAATTGTCCCCAAGGACAAGTATTTCAGAACATCTCTTGATAGCCTATTCTGACTGTTAGAGTCAGAAAATTATTTATTCTTCCTTAGTGTGGTTTGTTCTAATTTAAGCACTTCTCTGTTTATTAAACTATCTTCCATAGAGATTGAAAAAAAATGCCATTTTACATGAATTTTAAAAACTCAATGTCTTTTATTTTCCCTCTAATCTCTTGTTCCACGATGATAAACTAATAATAACAAAAAAAGTGAACTGATGTGCTTAATATCAATGCATTAAATTTTATGTAGTTTGCTGCAGAGGTATAGATTCTGGAGCCAGACAAACGTACATTTGAATCCTGGACCAGATTATTTCTGACTGTATGTCCTTAGAGAGGTTAAACTATTTGGGCTTCAATATTTTCTCTTTAAAAACAGAGAAAATTACCTCTGCCTAGAAAAGTGTTGGGGAAGTTAAAGACTATAATGTGACTGTCAAGATGATTGGTATATTTTGGGGCTACATTATATATTAAATTTATTGCTGTTATTACTAATAGTGATTATATAAGCAATTATATTATTTTTATTAGAAAAACATTTGGAAAGAAATTTTGCCCTCTGAAAGCCAAAATGAAAAATATCAGAATAACCTTGTTCCATATGTTTTATAAGGCTATCATACCAGTGGGTAGAATAGGAGAAAGTTGTCAATAAAGTGCATCTAAAATGTAGCAAGTCTTTGACAAGGAAGGCTTAGTGTTTTGTGGACAGGACAGAGCAATACTAGATGAAAGGTGGGAAGGATAGAAGAATTCCTACTTAATTGAGTAAAAATATTGGCTCAGATTATAGGTTCAGTGTAAGAGGAAGTAAATAATGGCTGACACAGAGACCCACCCTGTTCAGTTATTTGAATTAAAATGTTAATTTTGTTCTGATCATATTCATGCATGGCACAAAGCTGGAGAAATGCTATTACACTGAATTCTGTAAAACAGAAACATGACCCAAATATAGCTCATTCTAACATTGAAAGGATGTATAGACTGGATCATAAAGAATGAGTAAAAATTTACTAATATCAAGAATTAGGGATCTATAGAGGAAAAATGAGTTTTAAGGAAGAGGGATCATCAAACAGCATAATGTTCAAAACAGCTATAGCATAAGTTAAATCAACGAAAAAAATGGTAATGGTGAGACTACAGCTATAAGGAATAGTCACATTGTCAAGGGTCTTGTATCTAATGCTAATTAGCTGGATTATCCTATACCTATTAGGGAACCAATGCAAATCATTAAGAGACTAAAATGATTAAATTTCTATTATTACTTTTCCAGGTTTTGCTCTTATTTATATTTTTAATGTTTAATTCTTAGAAATTTTGAAATCTAAAAGTCAAAACCACCAGGAAATCATTAACTGCAATATTTCTTTGTTGTTTCTCACCTCATTTTTCATATAATAACATTGTCTCTTTGCATATGTATATATGTGTATGTAGTGTTTATGATTCTATGCCCTGCATTTTCTTTATATCATAAGCATTTTTAAAATTATTGAAATTTTTTGAAAATTTAATTTTATTGGCCCTGTAATAGTGTCTTCTTTGATTGAATATGATTTAATTATGAATTTACTCTAATTTTTTTAGATTTTAGAACAATTCAATTGTTTTATAAATATTACCATAATGACATACTTTTGGGTATTTGTTTGTGTGCATTTCAGATTCTTAGATGAGGATGGGATCTAAGAACAATAACTGTGTCAAAGACTACGCAATTTAAATTTTGTGTGTTTCTGCCCCAGACACTTCCACTATTTCTTTACTAAGAAATAGAAAATAAGGAGATAAGGGCACACTTTGAGGTTCTCAACTTCCTGGTAAAAATATTGGAGCCATCTGAAAAAGAAAGAAAAGGCAAAAAAAAAATTAGTAATTTTGACAAACTTTTAGTGTTTGGACAGACTTCCTGCCAATGAGAGAGGGAGCTGTGGCTTACCCAGGCAGCAATCCACAGGCACTGAGCACTATCAGGACCTATAACTGCTTTCTAAAGAGGATCTTGGTCTTTCTTATCTGTTGGCCTCCAAACTAAATGGCCATCATGATACAGGAATAAAGCCTAGCATAAAAATTATCAAATAGTTCCAAGTTCCAGCGTCCCATTTATCTTGAAAAGCTGGTGGTTGGGTGCTTTAGAAATGCCAGTTTTAGCCTTGCGTCTCATGCACTGTCCTAGGAAAGTAACAGTTACAATCATACAAAGATTATACAATTAACTTTGAATGCACTGAAAATAGAAGGTAGAAAAAATTTATTGAGAAATGTATTTCATATTTGATAGCTACGTGTATTTATTTTTCATTGCAAAGGAATATGCTCAAACTGAGAAAAGTAAAGTTTTTTCCATTAATATTAAGCATGGCATCAACCTAGTATTTACAGCTGGCCTACTTTTGAGTTAGTTAATAATTTTAAGGCATCCCCTCCCCACTAAAAAAGCCAGCTTGGAAAAATTTGGCAGATATCATCACATTGACCTACTTTCAAACAGATCTAAACCTCAATCTAACAACTTACAGTTGTCAGTTGCTGAGTTCCATCATTTATTGAATATACTATTGTAAACATAGTTCACTTACTAAAAAGTTGTATTTTAGGAAGCATGAATTTTATAAAGCTTGATATTTATAGGACTGATTAAATTATTAATAATTGCTATTTATAAATAGAAATATCTTAAAACATAATGTTAAAACTATGTGTGTCTATGTGTGTGTTTTAAACTATGAAACCCATCAGAGAGCTAGATGATAACTTAAAGTTATTGATTTGTTTCTGGAATTATCTGTGAGTTAAAAAATACTATGTTCTCCACTTACCTACTTATTCTCTTGACTGGTGGGGAATGACCAATTGCATATAATCATGTGAACACAAACAAAAGAAAATGATGTGAATAATCTACCATCCACATATTTGCTTCATGCAGTTGTCTTTTAAACAAGATAGAAAAATGAAAGTGTTACAAACAAAAATATATTTATATTGTCTTACATATTTCCCTATGTTGTTCATTTGTCTGCATTCTTTATTTACCCATGTGGATTTGCATTACTGTCTAGTGACCTTTCATTTCAGCACAAAGGACTCTCCATGTAGTATTTCTCATAGGGTAGCTCTGCTAGTGATAAATTCTCTCAGTTTTCCTTTATTAGTATGATGTGTTACAGTAACTGATTTTTGTATGTTCAATCATATGTTTTCATTTAATAACTTCTCCTATATTTCTAAAAATAATATTTCTGGATATGGAATTCTTAGTTGATAGTCTTTTCTTCAGCACTTTGGTGACCTCTATGGTTTCTGATGAGAAGTCAGCTGTTAGTCTTTTGGGGATGACTTGTATGTGATAAGTACCTTCTCTTTCTGTTTTCATGACTCTCCCTGTCTTTGACTTCTGATAATTTGACTGTGATGTTTCTAGTTGTGGGTCTTTTTGAGTTCATCCTACCAGGAATTGATTAAGCTTCTTGGATATGCAGATTGTTCCTCACTGAATTTGAGAAAATGTTGGTTATTATTTCTTCAAATATTCTATCTGCCCCTTTTTTTCTTTCCTGTCCTCGAAGGAATCCCATTATATCTATGTTACTATACTTTATCTGTCCCACAGGTCTCTGGTGCTCTGTTCATTTTTCTTCATTCTTTTTCTTTCTGCTCCTCTGACTGGATAAAGTCGATTTACATGCCTTCAAGTGTGCTCAGTCTTTCTTCTGCCAGTTCATATGTTAAGTCTCCCTAGTGAATTTTTCATTTCAATTCATTTACTTTCAATTTTAGAATATCTATTTGGCTCATTCTTATAATTTCTCTCTCTTTATTGATATTTTCTATTTGGCATTCTCATTCTTTCTTTGATTATTTAGATATTGTTTCCTTTATCTCTTTGACTATATTTAAGATAGCTAATTTGAAATCTATATCTAGTAAGCCCAAATGCCTGATTTTCTTAACAGATACTTTCTATTGACTACTTTTTTTTCCCTGTCTATGGGCCATACATACTCCCTGGTCCATAAATATTTTTAAAATATATGTTTTTTGAAAACTGGATATTTAACTTAATATAATGTGTCAACTCTAGAAATCAATTCTCCTTTCTCCCAGGATTTATTGTTGTTGTTTTCTTGTTACTGTGGATTTGTTTAGTAACTTTCCTGGATGAATTCTGTAAAGTCTATATTCCTTGTCATATCAAGTGACTGAAATATCTTCTCATATTTCTTACAGTAGTGAGCTAATGATTAGACAGTGATTGCCTTAAATGCTTTGAATTAATAAATCTCCCAGACTTTGCAGAGGGGCTCTGTGTTTATCATGCAATATGCCTTCACCACTCAGCCAGGCAGTTTACATCTTTGCCTTTGCCTTCACTTCCTGCTCCTACAAAGACTCAAAGTCAGCTACAAGTGAGAGATTAGGGACTTCTCAGGTCTTTCCTGAGAATCGGATAGATTCTAGATTCCAGGAATATGATAGATTTTCTCAAAGTCCTCTGTGGACATTTCATTCACTGGTTTTGTTTTTTCTTTTGATTTTATTTTTATCAGCCTCTTCCATAATGAGGAATGTCTTATTTATTTTATATCCCAATCCACTATCATAATATTGTCTAATAAATTCCTATTTTATCTTCTGAGAGGATTTTGGATCAATTTAATTAAAAATGATTAGTTATGAACACTCTCCATTCATTGGAATAACTCCCAACATTAGTTAGGTCTTAATACCAGTGTAGGATATCCGAACAATATAAGATTATTTATATATTTCTGAATAATACATTCTAAGAGACAGAATCATAATGGAAAAATAATACATGTGTCATGAGTTTCAAATAAAAGAAATGGAAATATCTGAAAACACTGAGGTTTGAACAGAGAGCAAGAAAAGTAGGTGAAAATGAAATGGCAAAATGACTGAGAGCTTTGAGGGTGGAGTGATTATAAAGTAGCGGCTCACTTTGTTAATTTATATGCTGCTTTACTGAGTTTCAATGCCATATATATATATATATATATATTTGTTTTACTAATGTTTTCATTACCTAAATCATGTCTAGCTTCTTTTCTTTTTGTGACATTCTAGAAATAAAACAACATATTAATAACTTACTATGCACTAAGTTTTGTGACCAGCTTTCATATATTATCTCACTTAATCCTAATGGCCATTATCCCCTATATTGCAGCATTTCCCTGTGCAACTATTTCCCATTTTTATTTCCCATTTTTATAGACAGAGAAATGGAAGCTCTGTGAGGTTAAATGATTAGATCAAAGTCACCCATTTTGTAGTACTTGACTCAATGTTTGATCAAATTGACTCCAGAAGTCACTCTCTTTCCAATACATTTTGGGGTTTTAATAAATATGCCAATTCTATCTCTGTTAATAAAGTTTCAAATAATACTGTCTGTCACTAAAACACAGCGCCTTCAATTATAGAAACAAATATAAGCTACAATTCCATTCAGAGTGATCTTTCCTTTAATTTTCTTTACACTAGCTACATTTTCCATATGTTGATATGTGAAAGAAATATGAACGAAAATGCAGGATCTGCAAATGAAATTAATTTTAGCAGAGGACATAACGGATCCCCAGAGCAACTCTTCAGTGTAGCTGTGTACAGTCATTTATTAATATTACCAGTGAAACCAAGGAGGCAACTTTCAGCTTGAGCCTCTGCAATCAGGTAGACATTCGCTGAAAAGAGACTCCTGATGTTTGGGAGGAGAGATATTGACAGTGACTTTTATATGGGGTATCAGTGCAGAAGCTAATTGATCTTATTTTGGTTTTCTCTTTATTTCTGTAGATTTCAGAGGTCAATTGTTCCTTTTATCCTTATAGAAAATAAATTAAGACTTTCTTTCCTTTCTATGCATGAAAGACTCCGTTTATGTAACTTGTGGCCATGAAGAAGAAAATAAAAGCCTCCCTTTTAGATCTGAGAAAATAAATCTATGTATCTTAAAAGTATCTTAACAAGCTTTTTAGACTTTTAATATACTGAGATTTACTATTTCTAGAATTGTGGAATAACATTGTATTAATAGCTTGACAATAAAAATCCCTCTATCATTTTTTAATGAGAAAAGACACAAATTGACATTATTTGGGCTATTTTTAAAAGGCATCATTTGAACTATTTTACTTTACTAAACATAAAAGAAAGATTTAAAAAATAGGCACAAATGTAATGATGAATTTGTTATAGATAGATTTAGATCTGACATTTTATCTTTGAGACTTATATTCTATATGTCCTTAAAATGTAATCCTAAAAATACAGATACTATATCTCTTATAATTGAAAAAGAACCAATTGTCTTCAAAAAAATCAATTTGAGTTGCATGTATGAAGGTCAGAGAACTCTTGAACTGATCAATTTAATAAAGACTGGAAAGTTGGAATTTAGAATAGACACAGTTTTCAGATCATAGCTTCCAAGAGAGAAAACAAAACATTAAATAACAGACAAGAAGAAATTTAAAGATGATTAGTATAATTTCATAAAATAAAATTTTGAGCACTAATTGATCACTATGTACAATGTATTTTCAAAACAGTTTTGCTTTACCACATTGATGCTCAATAGATGATTATGTCAGTTTTCTAGCAGTATTTAATCATGATCTTTGTGTAATCCATAAAGGCAATTTACTTTTTAAATAATAGTAATGATATATTAAACTATAAAACACCCCCAAATGAATATTCTTTTATTTCCACACACCTGTTGTAAAAGCAGATAATTGAGTAAATGCCTTGTTATTGATATCTCTTAGAAGAAATGTGTTGACACAATTATAATGAAATTGCTGTTATTGCAAATCTGTCAGTTTAATGTTACCCTAGTGCTTCCTTATAGGACTTTATCATCTATTACAGTAAATAACATTCCTTTTTCTAAAATGTGAAAAATGAGTTTCAGTAGACCAGATATCTTCATCCAGTTTGCAATCAGTATACTGAAAAAAATACTATGTGAAAGATAAAATTGTTTATTTTTTGTAGAGACAGGGTCTCACTATATTGCCCAGGCTTGTAGCTTATAGCATTTTAATCACAAAAGAAAGTTGGTGATTTTCTAAGTGACAGATTTTTAGAAGTAATGTGTTAACACAGTTGAATGCTTTCTTCTTTAACATAAATTTATCTTTTTTATTTGAAAGTTTTTTTCCTTAACAAAAAATTGTCTTTATTTATTATAAAAGTAACATGTACTCAATCTAAAAATTTAGATAATATAAACACACATAAAGAGAACAATAAAAGCCTCTCATATCCACACCTGTGAGAGATAACTATTGACAATCATTTGGAGATTATTCTTTGAGATTTTTGTGTTTATACCTGCATAAATTTTATTTATAGCAATTTTATTTACAGCAATGAGATTATATCATAATCATGTCATATCATGGGCAACTATTCACACCAAAAATATTATTCTGCAGTACATTTTAATGACATATAGTATGCCATCATATCAATAACCTGTAATTTATTCAATTTCCTATTGATGAACACTTAGTCTATCTCACTTTATCACTCTTATATTAATACTAACACTACGGTGTGAAAGGTGATATTGACAGACCTTTCCCAAAGGAAATCATGGGGCATGACCACAGTATGTTGTTAATAATAAAAATTTCAGACAGCAAATAGAGCAGAGTACAAAGGGCTACATATCGAAGAATGGAGAGGTATAAATAAAAATATTAGTTGTAATATGTTTTGCTGGTTTCTTGATTGTTGTCTCTCAGCTCCATTTTAACCTTCAGTACATGCTGTGTTATAATGAAATTACCTTAACCATCTCTCCTTTATAGTGAGCATGATGGGTTTTCTTAGTAGAGGGCTCTGGTGAACACTGCAGGAGGAAGGGACTCTCCTGTGGTTCCTGGCTGCTGCATGGTGGGACGGCAGTGTGGGTGTGAGGACATTTGGTGAGCTTGCCCCATGCATGACCAGAATGCATCGTCTTTCTGACATGGACAGTGCGTGCTCCGGGCCTCCTGCCTGCACCAGCATCCTAATTCCCTCTGCTTGCCCATCCACTTGCTGCCTTACGTTCATGTCCTGCAGTCTTCCTGACACTGTGGCCCTCCCAGCAGGGATATGTGTGTGCCACTGGTCCCATTACTCCTGTTCCCCCACTCCCTTTGAATGCCCATGTACCCTGCCGCCAACTACAGCTTACCTGACTTCACCTGTATCCCAGAAAGTTGCCACTGGGCCCCAGGTCACTCTACGTATCCACATATCCATCTACCAGCTTTGGATCTCCTCTATCTAATCTACACTTTGAGAGTTGCTTCCTGCTTGTCTCATCACTACAGACCACGTCTGGTCTGGACATACTAATACATTTGTCTGTCATTCAGTGGATTATATCTTCTCTCAGGAGGTTTGAACCCCAGCTTTGGTGAAGAGGGTCCCATTTCAAGCTTATACTTCTATGAGTACTTTTCTCTAGCTCTAGGGAACCAGAGGCATAAAAGTTTTCCTATATCCTGTAATTACTCTTTTATCATGATTTAATAATTTTATATTAAACTTTCCCTGATTAAATCACTATATGGTGTCTTTTTCTTTTTTTTTCTTTTTTTGCTTCTTATTTGCATGGGAGTATATGGTTTCTTTCTCAATATCAGACCCAGACTAAACTATATGTAATAATCTCTAGTTTGTGATTTAATGAGTGATTTCTATTTTCTTTTTATTCATCTCTGCTTTGAAAACTTTCTGTAATAATCATGAATTTTTTTGAAGAAAAAATCAATATGCATAAAACAATTTAAAAATCCCATCTTCAATCATTGTTCCATACTTCTCAATTCCTTGTTTTACTTGGATATGTGTCCTTCCATTACAGGTTGACTCCACGGAAACAAAGGAATAGGCACACTATTATTAAATCAAGCCTTAGTTCTGTCTCTGAGAGAGCTCTAGAGAGCAATTGGTGGGAAGAGCATGAATGACACTATAAATGAATGAATAAATGAGTGAACTACTACCTGTGTCATTACCATCTAAAGGTTAGAATTGTTACTCAAATACCCTAGTTGCCACTAGTGCTCACTAATTAATATATTTAAATCCTTTGTGGTCATTCTATGACAATATTTTTTATATTGTGGATCACACTAGTGAGTTATTCAATGTGTTGCAATGATTTTTTTTTTACTTGAGCACAATTGAATTGAAGTATTATAAAGGTAAGTGTTATTTCATGATATATTTGTTTCCATTTTGTATGTGTATGTGTATGTTTTGAGTTCTAACGTGAAACATTTAAATAGCCACCTAGTGGTTATACGTATAAGGCTTATTAAGTAGCCGGTACTAAGTGCTTTACTTATGTTTTATTATTGGTTTCAATAAAGAGCTTTAAAAAATACTTGCCATTTGACTTTGCATAATTTTATTGGCTAAAGTATTTATTCTGTTTTTCACATATTTTGAGATGACACTTTTATTAACAGTGTATTTATTCTATAGCTTAGAGATTCTTGCAATAGAACTGACTCTGCACTGAGATTCCAAGAACTCTGGCAGGAATACTGTGGAATCATTCTAGATCTCCTTTAGCAAGGAGGCTGCCACTGCCACCATGACTTTATCCAGAAGCAGGCCACCTCTGCTGTGACTGGCACCAGCAAAATGAATACTTTCTTTCTCTGCATAACCTATTCTAAATCAAAGTCTAGAATGGGTACATTTCACTTGCACTCAAATCACCTATCTGCACCCTAGCAACGTGAGAGGTGCAGAAATAAACTGAGTGTTCTTTTTGGTATGATACATTAAAAGCATTTGATTCGCACAGAAGGGAATCTATCACACTGTAGAGCATTCAACTCATTTTAGGCAGCCATATATGACAGATGTCCACTACATCACCTTGTTTATCTACCCAGAAAAATTTACTTATTCCCAACAACCATACAGATGTCATGTTTGTTAGAATGATGTTTAGCATGTGAATCATCACCAAGCTTTAGATTCAGGAAGCTGAATCTAAAACAGAAAAGCATTGCAAAAAGAAAGCTATAATCAATAAGTGAAAATTTGTCCTCCTTAGTATATTTAGCTTTTATTCTTTTTTAATTATTATTTTTAGGACCTTTTCTCTGAGATCCTAACAGGTAGTATCAATTATAACACACACAAAAAGTAATTATAGGCAAGCTTGGATCTGGCTTTCAGATTCTTTCATGAGCTCCGAAAATATACAATGCAAATTGAGGTGTTGATTCTTACCCTGAGGGATGGGAAAAGCTTACCTAAAAAGTCACTTTTCTGTGGTTATAATTAAGGGGGTTGTAATTAGGTTGTGCCTATACATAGATATATGTGGATACAAAAGTGATTTTTGACAACTTACTGGCAAATAATTTGTATAGCATCCATATGTAGCACGATCAATAACTGTGACCTAAAAATGCTGTTGTAGCTTAAGGACAATGTGTTATGATATTGCATCCATATTGAAAATATGGATGTTGTTTGGACCATGTAGATCTGTTCAGTGACAAGGATAAATATAAAGGCTACTGGCTGAGCGCCTCAAAAAGGCTTGTCAAGCTTAGGAAGCCAGAGGTTTCTGGGCACAGCTCTGCATTTTGGCAACACTTTCTGAATGACAGGAAGCATAGAAGCCATGCTTCACCCTATGTTCAGCTCAGGAAGCTGTCCACCGAGGAGAGGCATGATATTTCAGCTGAGCAAGCTTGGGAGACATAATCTGATAAAGCAAATTATGGCAAATTATCGTCACTCATTTACCGATAACTTGTCAAATAATTTTCTTCACCTACTATGTGTTATGCATTGTGGAAATTTAAAATATATTTTATTTGAGACACTTTAAAAAAAAAATAAAACCCTGTCTTTATCAACCTTACATCCTAGCACAAAGAGACATTAAATAATAAACAAAATAAGTATATTACGTATGATAGTAGAAGATGATAGTTGCTATGGAAATAAAGAGAATAAAGTATGGTAGGGGTCATACAGACTCCTTTTTAATTTTTTTCCCCTTTATCCTAGATCCTCACTTCTGTTTCTTTTTCACCATTGGCACCAATTTGCTGTGCATGCATCTATATTAAGAATGTAATATTGTTTAATGTGAGTGTATGTTTTAAATTTACCTAAATGTTATCGGCCATGAACGGTCAGCATTTTAGAGTTTTAAAGTTAAATCTGTGTTTGAAACTTACCCATCTGGCTGTATGTACATTCATTTATTTGCTTCTACGTGCTGCATATATTTCCACAGTGGACATCCACTGCATTTTATTTATGTAAATGAGTAAACTTGTATTAGCTATCTAGTTTGCTACCAATTCCCCCATACAAAATAACAACATGATGTAGTTTTTATGTAGGTACACTTGCCAACTTTTTGAGAACGTCTTTAGGGTATAGATCTAGGATTGGGAACCCTAGACCTAAACATATTCAACTTAAATAAATAGTGTGAGGTTGTGCTCCCGATGGATACTCTTGCCAGTGGTACACCAAATTCACTTTCCCCATATCCTGCCTGACATTTAGTATTATGCCCTCCCTAACTTGCCATTCAGATGGGTTTCATATGGTTTAAATTAGCAATTTTTATTGTAAATAAGTTTGAATATTTAGAACTCCTTTTCTGTGAACTGCCTGTAAATATCCTTTGCCTGATTTTCTTTTAGTGTTACTGCTTTTCCACCCTTGTTAACTTAAGACAATTCTATTATAGTCTCTAATCCAGTGTTTCTTTCTTCATTTTTTTTCCTTATCATCCTTTTTAAGAAGCTTTTAATAACATTTTTCCTAAGAGCCTTGATCCATAAAATTTTAATGCCACAGATATATTTTATATCTTTATGCCCTGCAGGTATATCTGTACTTTATGCATTAAAAAGCAATTTTTTTTCACACCTAAGATACCACTTTTACTACCACGGAGACAGTATCAACCCTACTGAAAATTTGTGTTGTAATCAATCACTTGTTGGTTTTAATCTTTTAAAATAACTTTCTCGTTCTATAAATTGTTAATATTTATTGATCAAAATCGCTTATATTTTCATTTGTTAACTTTTGTTGAACAGAATACTTAATTTTGAAATGCTGGTTTTTTTTTTTAAGCTTACGACTTATCCTTTTTTAGTTCTTATCTAATAAGTGTTTTTGAATTGTGGTTTATAAAGTATTTCCTATTTGTTTTTCTATTCAATGTATAATTCTCCTTTCACATTTAGATCATTAATCTAACTGGAGTCTATGATCAGGATCCAATTTTACTGTTTTCAATGTCATACCTGAATTTTCCCAGCACAATTTATCAAGCATCCCATATTTTGCCCATTGCTTTGCCCAAATTTTTATATGTATCAAATT
>NW_012148175.1:2051588-2069556 GCF_000956105.1 Propithecus coquereli
ATTAAAATGTCTCCCTCTCATTCTTTCTTTCCCATTTTACAGACAACTACCACTATTACATTTTGTATATCTTTTCAGAAGATACACACTTAATTGTTGAAGGCCATACATTTTTTAAAAATGTTATCATTATTAGTATTGGGATTATGCTTCTCCTATAGATTAATTTTGAAAAGATCACATTTTGTCACATTGAGTTCTTTTGACGCAAGGACATGATATGCCTTTTGCATTTAAGTCTTCAAAGTTTTGTGTCCTTTAGGAATTCTGCATATCTTCTCCTAGATATTATAATTTTTACTTTGATCATAAATGAGATTTCTCCTTCCACTAAGTCTTCTAACTCAGGTGTCAGCAAAATATTTTTCTGTAAAGGGCCATTTAATAAACATTTTAGGCTTTAAGTGCCAGACAGCCTCTGTTGCCATGGAAGTGCAAAAACAGCCATACTTAAGTATTAAATTAACGTGTATGGTTTTGTCCCAAAACAACTTTATTTGGATAAATAGGCAATTGGCCAGATTTGGTCCACAGGCCACAATTTTCCCATCTGTGTTCTAAGCAGTTCTTATGGATTGTTTGAATATTAGAAAGTTAATGGTTTCTGTATATCAATTTTGTACCTTAGCACCATCCTGAGTTCTTTTTTTATTGATAGTATTTTTTTCATTATTAATAGCACTTTTTCATACACACACATACACACACACACACAAAATGAGCTCTATTCTTTATCAGTTATCTCTGTGGGACTGAAAGACATCAAAATCTTTTTATATTGTTCCATGACTCTTGATGTTCTTTTATTTTTTTGTTGTTGTTTTTATTTCTTTAATTTTACCTCCTTTATTTTTTCCTCTCTGTATTTTAGTTTGGGTAACTTTTTCAGACCTAATTTTGATTTTTGTCCTTAACTGAGTTGTCTATTTATGTATCCACTGAAGGAATTCTTCAATTCTTGTATTGTGTTTTTATTTTTAGCTTTTCCATTTGACTTTTTCTTATAGATTTTCTCTCTCAGCTAAAGTTCCCTATCCATTAAAACATATTCTTCACCTTTTGTATTAGATTTTCAACATAGTTCACATAGTTATTTTAAAGTCCCTATCAAATAAATCTAACATTTAGGTCGTCTGTGAGTCTGGTTCTATTGAGTATCTTGTCTCCCTTTTGCTTTTTCGGTAGATTTTCTAATTTTTGGTTGAATAACAAACATCAGTATGTAGATCAGCAGAGACCAAGACAAATAGTATCTATGCATGGAAATAGGCATACCTCTTGTTCCATCAGGCTATTAGTGTGAAGGGTTGAGATAAGCTAGTGAGAAGTAAACCCAACATTCCAACTTGCACTTGATCTTCAGTGATTATTCTGAATTATAATAGGTTGGTGCAAAAGCAATTGAGGTTTCAGACTGTGAATTTTAAATCATTATAACTAGGTTCAAATACATCTTTACTAATCAAAATAGAAACCATTGCAATTAACTCATTTTTGCCAATGAGAAATAAGTTTGTATATTCCTTTAGCATAAAAATCCATGCTTCCAGATTCCATGAACTCTAGAAAAGCATTTTCTGCATCCTGCTGGTTGTGGAAGCGAGATATTTGAAGAAGTGGTAGTTGGTTGGCGAGAGGTCAGGTGAATATGGCAGATGAGGCAAAACTTCGTAGCCCAATTCATTCAACTTTTGAAGCGTTGGTTGTGTGACATTTGGGCTGGAGTTGTCATGGAGAATTGGGCCCTTTCTGTTGACCAATGCCGGCTGCTGGCATTGCAGTTTTTGGTGCATCTCATAGATTTGCTGACCATACTTCTCAGATGGAATGGTTTCTCCAGGATTCAGAAAGCTGTAGTGGATCAGACCGGCAGCAGACCACCAAACAGCGACCATGACCTTTTTGGGGGGTGTAAGTTTGGCTTTTGGATGTGCTTTGGAGCTTATTCTCCATCCAGTCACTGAGCTGGTCATTGCTGGTTGTCCTATAAAATCCACTTTTCATCACACGTCACAATCCCATTGAAAAATAGTTCATTGCTGTTGTGTACAATAAGAGAAGATGACACTTCAAAATGACAATTTTTTTTTTATTTTTGGTCAGCTCATGAGGCACCCACTTATTGAGCTTTTTCACCTTTCCAATTTGCTTCAAATGCCTAACAATCACAGAATGGTTGACCTTGAGTTCCTTGCAACTTCTCGTGTAGTTGTAAGAAGATCAGCTTCGATGATTACTCTCAGTTGGTCATTGTCAACTTCCGGTGGCCGGCCACTGTGCTCCTCATCTTCAAGGCTCTCGTCTCCTTTGCAAAACTTCTGGAACCACCACTGCACTGTACGTTCGTTAGCAGTTCCTGGAGCAAATGCGTTGTCAATGTTGAGAGTTGTCTCCACTGCTTTACAACCTATTTTGAACTTGAATAAGAATATTGCTCAAATTTGCTTTTTGTCTAACATCATTTCCATAGTCTAAAATAAATATAAAATAAACAGCAAGTAATAAGTCATTAGCAAAAATAATAAAGCAAGAAGTGTGCATTAAAATGATTTATAACATAAGCACATTTATTTAAGAATGTATTTCAGTATCAAATGGCAAATGTCAACAATGCTAAAACTGCAATTACTTTTGCACCAACCTACTATCACCATCTGCTAATCCATTTACTTGGTAGGGATCTCTTTCTTCTATCCTTTTTTTTTTTTTTTTTTTTTTAATTCTGGCTGTTTGTCCAACAATATCAGCCATCTAATGGACTTAATCTTTTGTTTTATAGTTTTCTTTGTCTTTTTCTCATTGGTTGGAAGCAATATTATTCCCTACTTTCTACATCCTAGATGAAAGCAAAAAGCCTATAACCTTTTTTTTCTAAAAAGATATATTAAATATACCTTTTTCAAATAACTTATTGTATAAGAAGAAATATTAATTAGTTCCACATTTAAATAGGCCTTTAATGTTGCATTTTTCTATTGCCTCTTCAAAGTAGCTTTGGTTGAATTATAACCACAATCAAACCCTAAATTTTCTTCCTTCTCACTGCTATATTTAATTAACTCAAAGGGAAATACCAATAAGTTATATTCATGCTGGAGAATTATTAAACAAAATGAGAATCATCAAAAGCTAATTGATATTTCTTCAGTTGTATTCATGGCAATTTTCACTATACTCACTCTCTTGTCATTTTTAAACCATGTTATTAAACCTTAATATTGATGAACAAAGGCTTAAAGATGTCTTTAAAAAGTCACTAACCCTCCTGTTTTATAGTGTTTAAGTCTGTAATTCCATGCTATGTATGATATTATCATGTTTGTGGATTTTTTATTTTTTTAACATGGAAAACCTAAGCATTGATCTGTGAGTATAGAACTCTGTGCTTTCTTTACACATCTAAGATCTTTTCCTTCAGAAATATTGTTGAAATCTGATATTACAAATGTATTGGGATTCCAGTGGGGGTCTGAGGTAAGAGCATATACCGCATACTATTGTACTTTTCTTTTTTATTAAGCCAAGATAAGCATTTTGGGCTTCGAATTGGTACTTTCTACTCTGAATCTCTCAGTGCCTTACAACAGGGATCCCCAACCTATGGTGAGTTGTATAATTATTTCATTATATATTACAATGTAATAATAATAGAAATAAAGTACACAATAAATGTAGTGCTCTTAAATCATCCGAAAACCATCTCCCCAGACCCACCGCTGCATGGAAAAATTGTCTTCCGTGAAAATGGTCCCTGGTGCCAAAAAGGTTGGGGACCCCTGCTTTATAGAACCGTATAAACAGTAGGAAGGCTGAGAGAAAAGTCCATCCATCAAGGTCCTGAGCTGATATCACCAAAGCATAATCTGCAAACTTCAGAGATTTTTATAAAACTATATAATGTTTTTACATTTTTAAGTTGACATCTGCATTTTATTTACTATTCATGTAATACTCATAAAATATTCCATTTTAACAGTATTGCATATTTTTATGTGGTTAAAATGTATCTGTTAAAACTGTGTATCTTCAGTATTAGTTCATTCTATTTATGGAAAAATGTCTGACCTAATTAAATGGCAAAGTTAATCCTCCTTGCCAAACCAATCATCAAATCGAATTTGCTGTCAGAAAAGACTGATTTCATTTTTTAATTTGAATAAAGTTGTTGTTATTCATCATACATGCAGACATCTCAAGTGTGAACTGTTTGTCTAAGACAGGTAGCTGGATGGCTAGCTGGAGAATAGGGCACAGATTCTTGATCTTAATAGATTACCACCTAGATACGGGATGAAGAGTGCATGTGGTGACACAAAGTATTTGTTTGAGTTTACTGCAAGGCTGATAATGATCTGGGGGGGTGACTTCCATCTCTTTTCAGATCCAGGTTCACTTAATGCTAGTGGTAATAAATAACTTTATGGAGAGCTTACTCTATGTCAAGCAATACTCACAGAAACCTTATGGATTTGGTATTATCATTATCCCCATTTTAATGCAGTAAACTGAAGCTTAGGCTTAATAAGTAATGTGATCAAGGTAATATAACTAATAAACGTTGGAATCCAGGTAGATTGACTCCATAACTCATGTGTCCATAGACTCTATTGCCTCTTCCAAGAGCCTTTCCTTATTATCTCAGCAGAGATCCATTGGTGTGTATTTTAGTAGGTTAATACAATGTAGAGCAGTGCATCTCAAACTTTAATGCACATGTAAATCACATCGAGAATTTTGTTAAAATATAGGTTCTGTTTCAGGAGGTCTTTGGCAAGGTCTGAGAGTCTGCATGCCTAACAGGTTCCATATGATACAGTCCGGGTCCCCACTGTGAGTAGCCCAACAGTTTTCAATTCTGAATGTACAGCAAAATCATCTAATGCTTGCCCACTACTAAAATTTAGGAATAGGGCACAGGCACGTGAATTTTGAAAACCTTTCACATAGTATTTTAAATAATAACTAGCATGAGGAGCCACAATTACATTTTTATGTCAAACTATATGAAGCATTGGTCCAAAGAAGAAAGCTAGAGGATTTGTCTTGAAACTTATCTAGAGAGCTAGAAAAAAATGGGAGTTAATGAATATGGTTAAGATTAAAGTCCACCTTGCCAAGCCACATTCTTACTGTGCCTACAGGGTGCAGCTCTATCAACTGAAGAAATAATAATGCTTGTTTGGCAAATTGGAGTGTGTATATGTGGGGATGGTGCAAAAAGATGGTGTTAACAGAAGGGTGGGTTAGGGAAGACGCACAGGTTGAAGAAATCACACAGATGATTCCGATATAGCTTTCTCCTGTGTCTGGAAAATCTCAGGTTTTGAGCATTTACTATGATTGCTTTTCAATTGTTTGTAGTGTTTTGAGATTCTTCTCCAGTTTTGCATCTCTCTACCCATAAATTTAGCAAAAATATCTCAGAAATGAGATTTATAAAATTTTCTCTGGTCTTCCTACTGAATGGAAGAACTCAGCAAGTTTCTCATTCATTGCATGGTAGATTTATTAATTTATGCATTTAAAAATTATTTACTATGTCAATAAATATTTTTCATGTCAAATAATATGGTAGAAATTAAAGCTGTTAGACACAGTTCCAATTCTCATAGAGCTCACAGTCTAGTTGAGGTAAAAAGGGAAGTAAAAATCTACCTGCCAGAGCTATGTATGGAAGTGTTTTGAGGAGTTTTTTGAAAGGATGTCCGAGACTCCAGAGAGAAGCACTCAGCCTAGGAAATTTACCCTGAAGTTAGTGGAGTAATTTGGTCTACATTTAGAGATCACCTGGGGGTTCATTTAAATGCATCACTTTGAAACAGCTAGTTAAAAGAAAAATCAAGTTTCTTTAAGCCTGTTGGCATTCTTGGCCAAAGAGTTGTTGATCTGGAAGTCAAAGCACTGCTATGGAAAGGGATACAAAATAAAACATTCTTCTTGCTATGTGAATTTTATTTTCTGTCCACATAAGCACATAGGCAATTTCTTTAATAGCAAAAGAAAAATATTTTTTGTAAACATTTTGACGTCATTCAACATAGGCCACCGGTGCATATTTTAGAGGAAAATAAAATGTTTTTAATTGGTGGTTTTATAATTTAAATACCTCTAGAGTTCTGAACAGCTTAAAAACAATACATTGAGGCTGTATAATCATTATATTTCTGTTGTAGATCGCATAAAACAAAAAAAAATCTCTGATACATAGAACGGAGAAAATGAGGATATCTTCCCCATTTTCTCTGCAAGTTAAAGATACTGGGCAAGCCTACTTCCGGTTGCCTACAGTATAAGTTGCTTCCATAATGTAATTGGAAGCAAATTGTCCCAGGGATCACAATTTCTAAATTCTGTGATGTGGACAAGTCTATTTATAGAGCAATCAGACTATGTGCTCTCCCTCTTTCCAGAGACCAAAGCAATTTCAGAGATATGGAAAGCCTGTGTTCACTTCTCAATTTTTCAGTTAATTCACTTGGTTGTCCATTCTATGAGAGCACATTTGTGCTGACTAGCTAATTAGAAAACTGCCAAAAATAAGATATATAAAAATACAAATTCCTTACTGTATATCGAGTAACATTTTTTCACATCAATATATACTTTCTTAGCTCAGGATAAAATGCTTGCTCCTAAGCTACAAAATTGTAATAGGGAACACCTAACCTTAGGCTCTTCTATGAGTGCCCAGGCAGCTGGTCTCTAAAGATATGTAGCAAATGCCACTTCTTTCTTAGCCAAGAAACTTGGGTTTAGAATGCTAAAGTGAGTGAGGAATTAAGACAATTTTCAGAATAAATCAGACTAAGTCAGTCTTGGTCCAGTTGTCATCAATAACACCTACCAATTTTTAACTTAATTGATGTTCCAAAAATTTAACCGTGTTAGTGTGTGTGTGTGTGTGTGTGTGTGTGTGTGTGTGTGTGTGTGTGTGTGTGTATAAAATGATTATTGCCTCCTGGTGGGAGTAATTAAATACTAGATTTATTGGAATTTTCTAATGTACTTTCCAATATCAGTTTGGGGTATGTCCCCTCCTAATCTTTGGGCTAGGTTGCATTATGATCCGACAAAGATGTCCATGCTTTAATTGCAGAACCTGTGAATATGTTGTTACCTTACAAAGGCGAAAGGGGCTTTGCAGATGTGATTAATTAAGGATCTTACAATGAGTGAGTACACAGGTGGACGCAATGTAATCGCTAAGATCTTTATAAGAAGGAGGCAGAGGGCTCAGTGAATAGTAGTAGGAGTAGTGGTTAGTGGTAGGAGGAGGAGAAAGGAATCCGGAGGTAGGAGTAACGTGAGTAAGGGGTTGCAGTGAGTCGAGGAACGTAGGCAGCCTCTAGAAGCTGAAAAAGGCAAGGAGATGGCTTGTCCGCTCAGAAGCTCCAGAAGGAACCAGCTTTGCTGACACCTTGGCTTTAGGACAGTGAGATCGATTTTGGATTTCTGACCTCCAGAACTGTAAGGTAAAATTGTGTTCTTTCAAGCCACTAAACTTGTAATAATTTGTTATAACAGCAATAGGAAGTGAATACACATGGAGATAGTACAAATAGGCACCCAAGTAATTTATATTGAATATAAGGGAACAGATAAATTTAAATTCCGAGTGCTAATCCAAAAGAGTAATGTAGGAGTAGCAGTAAATTTCACCACAGTCTGACTGTAACTGTCATGATAATTAGAGACAGAAAAGTCTGAAGGGACTCTCTTAAGTCTCTCATTAATTTTTAAGTTGATTCCTTTTGAAAGGATTAAAAATAGGGGCAAGCTTTCACTCTTTGCAAGAGAGGTAAGGAGGAAATGTGTATGTTAAACACTGTTTAACGTGGCACAAAGTGGGAAAACTGCTGGAAATGCCAACATACAATTTTCTCTGTGGATCACTTCATAATTTAAAGTCATGTTTTTGACTGCCAAATTCTACATAACCAAATAAATACACACAGTATGAATTTTGCATAGTGTCAAATGCTGCAGATATGGCTTGTATTACTGGAGAAAATGAAACTCATTCAGATGAAACAGTTTCAATGTGAGGAATTTAGTAGATTTTTTTCTAATATCCATTATTTCATTGATTTTATTATTAAAGTTTAAGTTCTAGTATGCTACCAGCAACGTTTCCAAAGAAAGTTTTACTTATGAAATACTGTTCACAAATTGTGAATTTGTGACCTATCCCAAATATACCCTAAAAGCAATAAATATTTATGCTGTTTAAAATTTACGCAAAGGGAATATGGGATAAGGTTACATTTTAAAAAAATTTGTTTATTCTGTTATGTGAGCCGTAGATTACCTCTTCTCTAAATAAATCATGATAGCAGCTTGGTGGTGCTATTTGCACAGCCACCATCAGACCAGTACAAGTATTATCAAAGCATATTGAATGTTTTCTATAATATGCTAAAAAATAATTTCTCTAATATTCATACAGGATCCAAAGCAAATTAAATCCTGTGCTGTAATGTAACTCATTAGCTCTTAAACCTGAAATCGTCAGAATTGAGAAGTTTCGTTCTATTGCTTTTTTTAGAAAAGTCAAAATACCTGCAAAAGTAGAGAGTATTATGATATTGCTTTCAGCTTAATTTTATTATTACAAAGTTAATATAACATTCTCAGCTTCAACAACCATCAACTCATGTTGGCCTAACTTGTTTCTTTTACCCTTCCTTCAAATACACCCACACCACTAGCACCTGGTTTTCATTCCAGACCTACTGACTTTAAATCAGTGTATATTTATTTCAAACCTTTTCCTTCAGCTGATTCAGATAATCAGCCAGACTTAAGAATTACCACCTGAAAGGAAATTGTCTTCCTTTTTATTTTTATATTTTCCATCATTTTATTGTTAACCACATGATCTACATATTTTTTAATTTCTTTTTTTGAATATTGAATTTGTAAAAGTCCTTTAGGCAGGATGACAAATAGAACTTACTAGAAATTTCCTGTCTTTGTAGGTTGGTACTTTAGAGTGTCAGCTATTCCACTAAATAAAAGCTACTAAGATTCTTGAATGACATCTTATTTAGTATATTTAAAAGGACATTTCATTAAGAATAAATTAATAGCAACAAATCAGGTAAATTTAAAATCTGTCTACATTTCACTACCAGTTCCTTAAAAAAGCAGCAGATTGTCTAAATTAGAGCCACGTTCCATTGTGACATTCCAAGTCCATTTTTCTCCAACTCATGGTTTCCTGTGGCCCAGGGCAATGTAGACACAGTGGTATTGACATCCCAGAAACTGTCGCTTCACGTTTGGCTAAACCTAGCTATTGGATCTGAACAGGAGCTCTGTTAGTCAACCAGCAGGACTCTTGGTGAATGGCCTTTTTTTTTTAGGTTCTCTGCAACTGCCTAAACAAGTCTGTTTTGCAGATCCATATAAATCTTTTGCAAAAGTCTTTAGCCTGTCTGCCATGTGTGGGGGAAGAGGGTAGAATTTTTTTTCCTATTGGGTACGTACCTGCTGCACTTAGAGTTGTGTCTGAAGTAGTCTCCATCCCACCAGATGAGGTAATTCAACCACAAAAGTAATCCTTTTAAGATGGAAATGTTCACCTCTTACCTAAAATCGTTTAGTGGTTTCTCATTGTCCTTATAATAAACCTTCAATTCTTAACATGGCCTTATAAATCCTGTGTCACTTAGACTGTGCCTACTTCTTGGCCTCACCCTGGATCTTTATGCACCAGCCCCCAAGCTTGCTTCCTGTTCCCGAAATCGGAATAGTCTGTTTTCCACCTTAAGGTCCATACAAGACACCATGCACCCCTTTTCCTCTGAGTTCTACAGAATGACAGCTCTGCAGATGCATTTTTATCAAGGAGTAGACAGGAGAGAAAGCATGGTTGGCAAGCTGGAAGAAGAGGCATAGACATGCTAGAAACCAAAAGAAAAACATATATGGTTTCTCCTTCCCTACCACAGCTTTCTGCAAGCAATAGAACCAAGCTGGGGTAAGGAGATTTGTTAATTTAAGGATGTTTGGAGTTTTTTGGTATTGCAAGATTCGATACTTTAATTACAGGTTGGAAGAGTGTTGTCACTTAAAATGACTGTAGGAATTATTATTCCATTCAAGGTTGATCAGAGAAGCCACCCAGGGGCAGTGAAGGAAGCAAGCCCATGGAGTGGATTTAATAGGCCATAGGCGTTAAATGTAAAGTGTTTTTTTTTTTTTTTTTAAATCTCATTCCATGGTGTGTGCTTATAACATAATATTTACACTGGATTAGACTGAGAAGTCCTGAAAGTGACAGGTTAAAGCTTTTTGCTCCCAAGGGCAATATGGACTTGAACCTCTGGCAAATACAGACATTGAGATTAATTTGCATTTTTCCCAATTTATTCATTTTCTTTTTTTTAAATTTCAGAATGTTATGGGGGTACAAACATTTTTATTTTTTTATTTTTTATTTATTTATTTTTTTGCTATCCAATTTACAAACATTTTGGTTACATATACTGCCTTTGCATTGCCCAAGCCAGAGCTGCAATTGTGCCCATCCCCCATACAGTGCATTCCACACCCATTATTATGAGTTTACCCATCCCCTCCACCCCGCTCCCACCTGAGATTGTTAATGTGAAATTCGTTGCTGTCACGTTTGACTACGGTGCTCTCTACCTCCTTGGTTAAAATCCTCCAGGGACTCCCCATTGGTAGGAAGAGGAAAGAAGAGAGCTTAGTGAGACCGCAAGATCTTAGAGGAGTTGATCCTTGCTAGTTTCTGACTTTTTCTGCCCCTGGGGTGCTCCAGCCACCCTTCGCGATTTTTCCTTTCTTCAAGTGCATACTCCTCTACTCCCTGCAATAGTGTTTGATCCCTCATCCCTTCACCTAACTAATTCCTATTCATCCTCAGGTCATAGCTCTAATTATCATTTCTCAGTGAAACTTTAGTGTACATGTTGCATGTTTTCTTAGGACCAAGAGCTTTTGTTTAATGGCATGACACTTTCAATTTTACGTATATTTATGCAATTACTTGATGAACATCTCTCTCCCACTTACCTGTAGGATCTGTGAGGCCAGGATCACACCTCATGTGTTTACCACCTTATCACTGGGGCCTCAAATAGTTACCAGCCAGTAGTAGTTGCTCAATAAACAATTCTGAATAACTGAATTTATTCAATTAAGTTAGCACATTCTTAGTTCTGTATGCTTGATTCTTTATTAGGTTTTTCTTTCCTCCTTTCTCTCCCTATAATGCCAAACTAAAGACTGAGATTAAGGGCCCTGTGCTGACATACTTTTGTGTGTGTGGTGTTGTTTTTTCAGTGACCTATCCTCTCTGCAGGAGAGAGTGAGTCCCTCTTCCCCCGCCCCCAATCCTCATCATTTAGAAAGGAAAGATCTGATAACATGGTAAGGAAGATTACCCGCCTCTTCCATTCTCAAAACACAAAACCAAACTAAATCAAAGACCTTCTGTTTAGTGTTCTCTGCTTCTTCCCAAGTACAATGTTCTCTGGACCACTGTTTTGAGGTTATTGACTTGTTGATCTTTGCTTTTGCCTTTAATTCTTTGTTGCCAATTTGAATGGCTTATAATTACATATGTAAATATGTTTTCTCAATTATTCTTTAACTGATATATTTAAATCTCTTGCTGTTACATTTACTCAAAAATGTGCTGCTCAAAAAGACAGTACAAAATAAAGTTTTAGGGATTGTGCTATTGAATGAGGCTACTAGAAATGTCATTGTTGCTTTTAATCAAATCAACTTAGGCACTATCTAGTTTCTCTGGAAGTTGAAAAACATGTGGCCTTCAGATGTCCTAGTGTAGCACACGTGTATGTAGTCATTACTCAAAATTGTGGCTTCACGGTTCCATTGAAGAATAACAGCTTCTCTTAAAAAATGTAATAAAATCTTTTTATATTCTAAAATATAATTTTACCTAATGCCAATCTTAAAAGCACTGGGCCTGTCTACATTTATACTCATTACTATAAGCATTAGAGAACATTTTTCACTATGCCTTCTAATCTGAATATTTTACACAAAAGCTTATCTAACATGAATATAAAATTGTAAAATTTTGTGAAAAGCTATTTTTGTTAATTTACATATCATAGTATTGGTATACTTAGAACAAACCTTCCATCAAATATGCTTATAAAATCTATTAATTTTTGCCATTTCTCAGGCATGGTATGCTTAAAAGAATTTTGATTTAACAGTACTCTTTGATTTACTTTCAACTTTTTGCACACCTTCAATGTGTATAAGTCAAAAATCCTTAATGATTTTGAAATAAAAGGGGAAGCACATTGGAAACCAAAGCTACCAACGCTGTTAGTTAGGCTTCTCATCATCTTTTCCAATCCTGACATAATTTTTAATTCTGAGACTTTAGGACAGTCTCTTAAACCCTATGAACCTCAAGTTCCTCATCTAAAAAAATGAGAATTTATCTTTTAGTATCACTGAGAGGATTAAATGATGCAACATGTAAAATTACCTGGCATAGCTTCTAATACATAATTGTCTCTCAGTAAAAGTTTTATTCCTTTGCTCTCTCAACCTCTACTCCTGCATATTTTCAACAAACAAAGATAATTTAAAACAAGGTTGGAAGAGGCTTACTGATCATAGAGAAGCCTTTCTCCACGTGTTTTCCTCTGCAGGTGACTTCAACGTAGCATATATTCTAGTAGTTAAGAGCCTTAATTCTACAAATTGGTCAACTTAATGCTAAGAATACTACTTCTAATGATAAGAAGAATTGCTACCACGCAATATGGTGCATGTAATCCTCACAACAACTCTATGAGGGAGGCACTATTAATGTCTACAATTAACAGATAATAAAATTGAGACAGAGTAGCTGAGGCATTTGTCCAAGAATGTTCAGATACTAAGTCGTAGGCCCCAGGCAGTCTGAGCATGGAACCTGACTCTGGAACATTATGCTATATTGGCTCTCCTTACCTCTCTCTGCACAGTACAACACAGAGCAGAGATCTCAGCCTTTGGAGCCATGCTGCCTGAGGTCAAATTTCTGATGTTGCCATCCCTATCTGTGATCTTGAGTCTCTAAGACTCTCTGCTACTCAGTTTATGTTACATTTGTAAAATGGGACTAGCATTTATCAGAATTTATTGAAGAAAAATACTGTAGTGTTTTGTTCAATGACTAGTACAGAGTAAATGAGAAAGAAAAGCTAGCTATTTCCGTTAATGGTTAAAAGCACCCATTGACTTTCTCCTCTGCCTCTAAGCCCTCTCTAAAGCATTCGTAAGTTTGGGGGAAAAGTTAGTCTTTTTCCTGCCTCTGTGATCTTCAGGAGCATTTAACACTTGCCGGAGGAGCCTGCAACCAAAAATGACTGTCATTCGGCACTTTTCCAAGTCATACAGCCAAAAATTTGAACCAGGTTGTCAACTCGTTTGAATGGGTCCAGAGACTAAGTTTTTAGTCTTTATGCATCCATAGGAAGCCAGTGTTGGGTCAGAGGAGAAAAAACGGAGTAGGCAGTGAGACAGACTAATGTTGTCTTTCCTTATACTGTTAGATTTATAGATGTTTCTGCATCTCCTTAGCATAGCATATGAGGACCTTTTGAATTGCCCTGTGGTCTACAAATTCAAACTCATCCGCTAGCATTATCTCCTTTTCCTGATTCATACTCCAAGCTCAACTGAGCTGTTCCCTTTTCTGCTATTCTATGACTACCTATCTGTTTTTACACTGCTTGAACGATTCCCTCTTTGAAAGCCTTTTCCTCTCATATAGTGTTCAAGTCACATACCATTTCTTCTTAAATGAAATTCCCCCTCTTTATCTGCTCCAACCACCCAAAATAAAACTGACTTCCCCCCAACCTAAAAAGTTCCACAGCACTTCACTTCTCGTGAATGTCTGACTCTAGTATTTCCAGAACTAATACTCTTCCTATTTTCAAGAGCAGTTTACCAGGGTCTATCTACATTTGGAAAATTTTGCTTATCTAGACTCTGTGTATCGCGTGTGTGTGTATGCCTATTTGAAGATCTGTTGTAAATCACAGAAAGTTCTCCTAAATTTACACATTGGTGGAGTAAGTTATTAAGACCATTACAAATTTAGAGAATCCAAGACCTAAATAGAATTATGAATTTTACCAGTGTCCATTTTAATTAATTGCTAAGAGAGAAGATAACAAAAGTTTATTACAGTTGACCCTTGAACAACTCAGGGTCTCTGCGCCATGTGGTCAAAAATTCACTTGTAATTTTGACTCCCCCCAAAGCTAACCACTAATAGCCTGCCATTGACCAGAAGCCTTTCTGATAACAGTCAATTAACACATAAATAGACTAGTATCTCTCTATATATTTTATTCATGTTATACTTTTTCCTTAATTTTTTTTGGATATTTCTAGGTTACATAGTTCATCTGCAAGTCTTTTCAAAATGTCACAAATCTCCGAAAATTTTTCCAATATATTTATTGAACAAAAAAAATCTGTGCATAAGTGAACCTATGCAGTTCAAACACATGTTGTTCAAGGGTCGACTATGTATATTTGCTCATTCCAAATGAAAAGTGGGTTTATTTCGATTAGATCTTGATGTACATATTACACCTGGTTTGAACACAATGCATACATATTCCATATTTATGATTCACAAACTAAACCTTCATTGTTATATTCAAATGTTTCACTTCTGAACACATTGTTATAAGCAATAGAGATGAAAACTGATATTTTTTCCTAAAGAAATGAAAATATAATCTAGCTTGCTAAGCACAGTTTCAATAGGCTTATAAACTACAAATAAAAAAAATAAAAACTTCAAAATTAAAAAAAAAAAAAGACCTTAAGGCTCTGCTGGCAAATCAGGTTTGCTCCACCCCAACCTCCCTATTTGACTCAACTTTCCACTATGGATCATGGTTAAGGCAAAATTTTCTCCTTTTTCCTGTTAAGGAAACTATTGTCATATCCTGCTGAACTTTCAAGTCTTCCTCTGAATTCTAAAAAGTATGAGAAATCGTACAGAAAGAAGACATTCTCATTCCCTCACCATTTGGGTTTCTATTCTAAATCATGAGCAACATATTTACCCCATGATCTGAACCCGTCTTCAAAATACATCATACATTTTAAAGTAGAGAGGAAAATGTTTCCAACAAGTTTCCCTATCACATTATTTCCTCTCCCGGTAGTGATTAAATACATGATAGATGATTCCCTCACTTCTGAACCAAATTCAATATTGACTTAATGTCTACTTTCTTCTCTGATCTGAGAAACCCTCAATTTCGAGTAGGTATCTCTCTAGTTATATTTCAATAAGCCATAAGGCAAATCATCTCTCTCCCTCCCTCTCCCACTCTCCCCCCCCACACAATTTAAATAAATTCTGATGTACCATGAAAGAAATGCTCATAACAATGGAAACATAGGAATACAATTGCTTTTCCTTGGGATAAGCAGAATCATTTCCCAGTAAGAACTTCATTCAAACTTAAAACCTTTATGAATCCAAGTGTTTAACCTTTGACTTTGGTAAATACTTTGGCAGCTTTCTAATTATCATTGATGAGGTTGTGCCTGGTACTCTTCAGAAACTAAATTGAGGCTGTAAGTTCATTTTTTTATGTATTACCTCTAAAGCTTTCAGGCGATAACAGCTTTTTCTTGATCTGGACTTCGGGTTTTCATTACCACAAAAGAGAGGCTCTTCTTTCACTACTCCCTTGTTACATGTTTAAACATCAACCAGTTGTATTCACCTAAATTTCATTTTTTGACTGCATATTTCATGATGCCTTTTGCATATAGTGAATCTATACTGGTAAATATGCCAGTATCTGTGATGTTGCCACTGTAGTTCCCTGAATTATGTAATGATGCCACCATCTGGTTTTCATTACAATCCAATCATTCTCATTGAAGGAATTAAAACGTCAAACATAGGAAATTGGGTAGAAGGCAGAGGTTAATTACAAAGGAGAAAACTATTTACACATAGAGGCATTTCTCTTTTCTCAGTGCCCATAGAATTCCCATTGCTGTTAATGGGACTTACGGGGATCTATTAAGTGGCAAATAGACTTAGAGTATTAAATCTTGGCAATTGGCAGATATGAAAAAAATGAAATTCAGGTGCATACAATTCAATTTAATGGAGTCTAGTAAGTTATTTCATTTTTTTAATTTGTGTAAATTCGACAAGGATTGTTTAAATCTCAGTATTTTATTATGGGTTTACAAAAACATTTTAATAAAAACAAGAAGACATTAACTCTGCCAGATTTTCTTCCCTGCTAACCTTGTTCCTAAATTTGAATTTTCTGGCTGCAATAATGAATAAGAAATTTTTAAAAATTCCCTAGGCTTATCGCATAATATTTAAATACTACATATTATTTTATTGTCATAATAGATACCTGTTATGTTTCTAGTTTTCAGCATAAGTTTATACATCCTTATTCAATTGGTCTACTCAAGTTATGGTGCCTTGTAATTTGAAAATTGTGCTGCTGTATTTTATTTTGAGAACAGTCTTTATTGGGCTATGTTTCCACTAAGATTCTCAGTAAAAAGTAGAAATAGGAAAACTGTTGAATGTGTAATTTCAGACAGCAAGAGAGGTTCAGCTTCATCTGGGGTGATAAGACGTGCATATGTAAATAACGAAGCATAAAGTAACCTATTTATGCAGAATAAAAGGAAATCTAAATAAGGGAGAGAGAGAGAGGCTATTCCAGGAACAGCAAGTCAGGGCAGCCAAGATTTATTTTTCAAAAACTAGCATTTGATCAGAAATATCTACATATTTAGTAAGTATATTCCTTTCCTAATAATATTGGTTGATCAAGTTGACCAACATCAGATGCACTGTCTACTTCACATCTATTTCCATTTTAGTTAATCATATTTGATACCTCTGTTGAATGGCATAATATATGAAACTAAATGCAATAGCTAAAAATTATGCAATTAATTACCTTCTGCTACAATCACAGTGACAAACTGACAGTGTTAGCATGACCCCTGGTGGCACCGGGGGCAGTAGGCATGTCCATGAGCTCTTATGAACTAGCTAATTAGGGAAAGTGTTTCGGTTAAAAATATCAGACGGGCTGTGTTTGGGCTGAGATGAGCCACATTCAGCTCAGGGCCTCTTGCTGTACACCTGAGGCTGAAAGAAATTAGTGCTTAGATTGGTGGGTTTTACACATTTTTTTCCTAATTCCAGATTATAAAAGAGTAACATGTTATTACTACATGTAACACTTTTGAAGTCGACTTCCATCTGGGAGGCAGGCATATCAGAATTTTGAGGGGTGTATCTCTCTTCCACTTAGTTCTTACTGCCAGGTACCAGGTAATGGTTCCACCCAACCCTAGTGCAAGAAAGTGCAACCTTACTACATGCCTAAGAGTTGAAGCTTTGCAAATGTTATCAGGCATTAATGACTACCATAATTGCCTTGAAAAATAGGTCCGTAATAAGGAATATAGAAGATTTTGATAGTGTAGAAAGGGGAGATACTCTACATTTATCTGTAGAAGACAGATAGAACTTATGTCTACATTTAATCATAACTTTTAGATAACTGAAATGTCGGCAGTTGTGGAGAAAGGGCAACAGGGTTTATAAAGGCAATTTTCTAAATATTGACTGTGGCTTAATGTTTGAATGAATTGTGCTTCAGAAATATATTGAGGCAGCAAAGCGAGAAAATTTATGTAAGACTCAATATGCTCAGCTTATATTCATTCCACTTTTCTTTATAAAGGACTTATTTAGCCTGGCTTCTTACAAGTTCAGCTAGATGGATAGGAACTTAGGTTGTTTATTGGTAACTTTTTTTTTTTTTTAACTATTGCCTTTAGCTTTCTTCATTCTTCTCTATAATTTAATTTTGGCTTCTTTTATGTTTTATCACTTTTCCTACATCTTTTGGTTGTCTTGAAATGAATTTTAGTCGCA
>NW_012148175.1:2071541-2075058 GCF_000956105.1 Propithecus coquereli
TAAAGTCCTTTTTCTGTTGGAGGATTTTAGCCAGGATACTACATTATATTTATCAAGACTCTTCAGGGTCCTTTGGGTTGTGGCAGTTTCTGAGTTTCCTTGTTAAGTACTGGTGTTTTGTAGAATGCCCCTCCAGTGGAATTTGTCTGATGTTTTTCTAAAGATAAGATTGGGATAATTGGTTATTGGGAGAAAGATCACAGAGGTAAAGTGCCATTTTTATCACATCCTATCAAGGGAATATACTGTCAACATGACTCATAACTGTGAATATTGAGCTTGATCACTTAACTCAGGTAGTGTTTGTCAGGTTTCTTCACGTTAAGTCAGTCTCATGCTTCGCCCCCCCTCCATACTGTGCTGTTGGAAGCAAGTCCCTTTGCAGAGGCCACACCTAATGAATGCAGAGTTGTATTCCATATCCTTGATGCAGAGTAGCTAAATCATTTATAATTCTGCTGTATGGGCTGTTTATCTCTTCTCCCCTATTGTTTTGTTACTCACATTGCTACAGCTTGGGCCATTGAGAGCTCTTTCAGTTGCTCCTGAGCTCCTTTGACATACCCCCATCTATGAGGTATTTTTTCCATTTTTCATTCTTACTACTGTCTTACAGTCTGCCACTACAAGTTGCTTCAGGCTTATTTTGCGTGTCTCCTGCCTCAGACCTAGCATAAGTCACTTCTTCAAGGAGCCCTAATTCCTCTTATTAGAGAATGGTGTTAGAAACCAGTATCTGGGTGCTAGGCATGCTCATTGCTACTGGTGGTCATTTCTTTTAGGCCTTCTCTCTCCCTTCCTCTTTGCATAGGGACATCATTTGTTCTGACATTTGTCGAAAAGATTTCCTTTCTCCAGTGTATTGCCCTTGCTCCTTTGTCAAAGATTAGTCGGCTATATTTGTGTGGGTCTTTTTCTGAGCTCTCTATTCATTCTACTAATCTATGTATCTTTCACCAATACCATTCTGTCTTCATTACTGCACATTTTTTATCAAGTCTTGAAGTCAGACGGCATTAGTCTTCCAGACTTTGTTCTTCAGTATTGTGTTGGTTACTCTGGGTCTTGCATCTGCATATAAACTGTAGAATCAGTTTGTCAATGTTGTTAACATTTTTTAAAGATTTTTGCATCTTGTTTATGAGATACATTGGCCTGTAGGTTTCTTATACGTTTCTGGTTGTGGTATTAGAGTGACAATGGCCTCAACAGACTGAAATAGAAAGTGTTCTCTCTGCTTCTCCTTTGGATTTTAATTTCAGTGGTTACTTTTTATAACCTTTGGGTGTTCAATATGATCATTTTTTGTAAATATACCTGCTCTTTTTGATTATACTTTTTTCCTCTTTTACAACTTTAATAATTTTAAGCTATTATAGTCTGTACAGACCCTTCCTTATGAAGGCTGGTATCACTGTTTTGTAATTTTGGATTCTACATTAATGTTTGACAGGTTTATTTGTAAGAATTTTATGATTGATATATGAGGTAGCTTAGAGGAGTATTCTTTGCCTCTGCCAACATTACCATGAATATTAATAGCTGTGGGTCACTTTTCGTTTGTTATTTTTAGATTTGAGAGTTACTTTTTCAGCCAATGCTAACAGACAAGATTCGTTTCTCTCCTGGTCAGTGAGCATAATTTTTCCCAAACAATTCTTTTTTAATTAAAGATATAGTCCTGCATGGGCTCCAGGTTTGTATCAAGTTCTCAAATCCAACTTTCTACCAACTCGAGCTCAAGCATTTGTCTCTTGTCATATTGTGACCCTTAACTGGTTACAGACACTGAAATTTCTCTTTCTGCCATCTGTGGGCAGTTACAACATCAATATACATTTTTATGTCTATGTTAATCTAACATGCATTTAAAGTTGATATAATTTATTCATAGATTATGTTTTCTGCCACAGTGTTGTAGAGGAAGCTTAGTTGTTTAGTTCCTTTAATGCTAGAAAATAAAATCTCTCATTACTCTGTAACTTGTGATTTCCTAATACATTGATCCATCTCTGTTATTAGGTAACTAGTTCCTATGGGCCATTCTCATGTCTGATTTACCTATGTCCCACCTTAATTATCTGAGATGATTATTTGCAAAGAATAGGTAATTAAATAACATAAAATTCAGTGTATGACAAAAAATACAGGCCATATTATAAAACTTATGTCTTTATTAATTTCAGTCTTTTTTTTCTAATATAATGGGTTTCTCCTTACTTGAAACAGAATTAGCTGATTTTGGAAAATCACAAACATATATTAAAACAGTTATATTTTTGAATCCAAGTAGTGCTTATTTATGACTATTTTCATGTTCATACAGAAATAAATTGTGATCATCTGACCCACAGTCTCAGTCCTTAGTCCCTTACAATACTTTTGCCTCACGTTTTCAGAGATTTTTATGTTTAAAGTTTGACTTGTAAGCAGGGCTGAGGTAAGCCTCACCTCCATCTTTTTACATTCTCTCCTTCCCCCAGAAGGAACAAAAAGTGACATTATAAATAAATTGATGGAAAGAAAACTACCTCTCCAAAGAATGAGAGTTACATTTATGATGAATGGAAGAGCATATATTAGACTGGAGATTTCTAAAACAGCAAATTCTGGAAAATTTTTAAAAAATTCTTACATTTGATATGAATCATTAAAAACAAATGACAGTACATTTTCAAATAAATATGGCCTCCATCAAATAATTATAAGGTTTTAGTTTTGTTTTTTGTCCAATAATACTATTCTAAATCAAAATGACTTGATTCTTCCTCTCGAAGGGTCCTTCTGATGCTGTTTCAGTAACAGTAGTTACACTCAGTCCTGGAAAACCTTTGTCCTTTCAGAGTAATAATATTAAGGGCACAAACGTCCAGATTTAAGTGTTGTAGCTAAGGTTGATGATGGAGATGAAAAGCAAAATTTGGCTAATTGGTATATAACAAAGTGAGAAGACAGGATTTTATTTTGAAATTCATAAAATGACCACCACATAGGAAAAGTAAAATTTTAATCATTTCAGAATATGTCTTAAATACATAAATTACTGTTTTATGTTGTCTTTGTTACATTTAGGATAATAAAATCATTTTATACTTTCACTACTTAGTATATTCACTCACTTACTCATTCATCCATTTATTCTTTTTCAGTTGGCTGTTCCCCTTCCAGTTTTATACTGGAGATAGTTTCTTTCCTTTGCTGTGAAAGCTTAAGGAGGGGACCTGACTACTTTTCCATTAGGCTTTCTGTGCCTCATGTATGATGGGAGGAAGTTGCTTCTCCATCCTCCTCATTCCTTTGCTTCACTAAAATGTAAGCTCTTCAGCAATTAATATGATTTACACTCTTTATTTTTTTTAATGGAAGGTATTTAACTTTTTCTTCCACGATTATTTATGAAGTGAACTGAAATGAGAAATCTTTATCTTAATAGAGGTTTACTATTAAAACTGTTTGTTTTATCTCAGAATCTAATTCTAAATAAGATGTAAGCCGATCTCATTCTTTTGTAATATTT
>NW_012148175.1:2075548-2107488 GCF_000956105.1 Propithecus coquereli
ATTATGTGACCCTGTAAATAGAAAAGTTTACTAATAAAATCATTGATAGAACAATGATTTTTTAATCAAGGGTTCTAAATATCTAGAGTCCTTCAAGGTAGTAAATTGAAGAAAAATGTAATTAAAAAAACACAACAAAGAAAAACCTGCGTTTACACATTTACCCACATAGCAGCTGGAAAGGTTAATTGCAACATTGAATGTGTGTACCAGACAATTTCTTATGGGCATAATCCATATGTCAATAAAACCTTATGGCAAGAAGTGAGAGTTATATAGCATGGGCATGACATAAGTCATTGCCAGGTGGCACCTGCAAAAACTAGTTAAAGTATGTGCAAAACTGGTTGTTGCAGCAGTAGTTGCAATAAACATGGGACTGAGAGGATTTCGTAGAGCATAAGTCAGATGTACCAGTATCACAGACTGTTATTAATAATTTGCTCCAATAAAAATAGCTTATTTGAGGTAATGGTAGTTCATCATTGCATTAGTCAGGATTTTCCAGAGAGACAGAACCAATAAGGTGCACGTGTGTGTGTGTGTGTATGCACGCGTATATGTGTATACAGAGAGAGCACATGCTTGTGTGAGAGATTGATTTTAAAGCATTTGTTTCCATGATTAAGGAGCTCAAAATCTGTAACATAAATGACAGATCATTACCCTGGAGACCTAAGGAAGAGCTGGTGTTGCAGTGTAAGTCCTAAGGCCTTCTCCTGGCAGAATTCTTGCTCAGGTGAGGTCAGTCTTTTGTTCTATTCAGGCCTTCAGCTGCTTGGATGAGGCCCATTAACTTTATAGAAGGCAATCTGCTTTACTCAAATTCTACTGATTTAAATATTAATCTCATCAAAAACACCATCACAAAAACATCCAGAATGTTGACCACAATTCTTTCCACCATGGCCCAGCTAAGTTGACACACAGAATTAACCATCACAATCATGATTCTTGTTTCATTTTGGTTTTGCATGAACAAAACAGGTAAATTGAATGGGGATACGATGTGGGTCACCACTTTTGCATTCTTTGAGTCTTGGATGGTGGTACAAGTTTCTGCAGTTTATCCTACAATTCACTTTTTCATATGATTTACTATCCTTCCCAGGGAGGGTAGGGAACAGTCTAGGGATCTTCCACTTTTTTGTTCCTACAACATTGACTCTTACCCCACAGGAATGGGGACCAACATGGGGGCTCTTCTAGTTGCTAAGTATTCTTTTGTAGACTTTTAAGAAATATTCCCGCATTTTTCTCAGGGAAATAACTGCCACATGGATCTTCAAATATCAGAAACACTGTGCAGTGGACTCGGAACAAATTTAATTTAGCCCCTGGTCTCCATAAGCCCTTACTCTAACTGGAATAAAACATGATAATGTTTTTCAAGTACTTTATTTTCAGTGTTAGATCCTATTTTTAACAGTATTCACCTTTCCCCCGTGAATAGTTATTCCGGAAAAATGGTTCTGGGAGTCCTTGGGGAAGGGAATATGTATTATATATATGTTGGTAATGGTATTACAGAATTCTTAATAAAAGCCAGCTTCCCCATTCAATCATGTGACTTTGGAATCTATGAACTAATTTGGTTGTCAAAAATGAGTGAAAAACAATTTTCCATTGCAACGAACGACATCAGCCTTCTTCCTACCATTGTTCTATTTTTTTCCCCCAGTTTTATAATTGTAACAAAATCCTAGTTGTACATAAGTAGTATTTTTTTATTTCAGCATGTTATAGGGGTACAAATGTTTAGGTTACGTATATTGCACTTGCCCCACCCGAGACAGAGTTTTAAGTGTGTCCATCCCCCAGATGGTGAGCACCATATCTATTAGGTGTTTATATATCTATCCATTCCTCCCCCTCCCATCTGCCCAACATCTGATGAATGTTATTAGTATATGTGCACTTAAGTGTTGAATTAGTTGTATAAAATCTTGCCACTAGGAACACTGCAATCCTACCAGTCACTGCCAAAAATGCCTGTGGGTCAAAGCACCATGATAGCTAATCCAGCATTGCTAAGCATTATAATATTTACATCTACTGCTGATGGTTAAGTGCCATCACCCGGCTTCTTAGATACTGTAATCTTATTACCTCCTTGATACTACAGAGCTCTGTAATCTCCCATCTTTAACCTAGACTACAGAATACAACCAACTTTGGTTTTTTTGGTTTCCACCCCCCCCCACTCCTTGCACCAATGTAATTTTTCACTGCTTTAAGAGAATTGAGTCCTCTGTGCTCTCCTAGGGACAGAACTTTCAAATAGTGAGTTCTCAGATCATATCTGGTAAGTCCATTCTAATTGTCCTACCATCCTAAACCTCTATCCTTCCTCAGTACTTGGCCAAAAAGTGTTCCACCATCCCTACTTCTTTTACTGTAGGCTGTGACTGTGTGCAAGCTTCAGGGAGTCACCCCAATGCACGTATTTGGGTCAGGCCCAGGTATTCCTGCCCAAATACTGAATTCACATGAGTACTGTGTATGAATAAATTCTCTTCATATTCATCCTACTCCTTCTCTACCTTAGTGCAATAAACTCAATCAACTCCCAGGTGTTTAATTTTGCTTCCTGCTCTAAATATTGACTAAATGCTACAATCCCTTTGGTCTATAATCTTTCTCCTCCTCAAGTAAAATTATACTTTTCCACTCAAACTGTACTGAGATCTCACCATGGTTATTAGCCTGAAGGCAAAGAGCGACTGCAGAGAGAGCTCTTAAGAATAACATATCGTGAAGAATCTATCTCAGATAATTTCCATGTACATTCCCCAGGCAAGGGGAGATGAAGCTTTGCTCAAAGCTGGAGGGTGCTGTTTTCGATATCCAAGAGGGTTCAGAGGGATTCAGATGTTCAAAATTCTCGGGCTCATCCACTCAAATATCCCTTCCCTAGGACTTAGTTTCCCATGTTTTGTTCTGCTTTTCAATAAGGGCCATGACATTGTCATAGAATTATCAAAGCTAAAATAGTCTCCTTTATAGTTCTATTACCTTTGTCATTAAAACCCAGGTCTGATTTTAGCACAGTCTGCCTTTCAATTCTAGGAGATAATATCTTCAAAAACTGCCTCCAGCTTTTATGGCTTGCCTTGGATTGGAGATGGATGCCCTGAGCCTATCACTTTCTTTATTCTTAAAGCCTCTAATTCAATTAATAGATGCTAGACCTTTTTATAATTATCATTCTCCCTGTACCACTAAGGGCCACATACAGCTAATATTTCTCTATCCTCCTACATTTTATCCTAATTAATTACAAGTAAAAATTCTCCGTACTTGTGATACATACGCATGCCGTGGGTTATCACCCCAGTTACCGCCAGAAATGGAATCTGTTACTTTCAGATCAGTGAGTAATCCAGACCCAGGATTCTATCCTTAGAGTCTGCCTTCTAGTACTAAGCCTGCTTCCAACTACCTTAACCAAGTATCCCCAGAAATTAGTATAAAAGATTGTGCTACTAGTGTTACCTGGGCCCACATGACCGTACAAATGAGGGATAAATGGAGTGAGAAAAGGGAAGAGGGGGATAGAATAAAAAAGATGTGTTGTTTATCCAGGGGTTCAAAAAATAGTTTGATCCTCTACTTAAAAGCCAAATAAAATGAGTCTTAAGACAGTTGGTCCAAGGAAAGAAAGGGGAGAGATTTCTCCACAAGCTTCCCTAGCTCATTTGTCAGAGTTTTGCCTCTTAGGAAATTAACTCCCCAGGATTCAGAATTGTACACCCATGGTGGCTAAATAAGACTTCACAGCATCCTAATCTAGCTGTCATGTGGCAGTCCCAGAAAGAAAATGAGAGAAGTGTAGCATGGGTTTAAGACAAATCATCAGGTTAGGCCAGCATAAATTCAGCCACAGTTTACACAGAGGTAGATGTCACAGTGGTAGCTGGGATAAAAAAGCCCAAGGAAACCTAAAATGATACAGAAGATGTGTCTGATATCTATAGTCTGAACTATGATGATGTTGTGAATAACTAAAAGAGACCTTAATTATATGAGGAGTCAAACTTAGAGAAATAGTTTGGTTACCAAAAACTGAGTTCACACTGGCTCATACAAAAAGGGAAATTTATTGACTTTAAAAACTGAGACGTTTTCTGATAATACTGGCTTCAGATCAGCCACTATCCAGTAACCAAGTGGTCTCACCAAAGATCCATTTTCCATTTTTTTTTTTTTTTTTTTGTTAACCTTTATTCAGTCTTCAGCGTATTGGCGTCAGTCACACCTACTCTCAAGATGAGACATGACCTAGGACTATATACTACTACTTTCTCATGCATCAGGAATGAGAAAGCAGTTTTTACTCAGAGTTTCCAACAGAAGTTTAGAGATTCGGAATGTATCTACCCCTGAGTATGACTAGGAGCTTGCATGTAGTGATTGGCTTAACCTAGGGCATGTGATTTTTCCCTTGGACGTGAGAGTAGAGTATCCCTAGGAATACAAATCCTTAATTCCCAACTAGAGCTGGTGTAAAGAAAAAAATGTCCCCATGGATACTGAGGTAAGAAAATAGGGGTGATTGTCCAAATCGATGAATCATTGCTACTTAGTAAAAACAGCTAAATTTAAAAATAAAAATATCATAAAATGTGGATTTCATAAAATTAAAAAAAAAAAAAACTTAATTGAAGGTATATATTTTTTAAGTCTTAAAATGTGTTAAAGGTTAAGAAGCCCTAATGTGGAAGATGCTGAGCTTTACTCTCAATTTGAAAAATGTCTGAAAAATGTTTAAAAATAGCTTGTATTTTTCCCAAAATATAAAGAATGAGAAATTCATAAATATTAATCAATGAAACACTTTAAGTGCATATTTTCTACAGATCATGGAGAAAACTGTTAGAAAATCATTGATTCCGTCTTTCCCCCTTATGTTTGAACTTTATCTGATTTTGAGACATATGAAATTATAATTTTTGTTATACATCTTGTTTTCTTGTTAAACATCTTGTTTTCCTCAAATTGGTTACCCTTCACCCCACCAAGGAAATCTTAGGCTCACTGTGGCATCATTTCATCAGTTATAATGTTATTTAGATAATGGTACTGAATGTTTTTATTTCAAATAGTCTTTAATATTTATGACTGCCATATCTTATTCTTTGCAACATTCTCTCAACGTCACAAAATCCCTCTATACAATGCTTTTTACCTTTGTACCTGCTGTTAAGATCAGGTCTTATATTACCAGTGTGATTTTTGGGTTAGGCTAATCAGTCACCTTTTTTGTCTTATCTTTCTGACAACGTTTCCTGAAGTTATTGCCATTGGACTATAGAAATTACTTGGATACACTTGTGTGTTGTTTGGCTAAACATTGCATTCTTACCCTTAAAATTTTACCTTTGGAAAATAAAGGTTTAGCAGAGTATTTTATCAGATACATAAACCAATCACCAAAGAGGAGAGGTGTAAGTGCATGACTATTTAACTTTTAACTTACCTCTAAATTTTACTTTTGTTCTCCTTTATTATGTACATTTTAAAAACTTTCTTTATTCATTTCTTCATCAAACATTCGATAGGACTTCCTGTTTTTCAGGCACGATGTTTGGTATTGGGGTAAAGTGGGATGAGGGCAGATTTGGGGAGAAAAGAGTGGCAGCAATAAGGGATGCAGTTCCCTTCCTGGAATATCCCAATATAATGAGGGAAGATACTCTATTTTATTTTTTAAAAAATATGACTGAGAGTAGTGTTGATAGAGAATAACATTGCAATTTATAAGTATAGTAAACAGAGCAAAACTGTGCTTTCTGGCGAGTAGCCTCATCTTCATAAGGAAGGTGACTTTGAACAGTGTCTTGAATAATGAGCAGGACAGCACAAGGCAAACAGGCAGTAACACATTTTGGCATCAGCAGTAAAAATCTTGGCTACTCTTCATGCTCTAAACTTTATCTCTTTCCCCCCCTTTATCCATTTTGCCTTTCTTCTCCATCTATCACCCTTCTTGGTAAAGTCAAGGAAAAAAAAAATCTTTTTTTGACAGGATATCCCTGCAACAAAGTAACTCACAGGTTATCAGCAGACTAGTGAAGTTCTCGCCTAATGGTTTTCTCCCTGTAATGCCATCTTTTTTGATTTGTTCTATGGGGGAGGGGGGAAATATATATATATATATGTATATATGTGTATATATTCATTCTCAGGGATGGCCAATTTAATGAAATAACTTTGATAGGCATATTACTTGAATCTCTTTATGTGCAGAGATAATTTATTTAATTTCACACATTTTGGGGAAAAAAATCTCTTGAAATATGAAATATTCACAGCAGTGCTAACTTCAAGTATTTTAGTTCTTAGAACCAAGAAACAGAATGAAAATCTAACTTGACCTCTCCTTAGCTGCATGCCATGATACTTTTGATTGTATTGTTATCCCTAGAGTACGTTAAATATAACTAGTAAAGGATTGGGACACCTAAAGTTTGCCATTATTCCAAGGTACCTTGTTGAAAGCTAAATGGGGGTATTTGTATAATTGAGAACTACTCAGCATACTGACTAAGCCTCTTCGACATGTAGGAATACATGATAAAGGGAAGTGTTCATCCAAGTCATTTTTTATAAGAAAAAAATAATTTCTTCTCTGGTATTTTTGGGCTCCTGGGATAAAAGTCTCATTTTATTTTCTCAAGGATTTTCTGATCTTCATAAGCAAATAGAACTCTATGCATGGCTTCTAAAATCAGGATTTTGATATATATAATCATTGTTCTGTCAT
This sequence comes from Propithecus coquereli, assembly GCF_000956105.1. Lineage (NCBI taxonomy): Eukaryota > Metazoa > Chordata > Mammalia > Primates > Indriidae > Propithecus > Propithecus coquereli. Next base: position 2,082,315 of record NW_012148175.1, read on the forward strand.
TCACATTATAAAAATGATACAAGTCAGCACATATTCATAGTTCTGCTTCACATAACATTGTGCTTCAATTAAAGCATATTTTAAGTTGAATGGAACTCCTATGGGTTTTTGCTTTAATTTTGTGAAAAATCTCTTGATGTTCTAGGCGTAGATTGAAAAAAAAAATTGTGGCATTAGAGCTTATATGTCTATTACTCCATTGGTGGATTTCTGTATTTTGTGAGATCCTTGCCAATCTTTCCACTGCTCAAGCTGCACTCCAGGAAGCCAGTGTTTACGCAGGGGGATTGGGGGTTTACTAACCTGGAAGCCTGCAATAAGGAAAGTGTGTGTTTCCCTTTTACAACAAGAGTGTGCCTTGGTAAGATCCAGACAAAAAAATCACAGCCTCAGAAGTGGATCCCTTTTGGGGACTGATAAGCAGCTGTTGAACCCTGCACTCTTTCTGTGGGTTTATTATTGCAGCTACTTTGAAAAGAGAGTTCATTTTTTATTAATAATTAACACAATTTAACTTATGACATCTTACGTGCCACTCATTAAGCTAGGTGTTTTTGGCCAAAGTGCTTTGTACATCTCTCAATTATACTTATCGTATTGTAATATGGTTAATTGTCCACAAACTCATTCATCTGTTCATTAAATAAACATGAGTTGAGCACCACTCATACTAGGTATGTTGCAAAGTGCCAAAGATGACCAAGATGAGTAAGTACTTGCATTTAAGACGCTCGCTGTCTAGTGAGGAATATAAGCACATAGTCAAATTATCTTAGCAAGAGGGTACAAGATAGTGATTTTGAATGCAGGGCAGAATTTTTAAGCACTCTGCTGTAAGCGGTACTCAGCCTATGAAAGTGAAGCATGGCAGGTGTAAGGATCCAAAAGGCGGCTTCAAGTTCCAATATGTAGTAGGTTTCTTATCATTCAGTTTGTATTAAGTTACAATAATAGTTCTTTGATTATTTATAAATGCGTTTTTAGGTTTCCAGATGTATATTTATTTTTATGTGTTTATCTTTTTGTTTCTGGTTTTTAACTTATCTCCATGGTCAGAGAAATATGGTCTGATAGGATTTCAATTTCTAAAAATGTATTAAGGGTTGCTTTTTGACATAAAAAAAAAAAAAAACATTTGGTTGGTTTTAATGTTCTATTAATATTTGTACATGAAAATAATATATGTATGTTCTCTAATGTCTCCCCTCTTAAAGCATCTTAATTACTTTACAATCCAGCATCCTCCTCTATCGTTTCACTGAAACACATCTTGTCATGGTCACCCGTGAGCTCTACGTTACAAATACAGTGTGCAATTCTCAGTCTTCATCTTGCCTGATTGAAGTGCAACATTTGACACAACGGAACACTGTCTTCTTTGAACCACTGTTTTCAGTTGGCTCTGGGACACCACTCTCTGACTTCTCTTCATATCTCACTAGCAGCTCCATTTTATTCTTCTTTCCTGGTTTATCTCCATGTCCCCAATATCTAAAAGTTGGTGTACTCCAGGTTTCAGCCCTTAGACCTCTTTTATTTTCCAGTCATGCTTTGGTGATCTCAGATTATCTTAATGCTTTAATACAACCTATATTCTAATGGATTCCAAATTTATGCTTCCAGGAATATTTTTCTCCTGATTCTCAGATTTCTTTACCCAGCTTTCTATTTGATACATTCATCTGAATGTCTAATAGGCATCTCGAAATTGACATCTCCACAATGGATCTCTTAATAACTGCCCCTCTGCCCCCGAGCCACTATCTGGGTAGTACTCTTTATCTGAACAAATGATAAGGCCACTTTTCCTGTTGCTCAGATCCAAAACCAGGAAGTTATGCTTCATCTCTTTCTCTTAATAACCCACGTTGAATCTGTCCACAAATTCTGTCATCTTTACCTTCAAATGTATTCATATTGTAGCCACTTCTCACCACCTCCCCTGCTTTGCTCTGATCCAGGTCATGTTCCTCTCTTCTGTAGATTGTTGCAGTAGGTAGCCTTCTTTGTTTCTCTGCTTCTTACTTTATACCCTTTTGCTGCTTTGTTTTTCTTCTTAGCACTTATTGCTGTTATGTGTAATGTATTTTTATTAATCTTATTTAATTTTGTCTATAATTAAAGCCTCTGTATAGATAATAAATTATGTGCATTTTTTCTTTGCTGTATTTTAAGCACCAAAATTTGTGCTAACATATAGATGCTTAAAAAAATATGAGCAAAAAGAATGAATGCTGTATCAGTTGTCAGCTGTAAACTGGATACCTTGCTGTTCCTCAAATAAATCGACTGAGACATAGATTAGCCTACTGTAATTTACGAGGAGTGTCGTGGGGATCAACGTCTGTGAAAGAGAAGGGAACAAAGCAGGAATGGGCAAACAGACGATGGGCTGCAGTGCAATCTCAACAAAGGCCCCAGCTGACACGACAGGAAGTATTTCTGTCTTGTGCCTAACAGACCAGGCTGTTCTAGTCCATATCCACCAGTCATTGGGTACAGGCTACCCTTGAATGAGACCTTGGTGAAGTAGCATGGCCAGCTTAGGACAATTTCCAGAGTGGGATGAGAGCTCTGAGTGGCAGTTAGCAGTTCTCCCAGCAGCTAAGAGAAAGGTCCTTTAATTCTGAAAGGGAATTTTTTTCAGGTGTTCACTACACTTAGCAAACATGTTATGCCCTTAAGACGGTTTGCTCTTCTTCCTGAGAATTGCATAATTAACTACTGTACCTCCTTCAAATTCTTATTCAGATGTCGCTTTCTTGAAGAGGCTTACTTTTTTTCTACTTCAAATTAAAACATGGCCCCTTCAGAGTCACAGACCCGTTTCTTCTAATATAGTATATTATTTGCTTAATTATGTTTACTATTGATTGTCCATCTCCTCCAACTAGAAAGTATGTTGAATGAAGATAGATTTTTGTCTGTCTTTTTCAATGAAAAATGTCACCAGCATTAAGAATACTACACATAGTATTACAAATATTTGTGGAATGAATGAATTGAATTTCTGGCTTCTGACTAATTTGACCTTGTGATTTTTTTTCTCATTGTCAACAATTTTTCTTTTTATTTAACCTGTTGAAATAGGGAGTGGAAATGTATATGCATATACACCTTGTGCGGATACAAGTATTGATGTGCTATATTGTGGCCCCAAATACAATGAATAGCATTGTTATCATTAATGTGTTGTCCAAAATTATGTTTTACTGTAATTTTTATTTTTTTTAAAAACCAAATGATTTTTATTTTTTTTTATTTTATTCCAGGATGTGATGGGGTTACAAACATTTTGGTTACAAGTAATGCCTTTGCCTCACCCAAGCCAGGGCTAGAGGCATGCGCTTCCCCCATACAGTGCACAACTACATCCATTAGTTGTGAGTTTATTTACCCACCACCTGCCCGACACCCAATGAATGCATCTTAGTGTTGATCAGTTAGTACCAATTTGATGGTGACTACATGTGGTGCCTATTTTTTCATTCTTATGATATCTCACTTTGAAGGATGGGCTCAAGCTCTATCCAGGATAATAGGTTCTAGATCAACATTGATTTTTGTAATTTAGTACTATTCCATGGTATACATATACCACATTTTATTAATCCACTCATGTATTGATGGGCACTTGGCTTGTTTCCACATCTTTGCAATTGTGAATGGTGCTGCGATAAACATTCAAGTGCAGATGTCTTTAATACAGAATGTGTTTTTTTTCTTTTTTCTTCCTTGGGGTAGATGCCTAGTAGTAGGATTGCTGGATCAAATGGTATTTCTATTTTTAGCTCTTTGAGGTATCTCTAAATTATTTTCCACAGGCGTTGTACTAATTTGCATTCCCATCAGCAGTGTAAGAGTGTTCCTATCTCTCCACATCCATGCCAGCATTTGTTGTTTTGGGACTTTTTGATAAGGCCATTCTCACTGGAGTTAGGTGATATCTCATTGTGGTTTTGATTTGCATTTCCCTGATGATTAATGTTGAGCATTTTTTATATGTTTGCTGTCCATTATTTTATCTTCTTTTGAAAACTTTCTGTTCATGTCCTTTGCCCATGTATTGATGGGATTGTTTGATTTTTTTTCTTGTTGATTTTCTTAAGTTCTGTATAGATTCTTGTTATCATCCCTTTATTGGATGTGTAGAAAGCAAATATTTTCTCCCATTCTGTAGGTTATCTATTCTCTCTAATGATAGTTTCCTGGGCTGTGCAGAAGCTTTTTAATTTGATCAGGTCCCATTTATTTATTTTTGTTTCTGCTGTGATTGCTTTGGGGGTCTTTTCATAAACTCTTTACCTAGGACAATATCTATAAGAGTTTTCCCAACATTTTCTTCTAGAATTCTTAAGGTTTCACACCTTAGGTTTAAGTCTGTTATCCATTGTGAGTTGATTTTTGTGAGAGGTTAGAGGTGTGGGGATCCAGTTTCAGTCTTCCGCATGTGGCTATCCAGTTTTTCCAGCACCACTTATTGAATAGAGATTCTTTTCCCCAATGTATATTTTTGTCCGCTTTGTCTAAGAGTAGATGACAATTTGAGAGGATGGTTTTATATCTGGGATCTCTGTCCTATACCAAAGGTTTATATCTCTGTTCTTGTGCCAGTACCATACTGTTTTGGTTACTATAGCTTTGTAGTAAAGCTTTGAAGTCTGGCAGACTGATGCCTCCCATTTTTTTCTTTTTGCTTAAGAGTGCTTTGGCTATATGAGGTCTTCTCTGGGTCCAGATGAAGCATAGACTTATTTTTTCTAAATCTGTAAAGAATGATGGTGGTATTTTGATAGGGATAGCATTAATTCTTTAGATCACTTTAGGTAGTATGGACATTTTAACAATATTGATTCTACCAATCCGTGAGCATGGTAGGGATTTCCATCTGTTTAGATTTTCTATAATTTCTTTTCTCAGTGTTTCATAGTTCTCCCTATATATGTCTCTCACCTCCTTTGTTAAATATATTCCTAAATATTTTTTTTTGATGCTATTGTGAAAGGTGTTGTGTCTTTGATTTGATTTTCAGCTTGACTATTATTGGTGTATGTGAATGCCACTGATTTATGTGCATTAATTTTGTATCCTGAGACTTTACTGAATTCATTTATCAATTCCAGGAGTCTTTTGATTGAATCCTTGGGATTTTCTAGATATAATAGCATATCATCAGCAAAGAGTGAGAGTTTGACCTCTTCTGCCCCCATTCAGACACCCTTAATTCTCCTCTCTTGTCTCATTGCTCTGGCAAGGACTTCCAGCACTATGTTAATAGAAGTGGAAAGAGTAGACAACCTTGTTTGGTTCCAGTTCTAAGCGGGAATATTTTCAATTTTCCCCATTCAGTATGATACTGGCCATGGGTTAATCGTATATGGCCTTAATAATTTTAAGGTATGTCCCATCTATGCCTATTTTGTTAAGAGTTTTTATCATAAAGGTGTGCTGGCTTTTGTCAAATGCTTTCTCTGTATCTACTGAGAGAATCATATGGTCTTTGTTCTTTTATTTATGTGGTGAATTGCATTTATAGATTCGTGTATGTTGAACTAGCCCTTGCATCTTGCACAAGATGAAAGACCTTGTGATATTTTTAATACTCAGAATTCCAAAGAGTGATGATAGCTCTTTTATTTTTACTACTGTGCAGAGAATAATGAAGCAGAGCCTGACTCCTAGAACAAGCCTGTACTGCATCCCATTGACAAAATATTCTAAGGTCATCTTTTAAAGCAACTTGGAAGGAAATAAATTCTGCCTATGAGAACATCCAAGTTCTAGGCACTAATTTGGTTCCTTTAGAATTGCAGTAGCTCTAATGTTTCTTCATTTTTGGTGTAGTCGTGTTTTCCTATTGTCTTGGGGCCAACAATACTTGGTTAGGCTTGGAGGCTAAGGAAGACTCTGGTAACAAGCTGTATCCACAGCTTTTCCCCTAAGAGTTCGTGGAGGAAAGATGCAATAGAGAGTGATGCCACCAGAGGGCACTGTGGGACCTCTTTGAGATGTTTAGCCTTACTGAACAGGATTGCAAGAAAAGAAGCTTGGGGACAAAAACCTAAAAAAAAAAAAAAAAAAATCCTAAAAACGTAAAGACATATTTTGCTCATGTAGTTAATGGCTTTGTTTCATTTTTAAAATACATAGGATAGTAAATAATGCTGTAAGTTGCAGTAGGAATTAAAAAATGGCAAAGGATATTGACAGACATTTCACAGAAAAAGATACACAAATATCCCTAAATGTTATGCAAAGATGTTCAACCTACCTCACAATTTTTAAAAATGCTACTAAAATATGACACTGAGATAATTTTTTTTTTACCTGTCAAATTTGCAAAAATCTAGAAGTCTGCCCAAAGCAGTCTCATAGATTGCTGGTGAGAGCACAAATTGGTTTGATTTTCAAGGCAGGGAATCAGGCACTATATTTAAAAATTACAAATACATTTGCCCTTTGACCTCCCTACACACATGTATAGGAATTTATCCTATAGATATATCTCTTAGATACTAATTTATGCATATAAATTTTTTTATTTCCTCTTTAATAGTAGCAAAAGATTTTTAAAAAATCAAATTTTAGGGCCAGGCATGGTGGCTCATGCCTCCGATACTAGCACTTTGGAAGGCCAAGGTATGAGGATCGCTTGAGCCTAGGAGTTTGAGGTTGCAGTGAGCTATGATGACACCACTGCACTCTAGTCCCAGCACCAGAGCAAGATCCTACCTCAAAAAAACACATAAACCGAAATCAATTTGGGGGGATTTCTGGTTAAATAATTCATGGTATATCAGAACAACAGAAAGATGTGAAGTTAAAAATAATGAAGGTGATGAAGATGCTTTTTATTTAGTGACATAAAACCCCTCCGGTTTACTTTATATGAAAAATGCAATGTTTATGGCAGTGGATAAAGCATGCAATTTTTTTTAAATGGGAAAAAGAATATATGTGTGTGTGTGTGTGTGTATGTATGCAGGTATTTGTATTTATAGAAGGAAATTTCACAAGAACACACAGATACCAATAAGTGTGGTTTCATTGGGTGGGAAATGAGAAGGATGGAGGCAGGGATGAGAGTAATGTGTCCTGTATACTATTTTGTGTGGCTTAGATTCATGAAACCTGGGAATTCATTACCTATTCACAAAATAGAATAAGTATTTTTAACCGTTTCAGAGGCAGACTTTGGGTACTCATTGAGAAAATATTGGTAATTCAACTTTTTTTAATCACCCAAATACATTAGGTACATAGAGGTGTTTGTTATAGTTAGCTCGTTAGTTGGCGCTAATTTTCTGCTTGAAATCAATTAGTTCTAGTGCTTTTGGCAACCTTGAAATGAATGACGTGAATCCATCAAGATGGTCCAGAGACAAGTTATAAAGGTGGTTTATAAAGGGTTTTCCTTTGGGACATCTTCTGCAGAGTTTTCTTGACTTTCTGTGACAGTCCTACTCCCCATCATGTACCAGTTGTCACAGGCTGATTTGCCCTTTGGGCAAAGAAGAAAGAAGTCACTGAACGCTTTCATTACATAGTAATAGGCCTAATCTGGAAATGCACATTCATTTATTCACTTCATGTTTACTGAATATCACTAAGAACCTGGCAGTGAGCCACCTTCTGAGGATACAATTCTGTCAGACATATTCTCTTCCTTCCCTCAAGAAGTTTTAGTCAAACAGGAAGCCAGACATGATCTAACTGCCTTGTGGAGTGTTGTGTGCCATGGATGAACAGAAAAAAAAAAAAAAGTCAACTTTTTCCTGATAAAGAGTTGGAAAGAGAGGACAGGATGGGGAGAGAGCAAAGCAGAAAGGGGCAAATATATATTTTATATATATATTTGGGGGGAGAAGTTTTCCAGGTAAACTGCGTTTGAGATGGGGAGAGAATTCTTAAGCAGAGGCAGCAACATTTATGAAAGTACAGAAGTTTGAAAATACATGTTCTATTAGAATAAGTGAAGAAGAGTTCAGCATGACTGGAGCATATTTGTGTTGACTTTTGTAATTCGAAAGGAGAGCTACTGCCACTATTGATAATACTATGCACTCAGTAGTAATATGTGTTCTAGGTATGTTATGCAGAGAATGATATTGAGAATTATAAAGGTGAAGTGATTTGTCTAGGATTACAAATCAGTTAGAGCTAGAACTCAAACCTAAATCTGATTCCAAACCCCATTCTCTTAAGTATGAATAAGAGTGTTTGCTGGATCTCTTCTATTTCTCCTTTTAGATTCATTCTTTATCCATCCTACACTCTAACCCTGGAAAGTAGCCTGGATGAAGTGGATCAATAGGTTCCCTCGTACTCAGGCTTCCAATGTGGTTTGCTCCATGGTAGTCTAGGCAGCAAACCATGAAGGAAGGAAGATCAGAGTGGTTTATCCTCAGGCTTCCTTCTGTGCTGTCATCGTGCGCTACCCTGTGACTCGCAAGCAAACATCACTGCTCCTTCCCAGGAGGCCCTCTCTACACATCTGACTCCTGCTGCATGGCAGTAACTGCTCATTGCCCTGATCCCTGGAAGCCAACTCTATCACACCTTCCCTCATGGTTTCCTTACATACAGCCTGCACTTTTGTAAATAGCTTCTTTATTAAGCTCTCCTCAAATTATCCTAATTTGGAAGTGCCATCTGTTTTTAGCTGGCACCAGATCCGTGTTCAAGAAGTTATTATTATCTAAGTGAGATCTGATTAAAATCTATTGTGGCAGCAGCAGAAAGAATGAAGGAGATAAAGTGGATTCCAAAATGGTATGAGAGAACTATGAATTTTAAAAGAGGGCCACAAGGAGCTCTATCATGAGATTCAGTTCGGAGTCCAACTCCAAATCCTGGGGAAGGAGGAGAAAAGGCAAAGACAGAGTAAATACTGGACAATCTGCAACAAGATTGGTGTGTTGCATCTCTCCCATGTTTAGCTAGAGCTCCTTAAGCCACCCAACCGTACACCAGACTGGTTGAAGGCTAAGGGCACTGCAGGTCAAGTGATTTTATTTGTGGGTAGTGAAAGATCCTGCCTGGCGCATCCCATTCATACAAGCAGCCCAGCTCTAAGGTTTTTCCTAAGCTTGCGATTTCACCTTGTGTCAAATTGTCTATTTTCATCGTAAGTTCCATAGCAGCAACACAACACTCTGGTGTGTTTGAGGAAGCATCAGTGTTATTCACCAGTTTTTCACTAGTTGGGGAATATAAAATAGCACAGGCATAAAAACTAATGGAATTGCATTATTAAATTCTGTTTCCTACTGAGATTCCTTTTCATGGTGAAAAAGGAATTCAGAAAAATGAAATATTTTCGGCATTAGCTTCTTGGGTTTCTAAATGAATTTTGATTTACAGTCTCCAAGGACAATATACAGAAAATGGCTTCCTAAATTAACACATCAATTACTTAAACCAAATGGATAGGAATGATTGCACTCAAATAATAACTTTTTAGAAGGAACATTTTACAGGAGATAAAATATAGATGGCCCCTTTGACTTATACAGGTGCTATATTAATCATTGGGGTGTAAATTATAGAGGTGAAGAGTTTACACTTCTTTCCTTTGTGTTGAGCATTCTGATAAATGAGTATCTAATGTGACAGGAAAAGATAACATAATGAATATCTTACTATGCTTCAAAAAACATGAAAAATATGACTGACACTATATTTTGTTTCAGGTAGGAATAAAAGGCAAGCAGTTTCTGGCCTGTGACATTTCAGTTAACGGGGTCTGACTGGCAGCATGTTGGCACCAGCACTGAAGGAAGCGACGGGCTTCGGCTCCAGGTGAGTTCACTGTGACTGAAGTGACTAGTTCTCTCTGACCCGATGTGCGCGTCTTTCTGACTTTATCCACGGAATTCATGATTCATAACTCCATCAACCCTTTTACCCTTTCGCAATACTAGGACACAGCACTTCTTTAAAAGATTGCAATTTTAAAATTCGCGACTATCTTTAAGGTCAGTGTATATTCTTTTTTCCCCTCCTAACTTTATGTTATAGAATAGGTAACCATGAATAGATTCTCTTCTGAACTACAGGTTAGAATGCCTGAGCTACCAGTAGAATAAAAGATGAAACTTCATCAGGGGGAAGACAATTTTGAGTAGTGATCAAGAGTGGGAAACCAGAGTTACTGGTTTCGACTGGCACATTTCACTGTTCAGTGCCTTTTTAATGGCAGGCACTTACCCTTGAGGACCCTAAATTTTGTCACTTCCAGAGTCAGGCAATTAGGGCAGGCAGATAATCCAGTAACTCAAAAGACACCTTGATTTCTGGTCTTAAAGTTAAAAAAGGTTAAGATCACTAACACCAATCCCAGTTATGATCCTCCCTGAGTTTGTATGCTCTGGAGTCTATAGCCAGAATATATTCATCACATCATGCAGAGACATTAATATAAAACTTTTGTAAGCTGAATGGAGTAACAGATTATTAATTTAGGGAATGGGAGATATATATTATACGATTTAATTTTTTAAATGATTCTTTATACATTATAAGACCTACACACATCTCATGTAATTCACAAAAATTGCCTTCCACACTTTAAAAGACTAGTAAAGAAGATAAACTAATCAGGACTACCAGGGCAAGTACTATAGAAAGGATACATGAATGTGCAATAAGTATTTGGTCTATTTATCAAATGCCTTAACAATCCCTACTCCAAAGCAATTTTATATCTAGTGATTTAATGTGAGAAAATGGGAATGTCTGAAGGGATTTAAAATGGTGTTTCTTATAGCCTGTTTTAATAGTGAAAATTTTAAATAGCCCAAAGATGTAATTTTACAGAATTCATAAAAAAGATTATTTTTTCAAATAGTGAAATTCTTTAGAACTATTAAAACACATGTTTTAGAAGTATACTTATGAAATGAAAGAAGAAAAACCATATATAAGTTTTAAAAAGCCAATTAAATATATCTTTATAGGATAACATTTGTGTGTGTAGAGGAAAAAGATACAAAAAGAAAGATCAATATAAAATTTTCATTTTTAACTTTTTTTATTTTCTGTGTTCATGATGGATATTCTATAATTAGAAACAAACATTTAATTTTGAAAATTAAGTCACTGAAATTTTTCATAAGAAAAAGGATATAGAAGAATAAGATCATGAAAAAATAATCATATTTTCTAGAGGGATTGAAAATCAAGTTACAATACAGAAGTGCATTAAAATCATGTATTTATATAAAAATAAAGTATATGTAAATTTTTACTTAAAAAAAGCTTTATTTTTTTATTATAAGTAAATGAGAGTTTAGGAGAGTCAAGACAATAATTCCAATTTAGTAAATGCGTAAGTCTCCAAAAAGGAATGAAGTTGGAGTAAGGCCTTTAAGGTAACTATGAAGAGATATTATCAATATTTATAATAATTAAATTTGACCTGTTTTAATGGATATATGTACAAGTTATACTCACTTATATTGCTCTACTTTTCATTTTGTGGAAAACTATAAGTGACATACATTTCATAAATTTAAATATATATATTTATTTCAAGCTTAGGCAAAATAGTCAATCTGATATACTAAGTTATACTACCTTTAATCATACATTTAAACTTCATAAATATTGCTGCATTTTTACCAAAAATTAAATCATTGTATAAGAATATATTATTCATCAAATCCTGGAGGTTATTTCTGTTTTATTGCCCTTTTTCTGCAATTCTTTTTAAATTTATTCAATTTCAGTGACACATGAATAAGTTGTACATTTATTTATATTAAAAAAAAAAAAAAAAAAAACTCAAACAGCTGGGCCTAGTGGCATGGGCTGGTAATCCCAGCTTTTCTGGAGGCTGAGCTGGGAGCATTGCTTGACCCCAGAGTTTGAGACCAGTCATCTCAAAAAAAAAAAAAAAAAAAAAGAAGAAAACTCTAATATCTTAGGTGAAAATGTCATTTTAAAAATAAACTTGTAAAAAATATTGATAGCAATCTTTTTCTCAGACTGCTCTGTTCTTACATTGCCCATAGACTGATTTCTAAGTCCACTCCCATGTTTATTATTATTGTATATTCTATGTGGACAATAGCCCTTATATACATGGCTTTAATATTCCCAAATCTATAACTATAACCAAACCTATCTTATACTTGTATACTAGATCAATATACCAAGTGAAGCACACAGGTATCTTAAACTCTGTTTCCAATGCTGACTTCTGATTTTTCTTTCTCCCTCGAAGACTCATTCATGTGTCTTTTTTAGGAGGATTCCCTGATGATCCCAACTCTAAGCTGGATATTTCTGGGTATTTCTAAAGGCTGCTTCATCTCATAGTACTTCTCCTGCTGTATTTTTCCTATAGACTGAGTATCTGACTCCTGCACTAGGTGATAAGGTCTTTGGATATGAGTACCGTCCATCATCACTGTGTGCCCTTATAAAATTGTGACCCATAATTAGAGCAGAAGAGCTGTAATTTCAAAATAATTCACATTCTTTACTTCCCTTTTTTGAACACTGTGAAGAGGTTCAAGTTGACCACTTTTCTCACACAGCTCTATACAACTTTTTTTACTCAAACTTCTTGGGGACAAAAAAAAAAAAATCATCCATATTTAGGCTCTTTCTACTTCTAACTCCTCTTTAATGGTGTCCTCCTCTTCTGCCTTCCCCAATATCAAGTCTGAAAAAGCAAATACTGCTTGATTAGGAGGGTAGTAGATGAAGGGCTGCCCAGATTGAGTAGGCTTGAATTATCCTTAATGGACAGAAGTGACAACTTTGTGAATACAGGCATTTTAATATTTTTTCTGCTTTCCTTTTTGTGTTTTGATAATTCTTCGTCATTCTCCTTTCTGTACTTCTCCCCCATCATGCACATTATACATGTGGGAGCTAATTAATTGTATTGGCTAACCTAGGCTTAAATATCTAGTCTGCCATGTATGAGTTATGCGACAGTGTATGTAGTCTCTTTAAGCCTCCGATGTTTAAATCATTCATTCATTCTAAATTGTCCCCATTCTATAAATCAACTAATATGTTTGTGAAAGCCTTTTATAGATGTTTTATAAATGTTCAAGCATTTTGGAGGTGTGATCATTGATATTACCAACCAAAAATAATAGATAACTTACCAAAGCATCAAGTTTAGAGAAAATAAAAGACCTCAAGAAATAAATTGGCTTCTAAAATGTAAAGTAAGTGTGTGTGTGTGTGTGTGTGTGTGTGTGTAGGGGGGGAGAGATGGCTTCTACCAAATTAGATCCTAAATTAACTTTGTTTTTATTTTCTTCCATCTGATAAGAGGTCAACTATCACTAGTCAAGTTTACAAACAAAAATATTCGGATCAGTTAATTCTAACAATGTTAAAAGGAAGAGATTTTTCCAGGTTATTCATTTTTTCCACTTCATAACATTGTATGTCTTTGTTATTCCTGTAGTGAAATGTTTCTTTGCTTTGTATAAAGTATCTTCAAGTAGATATTTGCAGAGAAGATTCCCTCCTTTTCCCTTTAATGTATGTAGCCTGCCCATCAAATCAGCATGGTTCAATAGTTCATAAGGTGTTCTCTCTGCCCTTTGATTAAAAAAATAAATAAATAAATAAAGGGAATTAAACTCTGGACAAAAACCCAAGATAATGAGCTTGGCAACATAAAGCAACTTCTTTTTATGTGAAATCCACTCACAAAATAAATGTGGTATGAAAATCAAAGACACAGAATATTAAGATAGCGTTGATTCATTGATCTGGAAATTAATTTCAACCATATAATATTAACACTCCATGATCTGAAATTTGAGCCGCAGCTAACATCATGCAGCAACAAAAGTTATTTAATACTGCCAACAACTGTAGTAATGTCAAATCTTGACAGTTGAAATTATATTTGCTGAAATACTATAATGGGAATATTTTTAAAAGTGTAATAAAATATCGGGAATTAGAAGATGAAAATTTGTTCCTGTGAATCAATGTTCATGAGTCATTCAAGAGTATACACCTAGAATAAATCAAAATAGGTCTCACGTTGGTTGCACTTAAACCACTTAGAGTTCCAAATAATATGTCATAAAATCTGGGTGAGTTAGGTGTTACTACCCAAAACTCTCAACTGGGTTTTCTGCTGTGTCCTTTATTCACATACCTCAAGAAAATGCAAATAACATGAAAGTAAGCTAGGGCTAGAAGAATTGAGACTGACTCTCAAAATGATGGCTGCCAATAATTAAAGACACAATAATTCAAAAAATATTAAGCATCCACTATGTAGACCTGAGGGGAATATAGATATTAATTAAATACTTCTGCGTTCAAGTAATTTATCATCCACCACAGGAGATACACTATATACACACACTTCTAAATATTATAGTATGTTGTTATGCATACACATTCAAATAACTAATATTAGCATTAGGTGCTAAAAGATAAGCAGAGATCAAGTGCCAATTGTCTTTTAGAAGACAGACTACTCGTGACTTGTGCTAAAGCAACCGAGATGGCTTCTTGAAGTTGAATTTGATATATGTCTAACGCAGATGTGGGAGCTGGGAATGGCATTGTGGATGGAGGGAATGATACGCATACAAACAATGACTTCAAATGTAGAGTACACAGAAAAGAACAGCTAGTGATTCTTTTTGTAAAAAAGGGTGGTAATGAAGGATAATGCTGAAAAAGGAGGGAGATTAATTTTGCCAAGTCTTAACTTTTAGCCTAAGGAGTTTGTTCTTTATTTTATGCTGCTCCTTCTCTAGTGGTCTGTGTAGTTGACGTTGTGTTGGGCCCCCAATAGCAACACAAGTAGAAATGGTTTTTACTGTTTTTTCTCACTTAATATAGAAATACTCAATATTTTATGCTGGTTAAGTATATAATGGTTATTACCAAATCTATGAAGTTCATAGCAGTGCTTAAATATCACAGAATTAATAAGCAGAATTAACCTCCTAAGGCATATAAAATATAAAGTGTAAATGTACAAATGTACAAATATTTTTTCCTACAACACTTGATAGTACTTTACTTTCCACATCAACAGTTTCAAGATTATAAAGCAACAGTCCTTGCAACTATTAAAACTAATCTTGGTTTATTACAGGAAAACTTGTTTTTCTGCCATTTGTAGTAAACCAAATTCAAATTTATGATGGCATAATCCTGAAAATGTATAGATTAAAATACAAACTTTATGGTAACACATAGATAAACATTCAGTAACCTTTATCTTTCTAAACAAAGGCTAGCGGGTAACCCACAGTTTTGCTTGTCCAAAGCACTCACGTCAATGGTCCTTTATTAAAGTTTCTCTTGAAATTTTCACATTAACACTAGTTAGAAATCTTGACTTCAGGTTTCAACTATCGTTTTAGTCAAGAATGAGCCATATATATTTGAGGCTTATAATTTTTCTTCCATTTCTTAATTCATAGTGATATAGTTATCTTCACATTCGGCAAAATTTGAAATCATGGAGGTTTTTTTTTTTTTCCCCCTCTACTTTTTCCCTCCTCTTCTCTTTCCTATTCATTCAACATATATTTATTACAGTGAAACAATTTTCCGAGTCCTGAGTCTTCTTTCATAGCCTCTTTTATATCTCCCTTTCTTCTTTCAAATTTTCCCCGCCTTTACTCCTTTTAAAACTCAATTATTTTTGGTTTGGACAACTAAAAAGTTATCTTACTGATGATCCCATTTCTGCCTTTATATCTACTATTCACCCTCTCTACTTTATCATATTGTCACCACAGTTATTCTGATATATAAAAAAATGTTTCCTTTGCTCATATTGAGTTTTCAAGGGCTTGACGTGGTGGCAGAATATTAGGTAAATAAGAGGTAAAATTTATAAGCCTGAGACTGAAACTTAGTGGAGAAGTTGGAGCTTGGTATTAATATATAGATTTGAGATTTCTTCTTAGAAATAATCATCTGGCATTAGAATGAAACAGAAAAGGATAAAAGCAAGAAAATACTAGAATAAAAGTGTTGAGACATGGATATTAGAAGACAGGAGCATGAAGATGAGTGAAAGAAGTAATCTCAGTTTAGAAAGAGAAGCAGAAAGATTCAAGTAGAAGAGAGTTTAAAAAAAAAACAAAAACTATAGTCAGTGTTGTCATCTGCTGAATGTTGAAAGATATGAGAAAAACTCAGACCACTACAGTCAACAGTTCTGTTTAATAATAGAAAATGAAAACATGTTCTTAAAAAATTTTTAATGGGAGGTGAAACAATTTTTTGATTATGCAAAAAGATAAATCAATCTTCAAGGATTTAATAACAATGTAAAACCTCCTTCAAAGTTATACTTGTAATATAGGCCCTCACATACCAAAAACTGACCAGTTGCCCTCCTTTCCCCTAAATCCATGGCTGCTTCAGATGACAGATTACACTGAAAACTCGGACCTTGACTATAGTAGATATTAAATGGACACATTCTTTGTAGAGGGAAAAATGTGAATTTCTGTTTAATAAGGCAACATTTTTATCTTGTTCTATAATGAGAAGAATTTTCTCACATTTTTAGGTAGCACTGGGCAATGATTGCCTTTCTTTAATAGAATAAGTGATCATTGTCACTAAAATTTGTGATCAAATTGTGTGACAGCTGAATTTTTTTTATTGCTGCAACAATAAAAAAAAAAACACCGTGTGTGTGTGTGTGTGTTTTGTGATGTTTTGTGATGTTTTTGTGTTTTGAGACAGAGTCCCACTTTGTTCCTCAGGCTAGCTAGAGTGCTGTGGTGTCAGCCTAGCTCACAGCAACCTCAAACTCCTGGGCTCAAGCTATCCTCCTGCTTCAGCCTCCTGAGTAGCTAGGACTACAGATGTGTGCCATGCCAGGCTAATTTTTTCTATTTTTAGTTTCCTGGCTAATTTTTTCTAATTTTAGTAGAGATGGGGTTTTGCTCTTGCACAGGCTGGTCTCAAGCTCCTGAGCTTCCACTTCGGCCTCCCAGAGTGCTAGGATTACAGGCTTGAGCTACCATGTCCAGCCAAAAAAACCTGTTTTTAATAATAGTTAAATTGCTATCACAATGAAATGACACCATCTGTAATATATACCAGTTATGATATATATACCATCTGTATTATATACCAGTGTATACCAGTTACTTAGGTCAAAGGTATTGCTACTCAATATAGGCTATTTGGAAATTACAGTGAACATATTGAACCTGTGGAAATTCCCAAATTCTATCACTAATAGAAGAGGTAATTAGCATCTCTTCTACTCTGGGTAAAAGTTGAAAGCAAGAATAGGAAATACGTCATTTCAAACATGGTTTTAACAGTGGTAGCAACATATCTCATAAAACGTGGATATGTGTTATGCCTGTCTTTTTACTGAGACTCACAAAACTTTAGTTTTCAAATTTCTGTCCAAGACTGTATCCTAATTGTTTTAAAACAACTGCTTTTAGAGAGATAAAGGGCAATGAGAATATCTTCTGGGCTCTTTTAGAAACTCCTTTTGATACGATATAGATTTCCTCTCAAAAGTATGCTACATGTAACACTGAGCAGTGTTTTCTTTTAGAAGTTTCTGCACAAAGAACTCAGACAAGGAACACCTTGTATAATTATCAGTGTGCTCTATTGTTGTAATGACTTTAAGGATTTTGTAGCAATATGAATTTTTCTAACTTTTAAAATTGATTTTATTTTTATAAATAGGAGCTCATGATCTTCTATGAAGAGACTTATAATAACAGCAGCAGAATCATAGTGGTTTGTTCCACACCTTTCCATGCTATAGTCCCATTCAATAGAGAAAACAATGTTCAGCTCTTTAATCTGGTTCTTTTGGTAATTACCTTAATCATTTTTAATTTAAATGCTTACATTCTTGATTTTTCAATTTTAAACATCACCTATTAGCTTCCTATCATAATAACAACATAGGAATTAGGACAGGCACCCTGATTATAGAACTTCTCACCCACTATCGCCTCAGTGTGTTGAACCAAATTGTTTTGGTGAAATCGATACTCAGTATTTGTTATGACTGTGTAAATATTGATCTCTAGGTTTACATTTTTAGCATATATCTAAGCTTTTCCTGAAGTTTATAATACTATAATGATTACTTCAAATTTCAAAAACACAAAATAGAGTATTTGATGTCCAGTATTAATAGTAATATGTTGAGATCTCCACCAGCTTCCATCCTTCCATCCCATGTAACTGGCCTCACTCTAATGCCAGCCTGATTCCCTTTTCATTTGTAGGTGACTTGTTTTGCTTTTTAAGTTGTTTTATTTTTTCCTTTATAAGACACTACTTAGCATTTCTAAAATTCTGGAAGACATGCCATGGTGTGGAACTAATTTCATTTTGAAGACTGATGTTTTTTATGCTAAGAACTTTTCTATAATTTCATAGTTTCCTCTTATCATCTGTCACAGGTCTTTGATAATAATAGTTATTATTAATCAGCCATTGGATCCTCTGGATTCCTTTTCTCTTGCTATCTTATTTTCCATTTTTTTGTGTCTCTGTTTTAGCCTTTGGGATATTTTCTTGATTTTTATCTACCTTTCTATTAGTTTTTTTTCCAAATAAAAAGTTTTTAAAAATTAACAAAGTTATAAAAAACGTATAATGAATACCTCACTACCTTTTACTCAGATCACCTATAGTTAACCTTTGCCTCATTTGCTCACTTTCTGTACATACATACACACCCTATCATGTTTTTTTCTTAGCCATTTGTCAGTGTTAGATATGTCTCTTCATCTCTAACTACCTCAGTGTCTATTTCCTAAGAATAAGCAAATTATCTTACATAATTACAGTATGGTAATCAGATGCAATAAATGTAATACTTTGATGTAATCCACTGTTAGTATTCTAATTCTATCAATTCAGCCAATTCTTTATAGCATGATTTCCCTTCAGTATGGGGCTCCATATAGAATCATGTGTTGTGGTTAGTTGTCTTATCTCTTCATTCTCCTTCAATCTGGAAGACTTCCTCAGCCTTTCTTGCTTTTCATGACAGTGTCATGTTTTTTCAGAATACAGTCCCCCTTTTCTTAACAGTGTATTCTCATTTGTGGTTTGTCTCATGTTCTACTGGTTTTAAAATTTTATTTATACTTTAAATTTCCAATAACTTTGTCTTTTTCGTTGATCATCTATTTTTTCATAGCATTATTTTATTATCAGTACATGTATTCTTTGATATTGGCTATGAACATTTTTTCCATGTTCTTTAATTGCAATCATTATCTGTTTTATCTCATAACTTTGTAGTTGTTACTGTAGGTCTCAGCTACTCAAGCTGAAATTTTGCTAAAATGACTAATGACCTTTGGTTCTCCATTTATATTTTAGAGTGGGGTTTCAGGGTAGGGTAGGACCAATATAATTGGCTGCTGGTGTTCTGGAAACCAAGCAGGGGAAGGAGGTTACAGGTCACTTGCTTCAAGTATGTCAACTTCTGGTAACAGCTCTGCTCAAAGTCTAAAGTTTACTAGGTTTAATTTCTCCACTGACTAGTATACTTAGGATTCTAGGGATACGAGGAAGGGAGGCAATGGGGAATGGAGAGGTAATTGCCAGCTGTCAGGGAAAAGAGAGCAATCGCTTTAGAACTTTACAAATTTTTCCCTTTTTAGAACTGCACTTCATCCCTGCCTTCCAAAGCACTCAGTTTTTCCAAGAGATGGGCTGCTCACGGCTTCTGTGGGTGATTTGCTGACATTTGTGGGTGCTCCACGCCGTGGGCACACAGACAGTACTTTCTCAGCTCTACTATATCAGTCACTTCTCTATTTGCTTCCTGTCCTACACAATTTATTGAATTACAGCACAACAATTAAGAGTATGACTCTGAAACCAGACTGCCTAGATTCGAAGCCTAGCTTTATCACTTAATACGTGATGACCAGCAAATTACTTAATGTTCTCTGCATCTCCATTTCCTCATTCATAAAACAGATAATGATAGGAATGTTATGGATACTAAATAAGTTAGAACAGTGTCTGACAGTGTCAGCTGCTAGCAGCTCTACTACTGTTTTCTATGATCTCCACTTTAGTTTTTTGGCTCTGTAAATTGATTTAAAAAAAAAAAATTTGCCAACATTTGTCTGAAGTTTGGGGAAGGAGAAGAGATTAATATGGGTCTTCACTTCATCAGTCTTTTTTAATGTTAGGCTTTCAGTTTTAATTACCCTGCCATTGTTTTTCCTGAGCAGTAAAATTATTGTGTAATTAATAATTTCTTTAACGTATTCTATTCCATTTTAAGAACAAGAAAGAATGATAACTTTTTAAAACACCCAGTGAATTTCAGGATTTTCTTTATCTATATGACAAATACTCATTCTATTTTCTAAGGTCTTTTACTAGAATTAATTGTATGTGTGAATGTCATAAACTCTTAAATCATCAATCATTGTTATTTTGAGATATTGCCACTATTTGCATGAGAACTTATGTTCAGGATGAATTAAGAACACATTCTTAATATTATAATATATTACAGAACAGAGATTTCTTTTTACTAGGTATAACCTATTAAACAGGCAACAGAATCCCTATCTTCTGTGCACAGATATTTATGTTATAGAAATTCAGTTATTTAAATATTTATAAAATGAGAGTTGAGAGCAGCACTTTTGAAAAGCAGTTAATAATGAACAGACATCAAGGGAGCTATCATTATAACAGCAAAGTGCTTTGCAACTTCAATAACTTCAGTAGTGCAGAAGCAGGCCATCAAATTTAATTAAAAGCAGTCAAAAATAAACTGAGAAATTGAACTGTAAAACGCTGTCCTTTGCCAGGCGCTGAAGGCAAAAAGAAAGCAAGGGAGAGCCTTGAAAGTAGTAATGAATTGATAAGCCTTACTGCCTGCAGTTTGTAATTTGCTCTGTCAGATTTTAGTGTCAGTTAAACTAGATTAATAGAGCAATTAGTGATTCTCTATCTTAAATCCGTCTTCCGTCATCTCCCGGTTATAGGCTCCCATGATGGATGGAAGCCCAAGTGGGTCAAAATTTCTATTCATTTCTCAGATCAATCATTTTTTAAATAATGTTGGCATCTACATTTGCTGGACACCAGCATTCTCCTGATATTTTAAAAGCAAAAATAAATTTAGTTATTGACAGGCTATAACCCTCATTTCCAAAGAGGCTTAATTTCTTTTCATTCGACAGGAAGGAATCCCCTGGAACATGAGTAATTGGCATCTCCTTCTACCACTAGGGGCTACCATGGTGAAGTGAATGATAAAGAGGAGATAACAAATTTATTGTTACTTTAAATGCTCAGATTAATGTGGATCTGCAGAAGCAGTACCACAAGGACAAAAACAATTTGCCCTTGATCATTTTATTTTTATAATAATGTTCTTTAATGAAGCTAAAGCCTCCCTGCTGTGACCTTATTATGTTTTTCAACATCAGTGAGAAATAGATTCCTCCGAATTGTAAGCGAGCTCATGAAACAGCAGGGATATTGAAGTAGAGGATCAATTACTGTTTTGCAGTAATTTTGAACTTTAAATGGCTATAACACAGCCTATGTAGACAAGCCAGCTTATTGAAAAGCAGTGTGCAAATTAGACAAACCACAAAAAGCTGAGGTAAACAAACTGTTTTCTAATATCCTTCAACATGATTGTACAATGTCTCCTCAAAGAGCAAGTGCCCGAGACACTGTTTTAGAAGAAAAATATTAAAACTGAAAACAGAATTGTTTGTCCCCAATTTAAATGTAAAAACTTAACACATATTTAAGACATCTGAAAATTGCTAACATCACTGCTTATGGGTTAAGTCCAACTCATTGTAAGTTGAAGAAAGGATCTTTGATTATGATGGAAACTTCAAGGTCCAGAAGAGGATGTAGACAGAAAAGAATATAGATGTTGTAAGTGTAACAGATTATTATTGTATTTATGAAATACTCTCCAATTTGTGAAGTGCTTTCATATCCATTATGTCACTCAATCCCGGCAGCAGTCCTAATAAGATACGGGTTCAAACAGGCATTGATAGCTTACAAATGCTGCAGTAATGAAGACTGAGGCTTAGACAGGTTAAATAATTACCATCAGGTTATCTAGCACCTGTACCTATGTAATGACCCAGTGCTTTTTCCTTTTAGTATTTACAAGAACTCCCAAACTTTTAAAATATAAATCATTTAGCTGTAATATAGTCATCCTTAGCAGCATATATAATTTCCATTTCTGTCTGCTGCATTCAGGCAGGAACTTCTCATTTATGCTGATTTGGGAGCCATGTGAATCAGTGGGTCTTTAGAGAGTGGAAGCTCTTAAGTGTGCTTCATATGAGTGACTGTCCCCACAGCACATGCAGGACTCCTCAGCTGTCTCAAGGATAGGAAACCAAGATCCCCGGTAAGGAAGCTGTCAGAAAAGCTGCTTCAAAAATGGTACAGGAATTGAAAGATACATTCCTTTCTGTGTATAGGTACTTTTCTGCATGAAGGGAGATTGGAGTGGGGTGGGGTTTGGGGCAAGACTGTTAATCACCCTGTTCAGTGGAATTGACTTAGAGATAGGATGAGGGGTCCAGGTGATAGGATCCCGAAACTAGTTAGAAGGAAGAGAAAGGAACTTTCATGATTGGGGTCACAAGAAAAGGGAATAAGTAGAATTAAGAGGGGAAGAATAAAAATAGGTGCTAAGATATCTCTCTGAGAAGTGAAGTACCAAGAAATTAAGAGCTAAAATTCAAAGAATATGAAACTAAATCATTTCATGTACATCAAATATTATCATTGATTTGGATATTTCAGCTTTTTAGAGCTATTTTCAGTCGTCCCACATTGGTAAATAAAAGGCTGCCAGATAACATTCTACCCCCTGAACATTAAGATTGGTATCAATGATGATGATAATAACAAACACATCATAATGGCATTCACTGGGTTGTAACTATGTGCCAGACACTTTTCTACGAACTCTACATGTATTAACTATTTATCATATACAATATAAATGTACTATTATTACTCCTATTTTAAATATCAAGACAGTAATGAATAGGAAGTTTAAGTATCTTGCCCAAGAGGAAACTACAAAACTGGTTCAGTAGCAGAGTCAGGAACACTGAGCTCCACAGCATTTACTCTGACCATTTTTCAGACCATTCTCCAAAAATTGAATAATAAACCTGCTTGCTCATTTACCACAGTTTTGTTTTTTGTTTGCATTTAAAAATAACATTAAACCCAAGAATTTATGTAAATTTTAAACTAGAATGATATTGCTTGAATATTTCCAAATTACTTTGGATTGGGATAAAGCCTGTTTTGCTTTATGGGATAATTAGTAGAGAACAAATTTTGCATTTTTATACTGTGATTATTTTGATTCCTTCTGAAATACAGAAGTCCATCTAGTAACAATCTATGGCCTTATGTAAGAACAATAATTGCCATGATGCATAGAGTGATACAATAAATCCTACAACTGCACTACATTTTAAACATGAAGTTGAGGTATAACTATCTATTGGAACATGATTTTCAGCATAACAGAATCTGTTATATGCTATCTTGTTAGTGAAAATTGTATATAGATATATAAGTCAACCATTTGTATGTGTGTGTACATATGTATATGTGCATGTATATACACATGAAGTTGATCTTCATTCCATGTGTGTGAATTCACCTATTTGCTCAAATTTGACAACCCTAAAATCAATAGTTAGGATGCTTTTATGGTCCTTTTTGGACACACACAGAGAAATAGAAAAATTTGAGTTACTCAGTACATGTTGCCGAATAAAGTTGAACAAGGTGACACTCTGCTTTCCTGTTTCAACTGTTGTACTATAAACAAATGTCCATTTTACTATTTGGTGCCAAATTTTTCACAATTTTCATGGTTTTTGTGGTATTTTTACTATTTAAAATGGACCCCAAGCATAATGAAGTGCTGTTGATAGTCCCTAAGCTGCAATGTGCCTTATGGAAAATATGTGTTAGATAAGCTTCATTCAAGCATGAATTGTAGTGGTGTTGGCTCTGAGTTCAGTGTTAATGAATCAATAATACATTAAATAAGGTATCTTTAAACAGAAACACACATAAACAAGGTTTGGGGTTGATTGATTAATTGATAAAAATACTGTTACTGAGGCTGGCAGGAACCTAACCCTGTATTTTCTCTAGGAGCGACGTTTTCACCAATTCATCATTCCTGGTGACTATAGAACATAACCACCACAAGTAATGATGATATATCTGATCCTTACCTTGGCCAAAACAGAGCACCTCATTCCAATCTTGTCCCTTTCCAGGGTTCTTCCAAATCACCTCTACCATCATGTCAGAGACTTTCATCCACTCATTCTCCGGAATATTTCATAATTTCCTTTTCTAGAAGGATCTCTATTACAGCATAAAATGTTTTCTTCAAAGCATCTCTACTTTAATCTCTAATAATAACCCCAATATCTGTGCAACAAGAATCATGCATATGAGTTAAATGAGGGTCATTTCTCACAGAATTGATTTCTTAATGTATGGCCTGCATTTTCAGTTAAAAAAAGAATGAGGGAGAGACGGGAGAAGTTAATTCATTAAATAAGGACCCAGAAGAAACAATAATGAATGAAACCTAATGTGTACATACAGAAGTTAGTCCCAGAAAGGAGAAAGAATGTTATTTTTTTTTTCTGAGACAGAAAAGACAAGGAATGGAGAGAGAAAAATGAAGAAAGCAAAAGGAAATAATACAGAAAAAAAAATCTTGAAAGTAGAGAATTTACGGGAGGTTAGATTGGATGATTTTATTTTCTAATTAAAAGGCAAAGTCATGTGCAGATGCAGTATTGATTGAAAACCTACGTTATCTACTATGAACCATATGCAAAAAGAAAATATAAAGACCTTTCTGAAAATAAAGTTTAAATCACCGTTTTTGTCGTCATAGTTCAGAAGCTAATAAGGGAGGGCAGTTCTTAAAAAGTATGCAGACAAGTGTGTATTGAGAAAGCAAAGTAATTTGTGATGGCTTATATTTAAAACTTAAGAATGGGAAAATGTGCATCTTTTATATCATTTTTAATTGTATTTGCAATTACATTAATAAAAAGCTGATGAACTTTGGGGATTGTAATGAGATGAGAAAAAAGGAATCTTGAGCTTTATGAAAATTCTCTATGGAAGTATATAA
>NW_012148175.1:2107678-2110005 GCF_000956105.1 Propithecus coquereli
AATGTTAATAATAATATAAAAATACTTTTAGTCTTAGTTCTTGGAGATAACTCTGGATACTATTGATAATTTTTCTAGATATTTTCCACATATGTGTGTATGTGTTTATATCATCACTGTCATTGCTAGCATTTGGTATCTTTGGAAAATTTACTCAGCATTATTTCACTTAATTATTTAATTATATTCATTTTATCTGTGATAAAATGAAGCTTGGAAAGGTTAGATAACTTGTCCAAGCTCCTGTGACAGTCGCTGGATAGCAGAAGTAAGCTTTAGACCCAGGCTACCTGAAACCCATGATCTTGACACAGCATTAAGCTGTGCATTCTCCATGAATTGCTTTTTCAGTAAGAATACATCATGAATATATTCCTATGTTTGTTATAATATATAACATCCATTGTTCTTAACAGTTTAATGAAAACCTATTGCATAGATTCACTGAAATTTAACTATTTCCCATTAAGTATTTTGGCTGTTTCTAATTTTTCTTTCTTAGAAAAAGTGTTCTAATGAACAAACTTATACACACACACCTCTTCCTTGCTCAGGATAAATTCCTGGATGTAGAAGCACAATTGTGGAATTGAAGTCCGTGTACCTCTTACCCTGTCAAATTGCCCTCCGGGTGACCACACTGCTTTTTATACTCCCACTGAAAGGGAATGTGTGTCCCTCTCTCCATACCCTTGCCAGCTCTGGGCATTAGGTTTCTTTTCAATCTCCATCAATTACATACAATTCTATTTAAAAAAACAATAATTTTAATCCACATTTACTCTAAAATTTAAAGAGCTTTCAGAGAAATTATACAAGATGTGGGAAGAATGTCTGAAAATGCCATTTCAGAGTAAGACTTGCCATTCTGTAGTGATCAATTTTTCCTCAGCACTGCAATAAATTCAGACATTTCAGAATAAATCATCTTTATTTCTGTGAGTTAGTATCTCAGACTAACAAAACTTTTCCCCTCTTTGGCGTATTAAATAAATGACCACTGTCCTAATGTAAAGTTAACAAAGTTATATTGATGTATTCAATTATTCATAAAAGACATCAATACCTGTGATGTAATTTCGTAAGTATGACTTTTTACTTAAATGATGTTTTCCATGTCATAGAAGGAAATATTCAAAACATTTAGAAATGACTTATTAGATTCTAAAAATAAAATAAATAGTTCTAGTAATATTCCTAATCAACAAAACAGTAAGAGTGAAGAAGAGAATTCATGACCTGGTTAGAATTATTGAATCAAATAAGGCTGTCAATGAATAAGTATTTCCAAGAAAGAGGAAATTCCAGATAAATTGCTTCCAGTATTTGCACCATCCTGGCAATCTTAATGTTGCTATCCAGTTATTGCCATGGTTCATTCTCTTCCATCTGATTTGTAACATTAGTCAAGTGTTTCTTTTATTACCTGGACAAGATTATTGATATGCTGGTCATACATAACTCACAATTATCTTTAATTCCACTGCCTTTTAGGCACAGAGATATGCAGTAATAGTCTGAGAACAATTTGAGCCAAAGAAGCAAGCTGTTCTAGAAATGTGTAGTAATTGGTTATCTTCAAATTCTTCTCAAAAGTTCTATTCTGAAGGAAAATATAAGTAAAGTAACACTGCAAGAAATTGTCTCATTTCCCCTAGATACTTCATATTTTCTATTTAAATGAAGCCTAAATTGTACTAGGAATCAAGAAATATGCAGACACTAGACATAATAATCTGCTCTATGAATCTCCTTGCTACATTTTATAATACTGTAAATGTGTACTTGAGTATTTTGCACATAACAAAGTATACTTTTTATGAAGGCCAATGGGATTAATTTCAGTCCTCTGGGCCAGGTGGCACTCTGTTGCCTATGAGAAATGAATATGTTTATGTTATGAACATGGTGTCTCATCTAATTGGTGATGTTTCTCTTTTTGAGTTGGCTGCTAGGACACTCAAAACCAAATTTACAATATTTCACAAAAGGACACACAAGACCTAATGATATGAGTGGGAGGTATTAACCTCAAATTTTATTTTTTCTCTCTCCTTTTTGATATTTTTTTTCTTCTGTATATAATTGTTAGCAACCTCAAGTCCCTTTGAAAATTAGTGGGATACGATTAGTTTTACAATAAATTATTTCCTTGTTGACCATACGAAGCTAATGTTTTTATAGCTCTGAATTGTTTGCTAACTAAAACATGAAGGAAAGCAAGAATATATGAATTATTAGACAATTATTTTAAAACAGCCACATAAACACAAGATTGCATTGAAAGTGAAAATTAAAACAATTGTAACATTCAGTTTACACTTTTA
>NW_012148175.1:2120025-2120564 GCF_000956105.1 Propithecus coquereli
ATCTGAACAGACTAAACAGATAATGTCCAAAGAGAACTATTTACCAGTTAATCTTCTTCCTCATCCTTTCATCTTCCCTCACAATCCTTTATTGCCCCTCAACAGAATTCCTCTCCTCCCCTCAAGAAAACCCCCATTTTAGCCAACAGGCATATAAGCTTCTAAACCCCCCTTCATTGGGGAGTTGAATCTTTATTTTGAGGATTGCTGTGTATACATGTTAAAATAAATTTGTATCTTCTTCCTCCTATCAATCTGCCTCATATCAGTGATTTTTTTTTTTTTAAAGCAAATCTTAGGGGGAAGCAAGAGTCTTTGCTTCCTACAAAGGTAACCTCAACCTATCGGCATTAATTTCAGCTTCTGAGAGAGATGAGTTACTCTGGGAACATTTTTAAAAAGGAAAATTATTTTCATAAGCATAAAGAATATAAGACAAGTTTCTTTTCATGTCCTTTGCCCACTTTTTAATGGAGTGGTTTGATTTTTTTTCTTGCTGATTTTCCTGAGTTTTTATATAGATATGAGCCCTTTATCAA
>NW_012148175.1:2120700-2121538 GCF_000956105.1 Propithecus coquereli
AAACAACATGCTGGTGTGGATGCAGAGAGAAAGGAACACTTTATACACTGTTGGTGGGATTGCAAACAAGTGCAACCTCTATGGAAAATAGTATGGAGATTCCTCAAACAACTAATAGTAGACCTACCATTTGATCCAGCAATATCACTACTGGGTATTTACCCAAAGGAAAAAAAGTCATTTTATCAAAAAGACACTTGTACTTGAATGTTTATTGCAGCACAATTCACAGTTGCAAAGATGTGGAATCAACTGAAGTGCCCATCAATTTGTGTGTGGGCTAATAAAATGTGGTATATGTATATTATGGAGTACTACTCAGCCATAAAAAACAGAATTAATACCTTTTGCAATAATCTGGTTGGAACTGAAGACCATTCTCCTAAGTGAAGTATTGCAAGCATGGAAAAACAAACACCACATGTACTCACTATGAAACTGGAACTAACCAAAGATCACTCATGTGCACAGATGGAAATAAAACTCAGTGGAAATCAAGCAGGTGGGGGGCGTGGTGAAGGAGGGGATGGCTGAAACCATACCTAACAGGTACAATGTACACTATCTGGGTGATGGGCAGACTTGTAATTTTGACTCAAGCAGTGCAAAATCAATCCATGTAACCCAAACATTTGTACTCCCATAATATTCTGAAATAAAAAAGAAGAAGAAGAAGAAAAACACTTAGAGATCTCCAGGCAGATCTGGAGCATTACCTCCTTTTAAAAAATTTTTTTCAATCTTGATATCACAACTGAAATAAGTTGGAGCAGCAGGATACTGAGACAGTAGCAGGAGAGAGAACACATTCTCACTCACCAAAGAGTGTGGATGCGGA
>NW_012148175.1:2122328-2122802 GCF_000956105.1 Propithecus coquereli
TTAAAAGAACATCATTATAGAAAGAACACAATATGTTTACCTATGTTCTCTTCAGAGCCACAAGTGAGAACTCTAACCTTTTGACCTACATAGCCAGTCCCATGGTGCCATCTGGTGGCATCTACTGCAATACCAGGCACAGAGCCTTTGAAAATTGTCTGTGATGTGATTTTCAAACCAAACCTGCAAAGTGATGGGAAATGGCTGGAATAGATTGGGAAGCTGAGGTGGAAAATAACAATGACAGACTTTGCCAATATTCAGTTGTGGCTGAAAGTGAAGGAAATTAGAATTAAGGAACTTTGCCATGCTGGAGAAGAAGCCTCAAGTTCTCTCTGATCTCCCCTGCTCCCCACCAACCACCACCACCACCACCATCTACTCTCCCAAAATTCTTGAAGGTTCTTTATCTGCCTGAGATCCAGACCGACCTAGTAGAATAATTGCTCTTTTCTTCCCCTCCCCGTAAGACCA
>NW_012148175.1:2128692-2130551 GCF_000956105.1 Propithecus coquereli
TCAATTCTGACTTGAGATTTGTTCATATGTGCATGTGATTTTCAAAATGCTGCCTTTTACTGTGTGGCTAAGGTTCATTTGCATTCAAGGAAGCTTGGAAATGTTCTTTTGTAGTTGGATAGAATTAAATATAGAGGCTATATTTTTATGAGTAAGACATCTTACATTCAACTATAAGATATATTTCAAGGCAGTGTTGGTTGGGAGTAGTAGTTTAATCAGCCTTGGAATTCCTTTCCTGATCAGGATAACAATAGTTACAATAGTTATCTACCTTTCCAAACAAACTAAAGCCAAGAATGTGGGAGTCTGGTTAGAGGGGCTAAGGTACAATGAGGCAAAGAGTAGGAGCAATGCCAGGATTTAGAGCCAAGCAGACAGGAAATGGAAGAACAAACTGTCAACAGAAAGGAGTTAGCCAAAAGACGAATCTAGATATGAAGCAATGAATTAGAAATCAGATGCCAAGCAAAGCAAATAGGTTCCAGAGGAAATAATTACCACAGGAATGAGAACTACTCAACTTGAACCCATTGTGCAGTCCTTATTGGGTTAAAATGTGTTGAAATCACTACTGGAGCCACTAAACTTAGCACTTTTCAGCTTTCCAAGTTTTATTCAGACCATTAGTAGTCTCATGGTTTCACACTAGAATTTGAAAAACAGTTATCTATTTAATGATCTCATGGAAATCAGGCCAAGCAAGATGGCTCATGCCTGTAAGCCCAGCACTTTGGGGGAGGCCAAAGTGGGAGGATCACTTAAGGCCAGAAGTTTGAGATCTCATGGAAATCAATAAGAAAAAGACAAATATATCTAAATATGGTGGACAAAAGAGAAAATTAAATAGGAAACAATGCTTAATCTCACATGTCATTAAAGAAATGTAAATTGAAGCAACGCATGTTTTAATAGAATAGAAAAACAGGAGAATTATTGGCATACTTTGTGCTGGTAAAGGTAAACAGAAATGTTCAGGCCCTGACACTTTTGGGAGGGGTATATCTCTTTTAAAGCATCTTTCAAAAAATACGTATCTTTCAACTCAGTATGATTTTTCAGGAATTTACTCTAAAGGAATAATTTGAACAGATTTGCAAACATACATGTATAAAGATGTTCACTGCAAATTGCTATGCAGATTTTTAAAAAGATTGTATGTACATGTAAATACATATCTTTATAATGATAGAGATGAGAGATCAACACATTACATCAAGTGGAAAAAAGTTATACTACGTCAATTTTCTGTAAAAATGTGTGGTTCATAGAAAACTTTAAGATAATACACTTTTCATCAGCTTTATGTGCCAGGAACTGTTCTAAGTACTTCATATATAACTTATTTAATGTTGATGACTCTGAGACACTGTTTTCTGCATTTACAGATATGAAAGCTGAGGTGCAAACTTGACTAAGGTGTCAAGGTACTAGTGCACAGTTGAGCCAGAATTTGAAGCTGGTGTCTATGGCTCCAGAGACCACAAACTTATAAACTTTACCTTATAATAGTCACACAAAAGAATTAGAACTTTTCTCTTATTGATAGGATGATTTTGTCATTTATACACACACACACACACACAAACACACACACATATATGTACACACCTTTTATGTTGTCTGTATGTCTTACAAGGAGTGTATTCTTTCTACAAAGAAAGAAAATTACAGAGCTACCTGAATATGAGAGAAGAAATATTTGCACTTATAAGCAAAAGCAGATGTTGAGTCAGGTCTAATGAATAGTGAATGCCCCTAACAAAAAATGTAGAATCAAAAAATAATATCCCAAAGGCTAACATTTGTGTATGTTCAAGTCAACTTAGTCAATTTCTTAATTATTAATAATTCATTAA
>NW_012148175.1:2131351-2133802 GCF_000956105.1 Propithecus coquereli
GGGGGAACCCTTTATTCACCTTAGTGATATTGATAGAATATGATGTTAAGGTATGGTCATGTCAATTTTAAAACCACTTGTTATACAGCAGTTTTAGATAAACTGAGAAACATACTTGTATCTTCCGTCTATATAATATTTTGGTTTAAGTGACCATGAAACTGCATAGAAATGTTATTTTTGACCTTGACACTAAGCGTGTAATACAGTTTTACTCCTTTAGACCTAGCATTTGTATCGGTGCATATTTACATAAATTTTCCAAAGATAAGCTTCATAGGTTAATATAAATTGCCATACTTTGTTCATCATTCCTAGATATATGTATCTATCAGTGAAGCACTCAGCACGGAGAAATATAAGCACTATAATTAACAGAAAAATCATGTATTAAATACAAAATGATTGCAAAGTATATAGTTTAGAAGCTACCTAGGCAACTGAACCTTTAAAACCCATTTCCTTCATCCAAAACATCTGATACTTCATGTTCTCTCTGGACTACCATCTGAGAAATAACACAGACTGACAGCCCTGTGGAAAACACAGGCTCCCAGCAAAAAGGATGCCCTGCAAGTGTAACGCTGCTCCCTTTCAGGGTCACAATGGAAAGGTACTCAACAAGGTGTGAATCTACTACTTTCCCAGGACTAGTCCTCACAGGCCCAGAGAGACCCCTGCCCACCTGTACCAATTGAAATAGCCCCTATTTCCTTCCCTGGTGCTTCTCCTGTATGTCAGTTATTGATACTTTTTCTTTACTATGGAAGAACTCTCCGGTCATGTGGTAATCACTGTCTGCCTGGGCACTTATAGCATTAATGTTCTATGTGCTAAGTGACAGAGAAGTGTTAGATTTCTTCCCCTGTAATTGGCCATTTTGTTTCTCCCAATCTCCATTGACTTTTCTTTTGCTCAACTGAATGGATACTTCTTGTTTTACATTATCATATTTTTCATTTCTATGCAGTCTATTCTCTGAGATTTTTTTCTTTGCTGTAATGTTCCTTTCACCCTAATCTCTGTGTATCTGTTAATATTTTTACATTGTAATCTTACTACATACTTTATGGTCCTCAGGAAAATATGAAATCTTGTAGATTGGATACTTGATATATTAATAAATTAAACTTTAATAATTTTAATTTACAAAGTTGCAGGGGTTGTTATGTCTATTTTCCCTTAAGCCTTATATCAGTTTATAATTGTGTGAAATATGTTATATGTTACCAGTATGAGTGAAGAGAACAAGTACTATTTAAGAGACTTGCAGTTTTTATTACAAAAATCAAAAAGGTTTGATTATAGAGTGTATATGGTTAATAGAATTTCATGATTATTTGCACTAGGGGTGGCTGTGTTAGCAAGAGTGACAATATTTTCTGAAACTGGTTATTGCTCATTGTTATGGACTGAATTGCTCCCCCGCATGTGACTATATTTGGAGATAGAGCTTAAAGGAGATATCTGAGGTTGAATGAGGGCCGGGAGTGGGACTCTGACCAGTATGACTGGTGTTCTTGTAAGAAGGCACAAACACGGTTTAATCAATAAAAGGTAAGACAAAAGCAATGATTATATAGTGTAATCTATATGAAATAAAGACAATGATAACAAATGAGTATAAAGTTACAATTACTGTAGGAATCTAGAGCTGCTTCTCATAAGTACACGCAAGCGCCTTTCTCATCATCTCCAAGACTAAAAACTTTGAGTGGATTTTTCATTCTTCCCCTGCCTCACATTTTATAACCAGTCTGTCATGAAACTGGTACTTTAAAAACATCCTCACGTCTATCTTTTTCTTTTAAGCTAACACTCTCCTTTGCCCCATGTCCAGATTACCTGAATAACTTACATGCCTCCACTAAACTCCAGGAGGTTGCACGGCAGGCATCTGGTCTTTTCTGCTGTGTCCTCCTAAAGCTTTACATCGTGTTTCCCATCTGTACTTCAAGTTATAAGGATTTCATTGCCTTCATATTTTTTTTCTGACAATCAAACCCACCCTAATGTGGTCCCACTTTATCTTCATAGTCCATTAACTCCCAGCACACATTTCTCTCCAGTCAGGGAACGTTCCTCATGAGTTTGCACTTAGCCATCAGGCCCCTATGTTCTGATTCATTGTCTCGTTTGTCCTTGGTTATGTCCTTTTCCTCGACTATAGTAATGTCCATCTTCTTTGTCTGTTTCTTTATTCTTCTAGTTATATATAGTTCACTTTCCCCCTTAACATCTTAAATTCTACCAGGGCGGGGAAACTGTGGCCTTCTGATTTCAAGATTATTCTTTTTTAAGCACCAAAGGAGGCAGAGAAATCTTCATCTTCCTCTACTGCACCCCTTTTAATAAAAGGATTTCTTCTGTAAAATTTGGATTCAGTCAAAAGGCCGCACTTAAGGACCTAGAAGGTCACATGGGGCCTTAAGGCCGCAGGTTCCCTATTGT
>NW_012148175.1:2137132-2138652 GCF_000956105.1 Propithecus coquereli
GAATAAGATGCTTTAGTTTTTTCTATCAGTGTTTTAGTTTTGAATCAGTAATCAAAGATCAATCACTCACTAAAATGTAATATTCATACATTCAAGGTCACGTATGTTGAATAGACAGCAGTGTAGAAATTTTGCTAAGGAAACTACAAAATTTCAATCCGTAACGTTATATTAAATAAGAATCTAGCATATTAGAAAGATACTATTCAACTTTGGTTGCCCAATTAGCATCTCCTCTCTACTTGTTCACTTGCTGGTTTGTGAAAGTATTATTGATAATATATTCAAAACAGTGAGGTAATGATGAATTCAGCTCTAGGTTGGTGAGTAGGTAGGAAGACAGATGGATAGATGATAAGAACTCAGGTGTACTTGGAAATGTAAAGATGAGCTAGAACAATTTTTATTCACAAACATTTTTCCAAGCACACTGTAGTGAGTATGAACTACATTTAGACATTTAGGTGATTAACATTTTCTAAGTCCTTTAGCTTATGTATAAATCCAAAATGTGACTTTGGCTATCAGTGAAAATAAAACTGTAGCTCACTCCAATTCTGTCAAAATATCCTACATCTTACTCCAGAAGTAGTGCAGTGTCTCACGCCGGTTTTCTTCCTTAAGAAAAATTGATTATGACTTCAATTTGCCACATAAACCTTACAGTTTAATGGAGTTTTCCCTGAGTGAAGAGCAACTAAATTTCCAGTAAAAATCAAGGTTTTTTAAAATATATTTACATGTGTATTTGAGCTAAAGATGTATATGTTTATATACCCTTTTGTGACATAAAATAACTCTTCACATAAGGAAGAGGGAATTAATTGGTTGAATCAAATCATTTTCTTCCAATGATTATATATCTTACATGGCATAAAGATTGCATGCATATGAATGAGTGCATATGCCTCACTTTATGCTCCCTTGCAATTTAAATCTGCATGTTTTTCTAATGGTTTTTTTCCTATCTAACAGTTTTTGTGTTTTTATTTTATAATGTTGTATGTGATGATGAACTTGACTATCATTTTTTTTTAAAACCCTTACTTTAGATGCCATTCTAATTTATTTTGTAAAATTTGGATTCAGTCAAAAGGCCACACTCAAGGATCCAGAAGGCCACATGTGGCCCCAAAGATGCAAGTTTTACCCACTCTGGGTAAAAATAGACATTATAAAAATACTGTGGTTAGTTTAAAAAATAATAATGTGCTTTAACATTAAACCATTATCAGGCCTTATATTCATTAAAATGATGTCCCATATCCTGCTTTCAGTCCATCCATCTTGAGGTGATTAACAACTCAAGGAAAAAAAAACTCTTTTGAGCTCAATGAGTATAAATCTGATTAAAATAGTTGCTGGTCTAGAATACTTACAGCATTTCACATGCAAACCCATCGTGAACTCACCACCACTAGAGTTTCTCAGAATGAAAGAATTCAGATTTCTCTGGTCTCTATTACTTTGAGTATTCCGAGATGTTTTAAATTGTGGTTATAGATATCCCAAAACAACTC
>NW_012148175.1:2140927-2143180 GCF_000956105.1 Propithecus coquereli
GATATAGCAATTAATAATTTAGAGACAACTGTGGACTGTTTGCTTAGAATTTCATTCCTCTACCTTTAGATTTAAGCAACAATTCTCAAGGAAGTGGGCATTACCTTCACCAGTCCCCAGAGAGTGTTGAGAAGTGTGAGGTGGGTGTGTGTGTGTGTGTGTGTGTCTGTGTGCATGTATAAGAGATGTTTTTGCCCTTTTTATAAGGAATGTCAGAAGTCTTAATATATAGACAGTCCCAATGAGGTAAGAATTGTTCTTCAAAAAAATACCATTAATGTCTCCATTGAGAAACACTGCAAGTCCAGATATTATTTATGAGAAACTACAAAAAGCTTTGAGATTGCAAATACAAATCTGCTCATGTTCACTCATCAATTTTTGTTATCGTCACTTGGCAAATGATCTCCAGTTAATGATTTTTCTAATGTATTATTAAAAGTGTTTCCCATTATAATCCAAATAAATGGCAACTGATGTCAGATTTACATTATATTTATATTTGAAAATGTACTCAATTATGATAATTGCTAATATTTCCATTGATGCCCAAAGCAACTACATTTTCTGAAGTGTCATTTAAAATATTCTTTTGTAATCCGTAAGTCAGTTAGCTCCCTAGGCTGATCCTCTTCAAAATAAATTCCTTAGATCTAATTCTTTGGAGGATGTTCTTTTATGAAAGAAATATAAGCATTCTGATGGTATTTATATTGTTCTGTTGCCAATCATTGTACATAGTTCCTTTCTTTTTTGAAAGAGTGTTTAGCAATCCAAATGCACCAGACCATTTTCCAGTAGTTATGCTAATAAAATTCAAAACACTATCTAAGAGTAAACAGGAGAGGCCTGTTCTGGTTTCAGCTGCTTCTGACCTTGCACTAGTGAAGATTTAGTCACCTGAAAAAATGATTGTAAGCTGAAAATAATAATTTCTAAAGGTTTTATATTCTGAATTTTAATATTCTTCCATAACTCTGTTCTGTCCTTGTCTTTGAAACTTCCCAAAGTCTTTTATTTGCTTTTGTGAAATAATTGAGACCATGAGATCATGAAAATGTTCACATTCTATTGTGTGTTTTAGTGAGACTTTCACATTTTCACTCTCTGTGCATGATTATGGGTGTTTTAGGAAGACTTCAGCCCCATTCATTCGTAAACTAAGGTACCCGAGAGAAAATAAAAGATGGAAAATTAATCTGTCTCTGTAAACAAATGGATGGGCCCTAAGCTTTGTAGCCATCTCGTTTGCAGCAGACGCACTGTGACAAACGGACCCTTTAGCTACCCATCATTCATGTTATGAGTAAGTTTAGCTTTTACCTGTGTGCCATAGAACCTCAAGAAAGACAGACTTTCCATTATAAATGAAAAATGACCTTATTCATCACCTTTCTGATAGACTCAATTTTTAAGTTATTTATCATAACCATAAAAAATAGCAAGTGTATAAATCAATGAGACTTTAAGGAACTTCATGCCATGAGTACTAAATTGAAATTTAGGTGCTACTAGTCCTTCATTTTACAGTTTGAAAAAACAACAAAAAAAATCACTCATTCTTAACATTAAGAATACAATATATCATCATTAACTATAGTCACCACGTTGTACAACAGATCTCTTGAATTTATTCCTCCTGTCTAACTGTAAATATTCTTTGACCGTATCTCCCTAACCCCCTCTCCCTCCTAAACACCCCAGCCTCTGGGCATCACCATTCTACTCTCTGCTTCTATGAGGTCAACTTGTCGTCATGGTGTACGTGATAAATACATACAAATCATATGTCCATTTAAAAAATAAATACACTTAAAAAATTAGGTAATCATTATTCTCTGTAACAACAACAATCTCACCCATTCTATTGAACTATTCAAATACGTGTAGGATCTTTGGCTGGGGTATGTGTGCCTTGCCTCCATTTCATTCCTCCCAATTTAGGAGTCCTGGGTAGAGTGCTTCCTTCTCACTATTACCACTTCAGTTGTTTTGTTTTTTCTGTTCCTTATTCCTCTTACTGGTAATATCCAGAATCCCAGGTGTTTATTGATATTCATTTCTTTTCTTGAACTTTGAATAAAATATCCATTTTTATCACCATATTCCCTTATAGCCAAAGTCTCAAATTGCTTCCTAGGTCATATCCTTTATCTGGATGAAATTTAGAAATATATACGTATTGTTTCAACCCATCATGTGTCTAGAGACTCCGATTTTTCCTAGCAGAGTTTTAAAGAAAATAAAGGGGGG
>NW_012148175.1:2148526-2152589 GCF_000956105.1 Propithecus coquereli
TTTGCAAAAATTGGTATGAGGATTAAATGTGGAAGGACTTAATGGAATAGCTGATACCTAATAGACATTATCAACACTGTCTACAATGACTTATCCGGTCTCATAGCTCTAAATGTAGCCTATATGCTGATATTCCCCAAACATACATCTTTATCCTGAAGCACTCTCCTGAACTTTACACTCTTACCCCAACTGACTACTCAACATATCTGCTTGGATGTCTGATGAACACTTCAAAGTTACCGTGTCCAAAACTAAACCCTTGATCTAACATCCTTTTCCAACTCTACTACATATTTTCCCAACATAAACAAGAATGAATCTATCCTCTATTTTCTCAGACTGAAACCTTTGAGTCATTCTTGGTTCCTTTTCTCTCTTATATAAAAGAACTCATACATCTGTAAATCTTATTAACATTACCTGCAAATTATGTCCAATATTGTACCATTCAATCTCTCCATAGCTATTTCCACACACAAGCCACTATTATTTTTCACCTGGTTATGATAACAGTCTCCTAAAGTAATGTTCCTCTTCTCTTGCGTTTGCCCACCCCCACACCTTACCAAAGTCTATATTGACTAGCAGACAGTGGGATTCTTTAAAATGTACGATATCATGTCACAACTCTGTTCTGCCCCAAATGTTCCAATGCCTTTTTCTCTCAGTTAAAGTCAACATCATTACAAGTGCCCACAATGTTCTGAATGGTTTAGTTTCCAGGCCAGGTCTTGGACTTTCTCTACTTCTGCTTTCTCTCTGGTTCATTGTGCTCCAGAACTGCTTTCTGTTCCCTGAGCAGAGTAAGTACGTGTGTACACACACACACACACACACGCACCCTCTGAAGGTTTATGCATTTGCTGTCCATCAGCACTTTCTCCCTGCCAAACATGGACTGCTCCCTCACTTCCTTTGTGTCTCTGATCAAAGGTCATCCCAATAAAGCCTCTCCTGCCACTATTTATTTAAATATCTATCCCTTTCCTCCTCCATTCCCTTTCGTACTACATGTCCCTTTTGCTGATTCATTTTTCTTCATAGAGCTTATCAACATCTGACCTAAAATACATTTGATTTTCCTGAAACAGGGTAGGCACTCAATAAGTGTTCATTACATGAATGAATGCATAAATGGAAGCAATTAAAAACAAATTTTAGTCTCCTCTCAACTTATTTTATCTCATAAATGGGGGGAAAAAAGGCCATTTCTATTTTCCATGCTTAGCATGGAAGATGGTAATAATAAAATTATGAGGCAAATCTTTTAGTTTTTAAACTAAATGTAAAGCTCATTTACTCCTGTTTAGTGAAAAAGAGCTGAATTAATGTACAAATATTTTGATAAAATTTAAATATTATGACATAAAAACTCTGAACTCCTCTAGCCTGATGTAGTTGATATTTAGTAAGTTTTGTGTGCCTACGTACACGAAGTCCAGGCGTGCTATTCTCAAAACACCTAAACTTTTCTTGACTTATAAATATTAAAGACTGTATGTTTGACCAGTGACCTGTGTTTAGAAGTTTGAGAAGAAAATCCTGTTTTTGTAAGTGATCATCAAGATATAATTGACATAGAATAGATCTGTATCCGTCTTCAAAAATGAGGTGAATATGAAAGTACTATCAAGAAAATGAGCATATATGTATTTTCAGGAGTGGAAATATACAGAGAAGTATATATGGCATTTATATGAAGAAGAAGAAATAACCTGTGTGTTAGTATTGGCTTTCTCTAGATGCTAAATGACACATTGCTCACAGTCCCCACAGAATATTTCTATGCTAAAAGATTTAAATGTCCTGATCCCATTTATTACTTTCAATCTAAGTAGTACATCTTTGTTATGCATTAATTGTTATGATTCAAAAGTCTAAAATAATGGAGAGTTTGTTGCCAGTTTCATACAAAGTTCACGTCATGCCTGTTGCCACACCCCTGGAAAGCTCAGAGTTGTATTAGAGGAGAGCAGGGGATATAGAAATGGGTGGGCATACCCTGTTGGTTCATTGACTGTACTTCCCTCTACACTTCCCTTTTTCCTAGTCATTTCCAATAATTGTGCAAGACATGGCTCTAGGACCCAGCTTTGGTCAATGAGATATAATCAAAGTCAGTGGTTTCCATGAAAGTTTTATAGAGTGGAAAAAATCAACTGGCATTTCCATTTTGGCTTTTTCCTTTCTACTTATTACTGCTTGCATCATAGATAATGATGGCCTCAAATCCAGTATAATTTAGATTCAGCTACTCTGATCTTATGCAAAACTCAAATTAGGAATTAAATGGGACAAGAAGGAAAATAGGGCTGAGATCCAGGCCTCATTGAGAGACAGTGGTCATGGCTCATTGGATGGAAAAGAGATTTACTGAACTTCCTGCGTTGGCCATAGTTGCTAGTAATTCGCTGTCTGAGGTTCTTGAGGAAACTATCCATAGGGAGATGACATGTTCTGCTGGCCATAGTCGCTGCAGATGCTGCGCACGCTTCAGGACCTGTCCCTGCAGAGACCATACATGCACACAAGTGCACACACACACATGCACATGCACATGTCAGGAACTTGCTGAGAGGAACATCAGGGAATCAGGAATAGAGGCCCATTATCCTGCTGTGTTCCTTCAGCAGCCACTGTGGACGTCACCAGCTTAATACAGCGTCAGTTGACATAAATATTTAAAGTCTAGCTCCGTTATCATAGAACAGGCTATGAATTGTGGGTTTTGGGATGAGAGGAAAATCAATTACTAGCCCATATGCAACTAAATTCTAACTAAAGCACCAACTCAGAGGCTTGGCACTTGCACTTCTCTTGGATCATAATCATCTTCACCCAAATGTGCATATAACTGCTGCTTTTGCACTCCTCATGTCTTGGTTTAGGAGTTACCTCTTCATTGAGGACTTCTGTATTTACTTGTTTGTTTTATTGACAGATAAAATTGCATTTATCATGTACAATGTGATGTTTTGAAGTGTATATTGCAGAATGACTAGATCTAGCTAATTAACACATGTATTACTTCACTTAGTTATCATTTTTATAGTGAGGACACATCACATTCACTTAGTTTTCAAGAATATATTGTTAACTCTAGTCACCATGTTATAAGTGGATCACTTGAACTTACTCCTCTAACTGAAATTTTGTGTCCTTGAGCCAATATCTCCCCAACCTTCTGCTCTTGACTCCGATAAGATCAACATGTATAGATTCCACATGCGAGTGAGATCACGTGGTATTTGTCTTTCTGTGTTTGGCTCATTTCACTTAATGTCCTAGGACTTCTTATTTATTAGGATGCTTTTGGCTGCCAGTAGTATAAATTTTGTTAAACAATTAGGGTTTTCTTTTCTCATACTATAGAAGTGCTAAAGTAGGTGATCTCATATTTGGCTCTGACTCAATGAAATCAGGGCCTTGGGTCAGCTTCTCTTGAATACCCTTTACTCTCCCATCACATCATGTAATGACTGTAGTAGCTCTGTATAACCTGAACTCACAGGGCAATGTCCAAAGTAGAAATGAAACAGGGACTATCCTCATGAGATTCTCTCTTCATCAGAGAGGAGCATATTTCTTGGAAGCAACCATATTCCACCTTCACTTCTCTAACAGATTGTTCCGTAAGGTCTCAGAATTGTGTTCCATATTCTCTACCCCTTGCTATATGTGTGAGGATGGGAAATGAACAACTGGCGAAAGACTGGCTCTTCCCTTAGGACTGAAGGGAGGGGAATGGCTATTGTGCAGGCAGGCAACAAAGTATGCTCCACCTCCTCTGACCACACTAGCTCTGATGGGCCAGTTTTCCCAGGGTGTTGTCTCCTGCGTCAGGTGTCATTTTCTTTTTCAGTACTTAATTATTTTCTGAATTCATCTTAATTCGTTTCTTGTAAATTTATTGTTGTCTTTATTCATTAGAACTAACCCTCTATGAGTACGGGAACATAGATCTCTTCTTTGTTCTTCAGATAATTGAGCAGACATTCTATAAATATTTGTTGGCTGAATGACTATACCAATGGGTATTTCAAAAATACTAATCCCTCTA
>NW_012148175.1:2154039-2154976 GCF_000956105.1 Propithecus coquereli
ACCAATATAGACATTCCAATTCAAGTAGATGAAACAGGAGACATGCAGGAGTCACATTGGTTTATAGCAATTCTGATATCCAGGTGGGCATATATGATCAATTCCTTGATTAGGGATTAATCCTGCTCTCTAGAGTTTCCTCTGATGTTTCTTGGCTGTATCCCTTGGGCATCATTCCTTTTTTCATAAGGTGTGGCTGGTGTATATAAATAAAATTTCTCAGCCTGTTTCATGTCCACAGTAGCTCAGAATTCCAAAGGCCTCCTTTCATTTTGCACCCATCTGACCTTTTCATTTCAACTTGGAACCATTCTTTTTTAAATGTGGGGTTTTGTAAGGTATCAGATTGTAACTCACTATATTAGACAGAATCTACACTCACGCATCTCTTTGAGATGAGTCCTTCTCTGTCTTGGGCCCGGCACCAGTTTTCTATTGTGGCTGTAACAAGTTACCACAAATTTAGTGGCTAAAACAATAAAGAAATGATTGTCTTATAATTCTTGAGGTCAGAAGTCTAAAATGTCTCAGCAGGGCTGCATTCTTTCTGGAGGATTTGAGGGCCAATCCATTTCCTCGCCTTTTTACAGAGGCTGCGCACATTCCTTGGCTTGTGGCTCCACATCACTCCAAACTACTTCCATTGCCACGTCACCTTCTCTGACTCTGACTCCCCTCCCTTCTCTTTCCCTTATGAGGACTCTTGTGATTACCTTGGGCCCACACAGATAATTCAGAATAACACCTTCATCTCAATCTTTAACTTAATCAAATCTACAAAGTCCCTTTTGCCATGCAAGTAATATATCAATCCACAGGCCCCCTGTGAGGCTGCTGGGGGAAACTCTCCTAAGATTCTTAGAAGCCTTAGTATGTAATGGAGGGTATCTGAGATGCA
Organism: Propithecus coquereli; assembly: GCF_000956105.1. NCBI lineage: Eukaryota > Metazoa > Chordata > Mammalia > Primates > Indriidae > Propithecus > Propithecus coquereli. Next base: position 2,154,938 of record NW_012148175.1, read on the forward strand.
TGCCCTTAAAAACCTCAGAGGGCCTTTTGTCTATGTCTT
>NW_012148175.1:2155827-2160727 GCF_000956105.1 Propithecus coquereli
TCTCTCCACCAATGTATAAAACTCATGTTTTCTTGTTTTGAAAATATGGGAGAAGAGACTTGGTTATATATTGTTGCATAAAAAATTTCCTCGTTACTTAGTGGCTGAAAAAAAAAAAAAAACAGCAAATCATTCCTCTCATGTTTTGTTTGTGGATCAGGAATTTTGGATGTGCTTGGAAACAACCAGGTAGATACAAGGCAGAGAGTGGCTGGAGCTGGAGTATCTGGGGCTGGCCAGGCCTCTCACTGTTCATGTAGTCTAAGGGCTCTCCTGTGTGGTCTCTCCAGATGGGCTAATTTGGGCTTCCTCAAGGCATGGCAGTCTCTGGGCTGCTGGGCAACTTATATGTTGATGCAGGGTACTAGCAAATGTTCCAGCAAACAAGGTGAAGTCTGCATTGCCTTTTATAACTGAGTCACAAAATTTATGTGGCGTCACTTCTTCTTTATTCTACTAGTACAAGAGTCTCAATCCTGTCCAGATTCAAAGAGCAGGGAATGTAGACCTTGCTTTTCGATGGGAGAACTGTCAAGATCACATTGTAGAATTTCTTCTGGGATGGTGGAAGATGCTGTGCAGCCATTTTGAAAAATACAGGCATCGTCTTCCCTTTCACCACCATTCATACCCCTCCCATGTGTGAACTACACACACTCCCTTCTCCCTTCCCCACTTCATTTTTTTTTTTTCATGGCAAAAGTCTCAGTCTTCAGGTCTAAGATCTCTTATTTAAATCATGTCCACATGTGAATAAAGCTATTTGTGGTTCCTTAAATATCATTCTTTGTCATCTGAATTCCTATGAATTAGAGATAAGAGAACCAATATAGACATTCCAATTCAAGTAGATGAAACAGGAGACATGCAGGAGTCACATTGGTTTATAGCAATTCTGATATCCAGGTGGGCATATATGATCAATTCCTTGATTAGGGATTAATCCTGCTCTCTAGAGTTTCCTCTGATGTTTCTTGGCTGTATCCCTTGGGCATCATTCCTTTTTTCATAAGGCGTGGCTGGTGTATATAAATAAAAAAATTTCTCAGCCTGTTTCATGTCCACAGTAGCTCAGAATTCCAAAGGCCTCCTTTCATTTTGCACCCATCTGACCTTTTCATTTCAACTTGGAACCATTCTTTTTTAAATGTGGGGTTTTGTAAGGTATCAGATTGTAACTCACTATATTAGACAGAATCTACACTCACGCATCTCTTTGAGATGAGTCCTTCTCTGTCTTGGGCCCGGCACCAGTTTTCTATTGTGGCTGTAACAAGTTACCACAAATTTAGTGGCTAAAACAATAAAGAAATGATTGTCTTATAGTTCTTGAGGTCAGAAGTCTAAAATGTCTCAGCAGGGCTGCATTCTTTCTGGAGGATTTGAGGGCCAATCCATTTCCTCGCCTTTTTACAGAGGCTGCGCACATTCCTTGGCTTGTGGCTCCACATCACTCCAAACTACTTCCATTGCCACGTCACCTTCTCTGACTCTGACTCCCCTCCCTTCTCTTTCCCTTATGAGGACTCTTGTGATTACCTTGGGCCCACACAGATAATTCAGAATAACACCTTCATCTCAATCTTTAACTTAATCAAATCTACAAAGTCCCTTTTGCCATGCAAGTAATATATCAATCCACAGGCCCCCTGTGAGGCTGCTGGGAGAAACTCTCCTAAGATTCTTAGAAGCCTTAGTATGTAATGGAGGGTATCTGAGATGCATGCCCTTAAAAACCTCAGAGGGCCTTTTGTCTATGTCTTTTCTAGGTATTAACAAAGGAATTTATCTCACTTTGGCCCTTTTCCCACTTTGAGAACATTTTGCTGGCTAACCAGACTGATCTAGGCACTTTTCAATTTAATAATTTTTTTTCTATATAATAGATTAATACTTAGTTCTTTGGTTTATTTCTTTCCTCTCAGGCTTTATTATAAGCAGCTGGAAGAAGCAAGGTAGTACTTGCGACTCTCAGCCTGGAAATCTACTTAGCTCTATTATTGGATTTTAGGAATATTTTGTTATTTTTTGTGTTACTACAGGCAACAGTTTTGCTATACTTTCCACCACTACATGATAAGTGCCTCCTTTCCTCTAGTTGCCAACAGCATTTTCTTTGCTTTCCTGACAGCCTCCCAGAGACCTATCAGGCTTCCCCAAATAGTTCAAAGCCCTTCCTCCTCCTACCTGCCATCTATTCCCAGTTCTTATGCTGTATGTTTTCAGGATACGAGGACATGTTGTGTTTGGTGGTAGTAAATGTTTGTAAGCAAGGGAAATAAGCACTGAGCTCTGCTGTAGCATTCAGGAAAGGCTTCCTTGCAGAGATAAAAATGTGAGAAGAGGCAAATTTCTGACTTACATATCACAGTGAAGTCGAAAGAATTGTTGTTGCTTTTTTGTTTTGAGGGCTAGGAAGAGAACCATAAATGAAAACTTCAAAATTGTGGAAGAACATGAAGGTATGAAAATGGAAAAAAACTGAACTCTGTGTCTTAGCCTTCATTCCATTCTGCACAAAGTCATGTGTAGTGCCCTGAGTGGAGTCCACAGTCAATGTTTTGTTGGGTGATGGGGAGGCAGAGAGGGACCAAAATAAACCTCACCAAGCGAATAGTTTGACACAGGATCAGATATACTCTCAGCTGTGATCATTGAATATCCTTTAGTTTACTGTGTCTAGGTAAATATTTGGAAATAATTTTAGACAATGTATATTTTTGAATAAATATGCACTCAGGAATAAAAACAAAGAATGGAGGTGCCAGGACTGGGAGGGGGAGGAAGGAACAAATGTCAAATACCCACCGAAAACATAGAGTATTCAGCTTGGCTTCCCAGGCGCTACTAACAGAATAATTTCATTGAGCATTGTTTCTGCTGCATCACATTGGAAATGTGCTTTGGTACAGTTCTACTTCAATTGCTTTCCCTTCAGTATTGAAAAGTTTGCTCTGGAAAATGAGAAAACCAAGTGACGGGAAAGTTTCACAGTGTATGGCTGAGTGATAAATTTATTTATTTTAATGCTGGTAATAAACACTGGCTGAGAAGTCAGAGAGAGTACATGTGAGGCAGTGGTTGTGTGTCACCAAAATATTTTTAGAATTGTTGGTGATGGCTTCACTTACAAAACAGCAATTTTTATATGCTTTCCCGACTTTGGTACAAGCTGATCTATTCTTCTTAAAATTAATATTAAGAGACCTGCTAGTTCTGAAAGTGAAAACCCGGAAGTACCTGAAACATCTTTTAGTATGCTATGATTGACAGACATCATTTGTACTTACTTGTTCTCCTGGTTGACCCTCCTCCTCAAACCTTTTTCTCTAATCTTTGAACATCTGTTTCTAGAGATCGTTTTTTCCCCCTAAAGCCTATTCTGATTAGAAATAAGGCTCTAATTTTTCTCTTAGAATAAAGAAATGTCACTGACCATCAAAGAAGAGGAAATAATGAATTTGTGTTTAGATGTTTGTAGCAACAAGGGAAGCTTGAAAAGTAAAATTATCAGGAGCCTATCTTTCCTGTGTATTAGCTTTTAAAGTGTAAGCCCTTTAAGGATTGGACTTTGCCTCTTGTGGGGTGTGGGAGTACAAGGCCCCCATCTTAACAATAGGAGCATAAAGGCATTTAGTCCATAATCTAAACAGACAATTCAACAGTTGGCATATACCTTAATATGGGCTTAACGATGACCCCAGAATCTGAAATGTCATCAAAAAAAATTCATTCTTTTCTCCAGAACAGTTATTTAATTTAAATCAAATATCAATTCTATGGCCAGAACCTCTGAATTAAAGCCCTCTGTGTAAGGGAAGAATATATGTTGGTATTTTTCTCGCTCAATCCTAGAAAAGTGGGAATGAATATTCATTTCTCAGCAGAACAAAACCAACTTTGCCCTTTGGATCACAGCATTGACTAAATATAAATGGTGTATAAACAAATAGATAACAAGAAAAAATGGTGGGAAAACCTCTTAAGAGTTTCTCTCCATGTCAGGCTCAGTCAGTGCTTACTCAGCCTCTGGAAAATGTTCCAATTTAAACTCTTCTGCTGACTATCAAGCTGAAAGAAATGGGAGACTGGATCATGATGAGGAGAGGGGTTGGAAAAAATGCAGGCTGTGGAAGGGCAGATTAAAGGAGAGAAACTGTGCAAGTAGTTGATACATGTGCAATATCAATAGATATTAAATCTATGTGTAATATTAAATATAGGTCATTGGACATGCTTTACTTTATATGCTTTCAACACCAGTGATGTTAAAGGATTTGCAGCATGTCACACTGGACAATCCATGGTGGATTTTGGGGGCAGGTGGGCCCCAGTTTGGGGTCTCATATGTTCAGGGAGTTGCCTGGGTGACTTGACTATGCTCCAGTCATTTTTCACATTTATCCAGCAAGCTATCCTAGGCATGTTCCTATGGTCAATGTAGAGCTGTAAGAGCATGCCATCCCAGTCATGCAGGCATATATCAAGTCTCTACTTTCTTGCTTTTGCTAATGTCCCATTGGCTAAAGCAAGTTATGTGGCCCCTCTGAGAATCCAGTTGCAGAGCCCTGGAAGGTCACTGACTGAGATGTAGGCAGGGATAAAGAAAGTGGCACATTAATACCACCAATCCACCAGGCATGGGTACATAAATCCCTCCAGCCATTTTCCATGCCCGCAATGCTTACTGAAGGATCTAAAACTTCCAGTTAGAACCAAACGTTCTTTACATAATCATCCCATTTTATTTTCACAATAATCCTGAAAGTAAATATTTTCCATTCACAAAAGATAAAGATGCTGAGGAAGAGAGGTAATTGAACTTCCCTTGTTGAACTTGCTCTCAAACTCAAGTCAGGCTACAAAGCTTTTGATCTTGTTTCGAGAGTAGAGAACTACG
>NW_012148175.1:2168792-2169833 GCF_000956105.1 Propithecus coquereli
TACTTGCTTCTGAAGTCCTACTTGAAAAAAATTTTGAAACTATTTTCCTAAGACCTTTTCAGTAATTCTGTTTCATTTAATAGCCTTATTCATTAGAAGAAAAACTACATATTAATTTTAATGAAGAAAATATTCTGTAATACTGTTTCCTAAGTTTTTACAGCAAAGGTGAGTTCTAACTCCATCCCTCCCCAACTCGCCTTTGGAACTCAGGTGTCTATAATTGTATTAATCACAATCCTTGGGTCAAAACACAATCATTATCGATCTATGGATGACCCGTGTTCCCTTCCTTCCTTTTTTCCTTCTATTATAACAATGATTAATTGAGCACTGGCAAATGCACTATGCAAAACAAACCCAGGATTTTCAGATTATTCTACGTTTAGTTATCTGTCCCCTTATCCCATCTTACCGTTTCTTGCCACTAGAGAAAACCATTATTTTGAACCCTGTATTCAACAATCCCTGGATTTCCTTTTTATATAGTTTGATAGTTGTTTCAAATTTTATCAATCAAATTAATATTTATCACATTTGACTGAGATTAGCTGGTGTAGTAGACTGTTATTTTTTCTTAAATCTGAAAGTTTTCCATTTATAAAGGGTTAATATTCTAAAAGTTCTGCTTTTGGGTCGGCTGTCTAGAGCATGGATCCTTAGAACCTAGGTTATTACTGACCCCTGGGTTTCAGGCTGCATTTCCAAATTCACAAGGCATTGTTAATTTCTATTAATGCTAATGACAATTGTTTAATTGAGAGTTTGTAGGAGTAGAACAGATGAAAAGTATAATAAGACAGTAAAGATTGGTCAGATAGTCTTTGGTTTGAATCCTACTTAGGTTATTGACAGATACTCAATGTTCCTGAAATTACCTAGTTATTAAAACTCATTTATCCTCAGTAACTTAAGAATATTACTCCTGGAGGCTCACATCTGTAATCCTAGCACTCTGGGAGGCCAGGGTAGGAGGATTGCTTGAGGTAGGGAGTTGAGACCAGCCTGAGCAAGAACAAGACCCAGTCTCTACTAAAAATA
>NW_012148175.1:2169883-2171171 GCF_000956105.1 Propithecus coquereli
TTTGGTGAATGTGAGTTGAGAATTGGCTGCATTCGAAAATTTTTTATAATTGTTGCAATATCGAATACCTGTAAGCTTAAATTTTAGTACTGTCTTTAAACTTCAGAATTTATCTACTATTTGTTAATTTTCAAAATAAAAGAAACTGATGACTTTTCTGTGATACAAGCTATTTTAAATAGACTGTTGTTTAAGGTAGTTGTTTTTTTTTTTTTTTTTATCAGTGGGGGTAAGAGGTTGTCCCAGGGCACGTTTGGCTATATCTGGAGACATTTTTACTTGTTACTCTGGGAGTGAGGTAACAGGGACATCTAGTGGATAGAGGCCAGGGATGCTGCTAAACAACCTATAATCTACAGGACAGCCCTATCACAATACAGAATTATCTGTCTCAAATGTTAATACTGAGGAGGTTGAGAAAACCTCATTATAAACAGAAGAAAACAGGCAAATACTACTGATTTTCATTTCTCCAGTCCTTTACCTTGTGTCTCTATGGAGAATAGAGCCTGAGGCTAAATTATAGATTTACATTTGAAAAGAAGACTTAATAGTCATCATCGAGCAGCATAGAAAATATTTACAAAAAAAAATTGGAAGTGGGTAAAATAATGCATTTTAAGGGCAGATTAACAAATCTCATTTATTTACTCATTCATTTATTAATTAATTCAAAACTTACTATATGACTGGAGCCCATAACAGGGTCTGTAATACCTAGAGGAGGATGGTGTGAACAGAACTGTGAATCAGTTATGCACAGTCCCTACTACTCAGACATCAGTAGCTTATGGTTGATTGTGGAGAGAAAAGTAAAGAGAAAAGGAGAAATAAAATGCTTCCTCCTCCTGTTTCACTAGTTGTGGAAATGCTAATAATTAAGATGTGATAAAAGCCATGAAGATAGAGGAATGTGGATGGAGAAAAGGAAGTATCTAAGAATTTTGAGATCACCCACTGCCCTGTATTTGGTGGATTATAAGTAATTTCATTTCCTTCTCCTAACAATGCTATTTGAAAATGAGGAAACAAGCCAAGAGAAGTTCTGTAATTCATCCAGAGATGTAGCCAGGACTTACATTGATGGAGCTTGCTCTCAAAAGTCCAGGCTTTTTCTCTACTTTCTAGTTTACCAAGTCTCCCTTTCATTTCCTCACCCCTCCTGGATAATGCCTACTCATGCTTTAGGTCTTCACTTAGATGACTTTTTCCTGAAGGCTTCTCTGCTAGTTTGCAGTCGCCCCTCCAGTGTGCTCACCGTACTGCTTCAGCCACAGCCCACATTCTC
>NW_012148175.1:2174776-2176035 GCF_000956105.1 Propithecus coquereli
TATTGGTGTATACGTTAAGAATTTACCAATTTTGTTCCTTTGAATTATCTAATGATTCTCAGAATCCTTTGTAGAAGAAAACAAGTGATTTTATTCTTCATGAGCATGATTGAACAAAAGCTCAGGAAGTTTAAGGTAATCTATTATAAAACTTGGAATCATAATTTTTTCTTTTTTTAGGGATGGGGTCTTGCTTTGTCACCTGGCTGGAATGCAGTGGCATGATCATAGCTCACTGCGGCCTCGAACTTCTGGGCTCAAACAATTTTCCTACCTATGCCTCCCAAAGTGCTGGGATTACAGGTATTGGCCACCACACCTGGTCTAGAAATATAAAATACTTTCATGTGTAAAATTTTGACATGGTGGCATACGCTTGTGGTCCCAGCTACTCAGGAAGCTGAAGCAGGAGGATATTTTATATGTATTTTATATTTCTGGTCTACAAACCACACCACAATGCATTCCCTGGATACAAAGTATTAGGGTTGAGAGCTATCCTACATACCTTTCCAAATTTATAGGAATTTCACAAGTATATATGAATTAAGCATCAATTCCATGATGTAGGGGAGACTATCTTTGTTGGGCTGAGTACTTAAGAAAAAGACATTTAACATTTGGCTGGAGGACTGTGGACATATTGTTTGAGAGACAGCAAATCTTGAAAGGAGAATTTGAGGAATTGGGATGATGTTAGTTGGGCTTATCATCCTTCCTTGCAAATTCAAGTAAACTGGGCTTAAGTACAGCACTTTTCAATTTCTCTGTGGATTTGGTGAATGCAATGATCAAATTTCACTCCTGGTGGTGATTTCTTGGTTCCGTCGATTTTGTATTTCATCTATTGTGATGGTTCTTTTCTTTCTGACCCAAATGTATCAAGTCTGATATCTCATAAAACACCCTTCATTTTTAGGAGACTTTCAGTGAATATTTGGAGGTTATGGCTAGGAATTTTATAGTCAAAGGGTAGATAAATTTGAAATGAATAATAAAACAGCTTTTCCAACAGAGCTTAGGTCATCCCCTCCCCAGGATAAAACTCTCAGCTGGTCATCTCTTCTACACTGTCTCCAGCTCCCTCCCTCTCCTTTAGCTTGCTGTCCCATTCCCCATAGCCCACTTGGCAGCTGCCTGTTTATTACACACAGTAATGCACCCCTCTTTTTGTTTTACTCTTGTTCATCTAGACCACTCCCTAAATATTCCACAAGGGCTAAGTCCTTTCAAATCTTTTTTTCCTAAAAAAAAATTAT
>NW_012148175.1:2176085-2177515 GCF_000956105.1 Propithecus coquereli
AAATAGTGGGAAAGGCAACCATATATATTCCTTCAAGAGTTCTTGCCCTTAATTCAAACCTGTTTTCCTACCTTGGTAATCTAGAATGTACCCAGCAGAACATTTAAGAATTGTTTTGACTTTCAATGATAAAGTCTAGAGCAGAAAATTTTCTTATTCCTCCTTTTCCTTGGGAGTCACTCTTAGTGTGATCATATGAGTGAGTCATAAAGAAGGGAGGAACTTCCCACCTTGCACATATCACTGAGTCCCTGATTCATCATTAATCCATCTCACAAATCAAAATTTTTCCTCCCAGACTAAAGAGTGACGGGAAAGGTGCTTGAAGTCTTTGCCTCCCTTATTCTCACTAGGACATTAGATTGTGGAAAAGCAGAGTATATTTATGACCTAATATTTATTTCTTTTTCCAAGAGAGTTGCCCTCAAGTCTGTTTGTTTTAAAAGAGAAATGTAAAATTACCTAAATTACATGTCACTTGGGAGATACATGACTCACTAGTCAACCAAGTTCATATTGAAGTGCTACTAGTATTATATATCCCTAAAAGCTGCCATGATAAATTTCAAATGACAGCCAGAATCGTTCTCTGTATCGTAATTAGATCTTTTTGGTGACTGTGTGCTTGAATTCTAGACTTTTCTATACATAGAGTAGATACAGCTTAAACAAGTGGCTTGAGCAATGTAAACTTAAACTTTTAGCAAGGGATAAATAATTCAACTTACTCATACATACAATCTATGCATTCTTAAAATTAGCATATTTAAATGACTATGATACAAATGCACAAAAAAACTGATTTGTTTTTTAGGCTGACAGTTTGTCACAAAAACACCACTTAAAGTCATCCTTAATGGGTGACATGCCATCATTTATTTTTAGTTTCTTGATTTGAGTAGGTTTGTGTCAGCACAATAACATAACATAGCTTTATTTTTATGACATCTCATGGTTCCCATATAGAATCTGTGTAAAGCAAATTTGAGAAAGAGCTTCCAAAACGTCAAACATATATGAAAAGGAAATATCAAGGGCAAATGTTTTCCAAAAATGGTGCTACTGTACTAATTTTCATTTAATGGGCCTTAAGAACTGCAATGATCTCATATTGTCTTATTGTTAAAATTGCAGAGGTGGTTTAACTAGTGTTTTCACATCATGTGTGCTTTATTAGATGTTAAAACAGTTTTTTTTTTTTAAAGTGTCATAATTAAAATAGAATGGTAGATGCCCTGGGGAGACATTCACAGCTCTGTTTAAATGTAAGTGAAATTTCACAGATGTTAGCCAAAATTCCTAAATGTGTACTTGCTTCTGAAGTCCTACTTGAAAAAAATTTTGAAACTATTTTCCTAAGACCTTTTCAGTAATTCTGTTTCATTTAATAGCCTTATTCATTAGAAGAAAAACTACATATTAATTTTAAT